>NW_004524578.1:33654203-33678494 GCF_000260255.1 Octodon degus
TGCTTTTGTTTTAATACAGAGAAGAAAACCATGGCACTGAATGAGCAAGTCATTTTCTCAAGGTTACATAGCTGAGAAATGGAATGGCTGAGTCTGGTTGCTGGGATGAGGCTAGATTAACATCTTTGATACTAGATAAAAACTAGAGTGATGGGTTCTTCTCCCTCAATCAATACTATTGCTATTATTATAGCAAAACTCTGTTTTGGTACCAGGAATTGAACTCAGAACCTTGTGCTTGCCCTGAGACACTGAGCTATATCCCCTGCTCTCTGGCCCTTAGCTTGTTTCCTGGATACCTCTGTCTTTCTATTGTTAAACACTTCTGTTCATGTAGAGTATTTAGAGGCATTCAGGGATCCTGTGTTTGTCCTTCATGAACAATTTAGGCAAGGAACTAAAATCTGTTCTCTAAAAGCTACTGCCTGGATAAGCCATAGATTTCTTTAACATGTGCTTGTCTAATTTTTCATTAGGAGGAATCATAGAAACACCAGTAAATAGACACTTCTTCAGGCTCCTGGGGCAGCATGTCATATGAATTCATGTGCTGGGAAAAGTTCATGGGTCAGGTCCACCGGGGGAGGTGGTGCTGGCTTCTCTGTCCTGAGACTCCTTCCCCGAAGATGGACTCCTCGTGTAAACAGACTTTATCATCAAAGGAAAAGCCTCTGTGAGCTGAAGGAAACACGTTTACAAACTCCAATTAGAACAAAATCACTTCACAGAGGAAAGCCACAGGGGATACCTAAAAGTAAAGTAAGAGAAGATGTGATCTTTAGATAAAGCCCTCCTGTTATGCTTTGCTAAGTTCTCTTGTGATATATTTAGAGGAAATAACGCGAATCTGTTCTCAGAATGTGCTGTTGTTTACCCAGGGCTATCTGCAAATATCTTCAACCATTTTCAAGTAAAAAGTTACAGGAAGAACAAACTGCTTTTTTTTTTATTTTTGTTGTTCATTAAATGCAGGAAAGAAAACACCTATTTTTCAGTGAGTATGAGGTTGACATTAACATTTAATTTGATTATACAGAACAGGAGAGGAAAGCTCATGCAGATAGAATACCAGTTCAAAGCCTTTACCATTTTGCCCCTAGTCCAGTCATGGGTTTTCCATTTGAATGTTTTTAAAGTCTGCTGAGATATAAAAGTGAAGAGATGATAACTAGTATGAGAAGGATAACTAGACAAAGTATTGTTTTAAGTTGTCCTCCAAAATAGATTTATTTTCTTTGACTATCCTAAAGACAAGGTTGCCAGTTAAATCACTGTAGATTTATCCTGGCATCTTCTTAACCACAAAAAGGCCTGATCCAGGAATGACTGAGAAAGTGTTGCCTTCCCAGGTAGAGAGAGACAGCCACCAGCAGGGCTTCTCCAAATACAGGGGTAGGACAGGGTGGGCTCAGGCATCCTACTAGACCTGACATGCATCAGTGGGGGACTTAGCACGAGGTCTACTCAGAACAGCTACTTCCAGTCCACTTAGTAAGTTTAAGTAGTCGGGGCACATTCTCCAGTTAATTCTGGTGGGAAGAAGCACTTATCATTCAGCAATGTTAGGATACAGTCTGGGCAGAATCTCGGTAATCATTTGGCCCAAGGGCCTGAGAACTTCTAGAAATTTTATACAAGTTTACTCACTTCATTTTTGTAAGCAAAGTCCCTTTAGCTATTATCAGATTCTCAAGGATAATCATGATTCCCAGAGCCTTAAGAGACAGTGACCTATGTTAATCTTCATTCTACGCATGTGACACAGAAGGAAAGTATTTACCCAAACTCAGAGAACCACTAGGTAGTTTTATTTTCCATTCGTGTAGTATTATGACTACTCTACCCATTCCAATCTAAACCTTCATGTACAACCATTTTTCTTGATATCATAAAATACAGCAGGTAGATGCCTTGAGCTAGTCAATTAGCAAATGGTTAATTATTATTGAGTATGCACACATCACAGAAGTTATGTTCTGGAAGGCTGCTAGAACATATAAACACAGCCCATTGTCATGGAGTTAACAGTCTAATAATACATCTAAGAATTAATGCAAGAAGAGTACCTCTAAGAACCAGTCAGAAACTGGTGCAAAATAGCAATTTTCAAGAGCTCTCTTTGGATGGCTACACGAACTGAAGTCCTGAAGAAAGCCTATGAGGGCCAAGGAGAATCTAAATTAAGATCTGACTATATTTGAATTTGGATAACTGAAAAGAAATTGAGAACCTTGAAGTGGAGGTCAGACTCACACAGTATCAGCTAGCTGTGTGGTGTGAACATAATGTGTCAGCAACTTGCAAATGCTAAGTGGAATGACCAAAGAGAGCCAGCGAGTATGGTATACCAAAGACAGGTATAACACAAAAGAACTAGCCACTCCTGTAGTAGGTAAATTAATTATGGGATCTTTCTGCATACACAAATATTCAGGGCTTCCCTTATTAACTTCTGTTTCGCTAGCTCACCACATTAACCAGTGACCTACTTTGTTCCTACCAACTGAACAAAATTCCCAGACCTGTTTATGATTTTTATGTTTGGTGTTAAAAGTGTTATTTAATGTTGTGTAAAACAGTGAAATGTGAATGCAAAAATGAGTGATAGCTGTGTTAATTGTATTTCAGAGACCTGCAAAAGCTAAACTACTTTAAAAAAAATGCCTCGGAACTAAGTGAAAGCAGCACAGTTGTGGAAGAATGAAGAGAGATGAACAAATTTTAGGATTCTGCACCCAGCTTTGTAAACCACTGTATGATTCTGGTTTGATTAAAAAAACCTATCAGTAGTAAGTACAGGTAAGATCTTCTAAGTGGATTTTTGCATGAATCCTAATGAGGCACCCCACTGGGTGAGTTCCCATCTAAAAAAAAAAAATACCTTAGCCCTACATTAAGAGATCGGCGAGGTGATGTGCATTTATAGGATTTATCATAAAGTACTGTTTAAGGTATTTTGTATCATTTTAAAAATATGATATCTGATTAACTGCTTTAAAAGATGTTGACTCCTACCAACAATATATATATAATATATATTATTGATTCCAACAGTATCAATCAAGTGAGATTAGTAAGATACATGAGTACTTGTTTGCAAAACCATGCAATGAAAATTAGGAAGGATAACTGTTGTTTTTCTAGATGTTCTGCATCTAAATAAAGATTGAAAATACATAATGAATAGTATTTGATAGTCGTTTCTAAGTTATTAGCCCACCTGGAGCATCTATGTGTCTCCAAGAAGCTCAAAGGGATAAACAGGCCAATAAGAATGTGGCAAGGACAATGCAGTCATTGAGAAGAAAAATCAGAGGGAGAAAAGGTCATCGAGATGCTGAAGGCTCTACTCTGCTCCCTTACCTTTAGTTGGAGAAGTCCCTGGAAAAGTCAAAAATGTTATAGAGGACCTCAGTAGGTTAAACTCAGAAAAAGGAGTCGAAACCATTTATAATTAAAATAGCCAGAATTTTAGGGAATGTAAGCGGTTGCCTGGGACATGACCTCCTAAAATAAGACTTGTGGGAGAATAAAAATTCAGAATGATCTCAGTCTATAGGGACACAGGGAAAAGCCAATCTCAATGAAATTTAACAGTACGTTTATAAATCTGATGTCAGATTTTAAAAAATCAATTGCATAGATGTAAGAAAGAAAACACTGGTATGGCAAGAACCTATATGGTGGTGTCATAAAACTAAACTTTAGAAGTAACCACAAGCTCAACCTGAGTTCTGTGGACCAAATGCTGTTGAAAAATCCCAGCACCATAGGGAAGGGAAAGGGTATTCTATATTAAACATTTGTAGGAAGTGCTCTACATCCATCCCTATTTGAGGTAGAATCCTAAGGGCCAGTACTTCTAGGTTTGGGTGGGGAAGATATAGCGAGCACAGACTACTATCTTCAGATGAGAAACAGACTCTGGGTCAGATGAGGAAAATGTAGGTGCCTTCTTGGTCTTCCATGTTGGAGTAGAAAGCGAAATATCTCCTTACAGAGAAGACAATAGCAGTGTGTTATGAAGAAAATATTTTGATAGCAATGACGACACCTGCTCTGGACTAGATGAGCTTGCCCCCAATGGCCTTATAAAAGTGGAGTTGCTAGGCCATCAATCAGGAAAGATGATGTAATGAGTGATCTTCCTAATCAGGCTAGGAGTTTGGATTTAGTTCAGTGTCTCTGATCTCAGCCCACATGGATCCAGGGCAATGTTTCTCTCTCTCTCTCTCTCTCTCTCTCTCTCTCTCTCTCTATTTAGGGAAGGGTCTACAGGGTGTTCAGGGTCTCACTACTAGATCAGACTCATAGTGATCTGCCTATTTACAGCCTCCCAAGGGCTGGGATTAAAAGCATGTGCCACCAGGCCCAGTCTCAACTGCCATCTCAGCGTGCTCCAGGGGCAGGGCTGGCACCACAGGCCCAGGGATTGAACCCCGGGCCCCTGTGCCTGCTTGCAGGTGCCTTAATCCACTGAACTATTTGGCCTGTCCAAGGACAATGTTTTTGCATGATTCTCAGAAAGACAGATATTAGACATTGTAATCCAGTAAACATCACAAATATTGACTTAAAATATTAAATATTTAAATTAAAAGACTATTTGTTACAATAAAAGGTATTGCCATCAACTGCTTTCAAAACACTCTCCTGCATTTATTTTATCATTCTTGCCACTTTGTGGAGCATTTCTGAAGTCCCTTTCTGTGTCTTTCGTTGTGGTATCATAGCTGCCTCGATGTCCTGAATTGATCGACAGTGTTTATCCTTCATGGCCATTTTGATTTGGAAGAAGAACCACAAGTCACATGACACCAGATTCATTGAATAAGGTGGATGGGGGCACACTGCAGTATTTTCATGAGCCTGTCTCTGTGTTGGAATGCACTTAGCAGCAGCACTCACTATACATATATATAATGTATTTAGTACAGGGTCTACAGGGTCTCACTACACAGATCGACTCATTGTGATTCTCCTGTTTTCTGCCTCCCAAGCACTGGGATTACAGGTGCGTGCCACCATGCCCAGTCTCAATCTCTGTCTCAGTGCACCCCTGGGTGGGGCCGGCATCCACTATATTTTTGATCACACCTCATAAAGACACTCATGAAAGAGGACTTCCAGAACTGCTCCATGACCTGGCCAGAACAGTGGGATAAATGTGTTCAAGGTGAGAGGGCCATGTTTCCAGGGGGCTTAATAGCAATGTATCTTTTGCTGTGACACATTATTTTGGTAGAATTTAACAATTCACTATATACTTGGATCGCTACTGTGTGCACATGCGCACACACAACTGAAACTCAAATTTTACAAAATAATTCTTATTTTTATTGTATGTAATATATAGCCTCTGTATTTTTTCCAGTTCAATTCTATTTCTTTCTACAGAAACTCTCGGCCAGGACCCTCTCACACAATTTCACTACCTTCTATTGAGTCATCACCCACAAGAGAACCCCTGGTGTTAAAGCTGAAGAAAACATTGAAGTTCAAGGCATGTTACAGACATTACTCAGGGAACTAGGCTAAAAGTGGTTAAATTCTGCTAGGGAAAACTTTTGAGAATGGAATGTGTGAAAGCAGAAAATTGTCCTCCAGGGGATAGAGCAGAACATTCAGAATAGCCTTGATAGAGAAGGCCACCATGCTGGCCTAGAGAGAGTGGATTAAAATGCTAAGCATAGTACAAACAGATATGTGTGGGCTCTTTCCCTCAACATCAAACCTATCATTCCACAATGCAACACTTTCTGAATGTGACCTATAATTCCACAGTGTAATTTTTTTAAAAAAAAATGTATTTGGTTGTTACAGGGTCTCACTATGCAGCTCAGACTCATGGTGATCCTCCTGTTTTCAGCCTCCCCAGCGCTGGGATTACAGGCATGCATCACCATGCCCAGACTCTGTGGCCAATTTAGCCCACCTTGGGGGCAGGGCTGGCATGGCTTGTGGTGCCAGGGATCAAACCACAGTCCCTATGTTTGCCTAAGCTTGAGTAAGCAGGCACTTTAGTCGGCTGAGCTATCTCGCTGGCCCCACAGTGTAATGTTTTCTGAAGGACCTTGGATTACTCAGTGACTTCTTGCTCTCATATTATTCCATCATCTCAGAAAGAGTTATAAAAACCTCTGTACTGCTCCATGATATCGCCTTCTAATAGAACTTTACATTTCTACCTTCCCTCCTAGTCTGTGAACTAGTCAAATAGTGTTTTGTCTTATTACTTTTTGTGTTCTTTGAGATGTCTGCATGATCTTTCAAAAATTCAAATACCTCCAGTCCCCTGTGCTGCTTAAAACTTTCTGCAGCTCCCAATTCTCTTCAGGATAAATACAAGCTTTTTCATTATAATGCCTTTTCTGTCTGACACTTGCTTACTCATCTCTCACCCCACATAGCTCCAGGGTTCCTAAGCAATTCCAAGAGCCTTTTGCTTCTTGCCTCCAAGCCATTGCTTAAGTGGCTTCCTCTAGACTAACCCTTTCCATGGCTTCCTCCCTCCTCCAGTTATCTCTGATGTGTCCTTAGCTACAATAAGAAGCCTTCTCAAACCACCTCAAAACTAGGTCACCCATAAATATGTACAACTTTTATGTGGCAACATGAAATTTTAAAAAAATCTTGAAAACAAATTCAGATGTCAGATATATGTTCCTCCAAGGCCCCGTGCCCACCCTTGCCTGCAGATTCACTACTCAGTGTATATATGTCCGTGTGAATAGATGTTCATAGTGGGTATTCAATAAACAGTGGGTGACCTGCATTAAAAATGTCTTCAAAATTAGCCTTAGGAATAGCATGAAGTCCTAACTCAAGCATTGGCAAATTTCAGGCAGCTGGAGTGTTTGTCACCTTCTAATGGCTCTCACCTTCTAAATGCATCTCATTGTACAGGCGTTATCCTCTGCTGCTTTTATACTATAGTAGCTAAGGGAAGTGTTGAGACAGAGTTCATTTACCTAGCAGAGCACCAAATGGTTACTATTTGATCCTTTGAGAAAAAGTTCTCCAACGCCTAAAACAGTAGCCTTTAATCTTGTGTCCCTGGGACAGTCTGGTGAAGCTATAAACCTCTTCTCAAGAGTGTTTTCACATGTAGAGAGTAAAAAAAGTATCACAAAGGAAATGAGTCATATTGAAAACAATTATCAAAATAAATAATTATGATGGCCATATATGTACTCCTTTAATAACATTAAGTAGCAAAACCTGGGAATGAATTTAAGTTACTGTGATATTTTCAATGCAGCAGTAAACATAACTGGTACTTTGCGATATGAGCAACAATTGTGATGGATAAGAAAAGACCTATCATCCTAATGGTGACAAATCATAAGAATTACTAACACCAGTGTGGTTTTCTGTCTGTATTGACTTATGAAGAAAATGCTGTTTCAGTTGCCGAAACTAAGAATTTAATTATTTTCCAGCCGAGTGCGCAGATCCCTTTAGTTCTACCCAGGCAGCTTTTGGGGATCTACGGAGTGCAGGTTAAGTATCCTGCTCTCAGGAAAGAGGAATGACCCCATAGATTATTCAGGGAGAATTGAGAGGGATGAGAGATAACACAAACCCCAGAAGAGTCTTCAATTGTCTGCCAATTCTATACCCTGGTTTATGCAGGATTTGTTCTGCACTGAAATGAATTGAAGGGAGAAGTCCAAAGCCAGTAAATAGTCACATTAAAAGAAACTATTATTTAACCTTAAGCTTTCAGCCTCTTTATTTACGTATTGGTTTTACCCAATCAAATGACAAACAGATGGATGAATGGGGTAATGATAAACTCCGCAGGCAATTTGTCCCAGGTGGGACAATAGGCAAGCAAGCTTTTCGTTCACAGTTTACAAATGGCTCCCAAAGCTGCTTCACAAGAATTCAATTTATGTGAATGCCTATCAGTCTGACCAGGAATTATATTAAGAATTCTCACAGTAGGAGAGACTGACACTTTAAGGAATCAATTTGTAGAACCGTAGGTCAGACTTCTGCAAAAACTTACAGGACAGCCCCTCCACCGGAGCCTGAAGCCTGAATAGCAGGATGAGACAGCTAACAGAATTGCTGGGACAAGGCATCTGTCTGGAAGGCACTTACAAGGTTTTCAATTTCAAAACTAAAGAAAAATGGATTCTTCTCTTCATGAAGCACCACTTGTTAATATGGAGTCTCAGTGTAAATACAGTCAATCCCATTCCTGCTCATTACTAAAAGGAAACCCTGTGTTTGAACATCAGCACTTCCTAAACTCTTTCCTGAAATGGGAGAAGAAATACTTCTTATTTCCCATCCATTCTTGCCAAATTAACTAATCATTTAAGGATAACTCTAGGGCTAGGGATGTAGATCAGGGATCGAGCACTTGCTAGCAAGCACCAGGCCTTGGGTTCAACCCCCATGACCTCTAAGTCCCAGTTCTAAATTTTATATATTTCATATTCTAAATTTTAATATTTTCAATTTTAAACCTTTGAGGTTAGAAAACCAACAGTGGGCTATATTACTCTTATATATTGCTGTCATTTAGTCAATTATTGTTACATATTTTAGTGAAGGGCTATGAAGAAAGTTGGCAATTCACTTATGAAGAGATCTGAAATTCAAGTTTTCATTCCACATGAAATAAAGTTTGAGTGGGCACTTTCAAGTTGGAAGTATATATTCAGATTATCTGAAGCATTCCCACCTACTGATATGCCTTTTGTGATGAGAAAACAATAAAAATAAATAACTTCCCATGGAGGTGGGCAGGATATGCATGTGCAGATCCATGATGGGTCTCACCAGGTTTGTATTTTTGCATTGTTGATGTAAGATGTTATTAGTGATAACAGATTCATTTAACTACTGAGGCTAATGCTTCTTAAATTATCTACTTAAACATAAGTAACTGTTAAGTGTGGGAATACATCTCCATTTGGCTCAAGGCACAAAAACCAGCCTTAAAAAAATCCCCTACAAGCCACTCTTCTAAGTGCTATGCTGGAATCTATATTCATAATCCTTCTTAGGTAAGCATTCTCATCATCTGCATTTTATGGTTGAGGAAAGTTAGGCTTACAGGGTTAAGAAACTTCCCTGAGACTACTTGCCAGTTGCTCACATTCTCTAGATTAACCTTCAGAGACTTTGACCCTGACCATAACACAAATCATATCATTTCTTATAACCGTTCAAGGAGATCCAGAATCCATTCAGCTTCCTTGCTGAATCCCAGACTTGATCTTCACATCAGTAACCACCTCTGCAGCCTCAATTTCTGAGAGGTAATTCATTGAATTCTCTTGTTAACTTGCAGCTAGAGGAAGAGTTTGTGATGGACTAGAAAGACAAGTAACTTTTGAAAAATGTCAGCTTGCGAACAATCATGTTGAATACCCAACCAGACTGCATTACCTTGAGATTTCTCAAGCTAAACCAGCAATCAGCTGTAGTCAGCCTAGAAGCAGCCCTGTATTAGGGAGAATTTTGCAAGTCTTATTGTGGAAGACATCTACAAAGGACCAGGGAATTACTTAGGCAGAAATGTACGAAAGGGTTAAGAAGGGAATTATTGCTCCCTTTCTTTGGCTAGTACAACTCTCTGGTATGAGATTTAGAGATCAATTCTTCTTGTTCTGTGTTCCTAAACTGTACAAAGAAATATTGTGTTTTGAATTATCACATATACTCAATAAATTAATAGTAAACTTTTCATTAGGAAGTCATTGAAAGCTTTAATCTGTTGTTTCCAATACAAAATTCTGGAGCAATTTTAAGTAATCATGTGATACCTACAAAAAAACTATGTAAGCAAAATGAAAACTATTTCTCACTTTTAACCAACCCCATAGAGAGCAGATATGGGACGTGTTACCCAAACTGGAACTTTAGTGATGAGGGACATTTTTCTAGGCTTTTGGTTTTCATTGCCACATAGTATATATTTCAGCCTCTGAGAAAAACACTTACTCCAGGGAAATTCTTAGGGAGAAGAAGGGAGATTTCTCAGATATTTATAGCCAAAACATTTTAAAACATAGGTAGCTATATTTATCCTTGGCTCTTATTTTAATAAACAGCAAGCACTATTGTCTACAAAGAAATTTTCAGTATCACTTCAAAAATGAAATATTCTCCTCCTCAGATGCACGGCTTTTCTGTTTTAATAAAGCAGTTGAGTTTCAAAACCATTGCAGAATTTGTTACAGCCTACAGACTTGCTTAGAATTTGCCTCTTCAAATCTTTACTATGGTGCTTTAAAATATTTAAAAATCTACTCTTGCCAAAGAAGCTAATGAGCCAACTCCAGGAAAGACTGTGAAGAATACTCCTACTGCTCAGCAACAGCAGAAATGTCTTACAATTCTGGAGGCTGACAATTCCAAGATCAAGGCAGCAGATTTGGTTTCCGGAGGATCTTGCTTTCTAGTTCACAGCGGCTACTTCTTACTATGTCCTGATGTGGCAGGGGGAAGCCTCCTCAGGCCTGTTCCACAGAGCACTAATCCCACCTGTGAGTCTTCTCCCTCCTGAGCTGACAGCCTCCCTGAGGATCTCTCCCCAACACTGTCACCTCAGGAGGTAGGACTTCAACGTATAAATTTGAGGAAGAGGGGATACGATCATTCAGACCACAGCACCCAGAATGGATGGAGCTCAGGAAAGTGCTCTTGAAACACACATCCTGCGGCACTCACCTGCACTGGGATAGGCTCTGACATACCTATGGGTGGATTTGCTCCATGCTCCAACATAAATGTAGCAACAAGCCACAAAGGTTTCTCTAAGGAACAGCAGCAGCAGCCTAGAGGAGGCTTCTCCTCTCCCCCACCTGCCTAGCACTGGCTGGGCTTCTCCCATGATTTCGTCTCTCATAGTGGATCATGAACGCAAGGGCACATAGGTTTCATAAAACCAGTATTTTAGAAAAGCACCTGCTGGAAGATGGGAAAATTCTATTCTAATTTCACTTTTATAACTAACTGGTTGTTTGATTGTGGCAAAGTACTCCTGCAGTTAAGGCCAAGTTTCCTCTTTTGTAAAAGGGAAATGGTATGGTGGGAAGGAAACACACACGGAATGTCTACTGTGCACAAACATGCCACAGAGGCTATGAGTGATAGGCACAGGGAGGGCTGCCCGCAACTGCGGTTACTGATGAGGAGAAGTAAGTTCTGAGAGGAAGCAACTTGACTGGAGCTTTATGTTCTCGTGGTGATAGATGCCAGAACTCTTAGTACCAGGCTTTCTCTATCCAACCTTGTTCCATCCAGAATACCAAGAGGTCCATGGATTTTGCCCTTGCAGCTAGGCTTCCAGGCATTGTGAAGGTGCCTTGTCAAGGTATGCATATTTAAAAGGATTAAAAGTTTGTATCAGTGATGTGTTTCATACAAATGAATTTGGAGCTGAAAACTCTCAGATGTTTGGAATAGCTCTAAATATTAAAGTGATTTTGCTAGAAAGAATTGTGATTATCAAATGCAGGCATATAATGCCACATATAGCTACTCTTTGCAGGTTTTTAATGTCTACATAGCTCTCTCTCATAGGTGATCTCACAGCATCTTCTTAACCACACATTATAAGGCTGAGAAAAGCTACCGTCCATGTAAGTTGGGTGTTTGTAGCCATTGGTCCTGAGCCCCACGTTTCTTCTTTCTAACTCACTTCTGATTTAAGCAGCAGCTGTGAGGTGACTGTTTCGTGAGAGTTCAGAGTCACCTTCTACAGCCAATGCCCACCCCCAAGGTCACGCTGTGCTCATGTCCTGTTCCTAGCACCAACACCCCCAATTCATGCATCCGCATCCTAGAAAGGACAGAAAGCTGGGCTCTCAGGAGAATCCCACAGATGGCAGAGGAGGACAGAAACCAGTGAGTGGTGTGGGCAAGTATCAAGGCAAGTTTCAGAGAGGTTCCAGTCAAATCAAGGCCCCAGGAAAGACCCTGTCACCTGAACACGCCCTCCCACCCCTCCAAGTCCTGCCTGTCCCAGTCTTTGCCTTGGGCTCTGCTGTGGGGACACCTAAAGACATGAGAAGTGCTGGGACTCAGGGAGGATGACTTGCCCAGAGCCACACAGCTGGGGGAAAAAGAGGTTGCACTTTCTCCCGGGTCTTCAGGGGTTGGATCCACTGATGTTTCCTTTTTTTATTTTCAACTGTGTGCAAAGGTTAGAAAGCTGCCATTTCTAGCTTTTGTCAATAACAGGAGACACAAAAAACACTCTTTAAAGACACATGTTTAAGTACAGAATTAGTTGTAAGTGGTAACTGCCTCTTTGCTGGGGCTACACAGATTATCTGCTAAGCTCTGTTCGAATGGTGGCACAATTTTCAACATTCTAAAGTATTCCATTTTGGCTTTGTTGGCGTTGTCTAATTTACTTCAGTAAATTATAAATGTTCTGTTTAACATTTGCAAGTTCATGAACTTTTAGTGCTGCCCATTTCAGTGGCATTAGAATCAGGCTAGAACTTTTTCTATCCTAAGCATAATGCAGGCTTTGCCTACCAGGTCCGTTCAAATACAGGCTTGTAGATTATCTCAAGGAAGAACATCAGTCAGGGCTTTGTTGGACCCCCCACTCTCACCTCTCCTCCTCCTGCCACTTCTCTCTTCCCCACTCCCTTCCTTGGTGCCCATCTGTCCCTTTCCAGAAACTGTGCCACAATTTCCTTTAAGGACTCAACCCTCTTGAACCCTCAGTCCACACAGTAGGTGAGAATTAGTTTCAAAGCCTGCAGTTTGATCAGGTCTTAACCAATCCACAAATTTGCCCCACCCTGGCCCCACACACTGACTCAGAAAATGAAAAAGGACCCCATCATGGCCAGTTAGGAGTAGTATCAGGATTTTGCTGGATCCATGCAACAATAGCCATTTTTCTTCCAATATGAAGCTAAGCTAGCACACTGCCAGTCTCAAGTGTCTCCTGGACATTTTGCCACTGGCTGAAAAAGTCCACACAAAAAGGAATCAATAGGGCAGGGAGGGGGATAGAGACAAACTGACAGGGTGACCCAGATATGGGGTTTCCTGGATTCAGATTTGGCACTGAACTTTAGGATCACAGGAACCAGTACATCACTGCCTCTTCTGTTCCTTTTAAGCCTTTAATAAATCCTACCTAGTGCAAGGTGTATATGTACACAAGCTCTTAAAAGTCACAGGCAGCTCGGTCCTGAAGAAACACACATCTGTTTTCTACCCCCAAGGAGTGGGCTAGGAAGTCAGGCAACAGAAGCAAGACTAATCAGATCCTGCCAGGATCCTCTGTCTGAGCTTCAGAGAGCCTCAGGAATGAGGTGCTCCCTCAGTCTCTTTATGAATCCACAATGCAGCTTCCTATGAGCCCCGTTATCTTTAATTCAGAGGGTGCCAACCGCCCCTGAATTGTTTCAGGCTCCCTCCTCATCAGCCACAGCCTCAATTCAAAATCAAACTACAGATTTCAGAGGAAAGACCTTAGATTGGGAATTCCTTTTGTACACCGTTGTCCTCTCTCCTTTCCTTCTTGACTCCCTCCCTGCCTCTCCACCTCCCTTGTTTCCTTTAGGTAAAATTACACAGTATATTGAGAATCCATGTTTTTATGTCTCTAAATTATGCCAGAACATCCAATCATTCTTCTCACTTCTAACAAGCTGGATCACAAGAACTGGAGAGGTAACTTGTGGCGGGGAGCGGGGAGTGAAATCAGACCAAGACACTTGCCCTAAGGAAAGAGGGATGCAGAGAAAAAAATGCATTGTGGTTTTTTTTTTCGAGAGAGCCCCTCCCCCCAAAAAGAAGGCATTATCAAATATGTACTTCAGATATAAGGTTTCAAAGCCAGAAAGGCAAATTTCAAGCTTGAAATGTAGGGAGGCTTATTGGTGCCTCACGTGTTTTCAGCGCTCAGAACAGTGGAAGATCAGTGGAGAAGAAGATAAGAAGGGACAGGTTTACCAGTTGACCAAAGAGGTGTGGGGACAGGTGGTGACCCAGATGTAAATGTGGCCTCCAAGCCTTTGACCCTTAAACACCCATGTGGTGGAGGCTTAGAGATGACTCCCCTCATCTTAATTCATGTTTGGAAAACTAAGGTGGCCAAATTTGGCACGCACACTTACCTGGTGAATTCCACAGAATAGTAGCGAATAGGGGAACTTCCTTCAGTCTCTCCAGGTTTCCAAGAGAGGGCCACCCCGGAGTCAGAAACCACAAGGACACGAGGCTTCTGAGGCGCTGCTGGAGGCAGGCAGGGATCTAGGCAGGACAACAAACACAACTAGACCTGGCTGGTCGCCTCAGTCATCCGAGAAGCTGAGTACGTAAAAGACGTGCCCCTCCCATGACCAAGGCTCTCTGTTCAGAAGAACTTCAAACTCCAAACCAATAACTCACTTGACACAGGGGAGCTTGTCTTCCCCTTTCTTCAAAGAACCTCAGCTGCAGAGGTGACAGAGTGAGGACCCGCAGTGCACGGGATGGAGTGTTCCCTTCAGCGCCTTCCCTCAGACCTGCACCTCCTAACACCTTCTGCTCTTTGTCTGCCTGTTAGAATTGATATGTATGTGCTCTGGAGGAAAATTAAGTGTTCACCCTTCCTGCCACTTACTTTGTAACTCTTTTGTGTGTGTTTTCTCCTGCTGACAAGGAAAATACACAGCCATGGAAAGACATCTGACAATGCCGTCCTCCGGGAGGTGTTGCTGTCACCCCCAGGAACCTGTCCAGATTGCCATACCTCCCAGTTTTTGTTCACATTGTTGCTTAGGCTCAGAAGATTTTTCTACCTTCCGAGCATTTTACTGTTTCAGATTGGGAATGCTGACTGCTCTCCTATCCCCACACCAAGAGCCCTTCTGTGCGGGGACTGCTGTCAACATGTTTGTGCAACAGTGTCCTCCACAGTGCCACTTCAGTGACAGTTATTGCATCCCTTCTGCTCATAAACTGAGCTGTATCTTCAGTCCTTTTAAATGCTTAAAATCTTGAAATACGGTCTTGCTAAGTCCCTAACTTGCTTAAGTCGGGGTTAAAATTGCTATTCTCAGCACTGCCTCAGCCTCAGCCTCTTGGAGTACTGGAATTATGTATGCAGCACCACACCCAGTTAACTTTGGTTCTCTCTCCTCTTCACCATCTTAATTCCTACTCATCTGTCAGATCTCACTTAAGTTTCTATCTCCTCTGGGAGCTCTCCTCCTCCCTGGGTTGTAGCTCTGTGGAGAGCCGTCTTTGTAGTTTGTGGATATACACTGATCGCTGACTCTACCCCACATTGCACTTACACTGGTTATCCTCATGTTCCCAGAGCCTCCCATAGTGTGTGGCACCTGATAGCTCCCTACTAATAGCTGCCTTACGAAAGCATGAATGAATAGCAGCCTGTCATCTTCCTTCAATGAATTGGAACCTCTCGTCGTACCTTGGGACAAAATGGTAATGTGGCGAGCAGGGCTGAGCCTCCCTTTGGCAGTGTGGCTGTACGCTGCTACGCTCACTCGATACTCAGCACCTGGCTTCAAATCTCCAATCACTTCCTCCTGTCAACAACCAAGCAAAAAAAGTGCTAGTGGTGAGATTCCCTGTTGGGGCCAACTGTTCAGTTTCCATGCGATTTACATCTTGAAGACCCTGTGAAGTTGGTTGGGTTAGGGCAAGGCGCAGATAGTTTTGTTTTAACTAGAATTGGCCCAGTTTTAAAATTTGCTAAAAGGAAAACACCCTAGTGTATTTCCCAAAACTGGACGGCCACTGTCGATTGGCACCTACACACCGCCCTAGGGCTGGATTCATCCTCACTATCAGCTACTGCTGTCAGCATCTCAATTCCTTGATCAAGGTCCAACATTCTGGGATGCAGGCAATGATCCTTCCCAAGTGGGAATCCCTCAGCTTTTTCTATTTGTGTACTCCAGATGCTCAGGGACCAGTTATAATGCAAAAGAATGTCTTGATTTGCGCTTGTAAAGTAGGGACTAAAAGCAAAAACAAGTGAGCTTAGACATGTGTATGTACTAGTGCCCCATTCCCGAGATGAATATGATTATCTTTTATTTTAAACATGTAATTATAAAGAGAAAAGATAAACAGCATCAGAATCACCACAAGGGCTTTCTTAAATCAAATTCCTGGGCCTGCTCCAGTACTTCTTGGGGAGGGCCCAGGAATTTACATTTCTAAGGAGTTCCCACCCCAGGTTTTCAGCCCAGCTGCTGGCCCAGGCAGGGACCACCCATTGAGTAGGTTCACAGTGGGTGGATATGTGAAGTCCTGTGTACAGAGGTTCTGATCTGAAAGCCCAGCGAAGAGGATTCTCCACCTTCAGCTTCAGCAAAGGTGGTATGCTGGGCTGGGGATGGAGCTCAGTGGTAACACGCTTGCCTACCATGTGTGAGGCCCTGGCTTTGAGCCTCATGCCAAAAAGCAAAACAGAACAAAACAAAAAGAGCAAACAAATGTCAAGGTGGTGTTCAGTAGTAGGTGGGAGCCTGCCCTCACAGGGAGAAGCAGCAGTGCACTGTTGTAGAAAAGACACCAGTTCAGGACCTGAATCTTGATTTTGTTATTTGGTACTAGGTTTGGCCTTGATGTTAAATCCCTGAGTTTTAGGTTCTTGCTTCATCAATGGGCATTACGTTCAACCATCTTGCAAGACCATGTGCTTGGTAATAATATATGCACAGTAGCTGGCAGGGAGGATATGCTCAAGCAAAGGGTTGTAAAAACCCAGGTGTGGGTGTGTTCGGATGCTCCTCTTCTGCTTATCTAGATTCTCCATCCACTCCAAGACCCACGCCCTGCTCCTGAACCTGACATTATACGTATAATTAAAAAAAAATCATTCCTGACACCAAAATCCAAGACTTCTTAGACACAGACATGACACCATGAATAAAAAATGTTCACACCTGCCTGTGCATGGCAGGTCATAGTCAAAATACAAGTGGACTAAAAATATTGCATAAAATCACCTGTAATCTATGTGTATAAGGTCTACATAAAACGTAAGTCAGTTTCGTGTTTAGATTCAGTCCCACCACCAAGATACCTCATTGTATATACATATGCAATTATTCCACATTCCAACAAGAAAATGAAATGAAATATGAAATATCTTGGTTTAAGATGGTGCAGATAAATTCAACCTGCATTACGCATTTTTGCTTTTCTCTTATGAGAGTGGAAGCCACTAGAGAATAGGCACGACAATGTCCTCTGCAATGACGGAACATCCCTGTTACTAAAGACCTGGACACTCAAAATATTGGAAGCATTCAATAAATAATTGTCAAAGTTTATGGGCTGGGGAGATAGCTTGGCTGTCTAAGTGCCTGCCTGGCAAGCGCAAACACCCGGGTTCCATCCCTGGTACCACATGCCCGGCCAGGCCCAGAACCCCAGGAGCACCGTGCTGGCCATGGCTGTGCACACCTATAATCCCAGCAGGGGGAGGTTCTGACAGGCGGATCACTATGAGTCTGAGTGAAGTAGTGAGATCCTGTACCAGATAAATAAATAAATAAATAAATAAATAAATAAATAATATTTTAAAAAAATATAGTAATTGTCAAAGTGTAATACACTTCTTTTTTTTCTTTTTCCTAACCCCAACTCTAAGCCTTATTGCAGTAGTTCTTAAACCTTGACTGCATCTTAGAATCAGCTGAAGATCTAAATCAATCAATCACTTAAATCAGAATTGCTGGGAACAGTTTCCAGGTGTCTCCTTGATACGCTCCAGGTGGTTCTACATCCAAGTTCTTTGTCCTGCATCTCGGGTCTGTCTCACAGCTACTGCGTTTCCCCATATTTACTTTGCTCAAATTTCTCCCCCTGGGAGAACAGCCTTTCCTCTGCCTCACATGACGCTTTGCTCTTCTCCTCACAGACCACCTTCTTGAAGAACTTGTGTCCACTTCCTCACCTCCTTGTCATGTTTCCATGTGGCTGTCAGAATATTGCAATATTCCTACCAAAGTCTCCATAACAGCACTGTAGCCAATGCAGTAGGTCTATCTCAGTTTCTATGACTCTCTGCAACTTTCAGTTCTGTTGTTGCTTCTGAGATCCCTTGGATTCCTTGGAAGCAGTGGCTGTGATGCTTTTTGGTCTCCTATCTCTCTTGTGGCTGCTTTTCAATATTTACCTATCCTCTACCCACTCTCCTTTTTATGTTAGTCTGTTGGTCTTTCCCATCTTCTCTTTCCCTCTGTAGACTCTTGTGCAGACAAACACTTCCACACCTGACCTCGTGGCGATGCCTCCCAAATCTGCACCTTTAGCTCTAGCCTGCCTTTCAATCTCGGCATACATTGACAACTGCCTCCTCTCTATGCACTGGCTACCAGTCACTCAAGATCAACATAACCAAAGCTCAACTAATGATTCTCCCTCCCAGTAGCAAAAGAGAGCTTAATCTATTGCCTGAAATTCTTCATACTGTCCTCTTCTACCAGTTCCTCTCCAGTCCTAAGCATTACCCAATCAGTTACCAGTGGAGCTGATGCCACTCTCTTTGTATCATTTGAATTTATTTACATCATTGCAACCTTACAGTCATATAAATCCAAGTCCTCATCGTTAAAGCGGTGCTTTCCTCTGCCACAGAAACGCCCTGTACAAGTTCAATTTCATATGCTAAAGTTACATTTTTACCTTTCAAATCTGAGCATCCTTCTATCCACTTTACAGTCCCTTAATGTAGCCTATTTATGTTCTTCTGTTTATCCCTCTAGCACCAAGCCCTGCCATCTCCCTTCCTTGCATTCTACATTCCAGTCATACTTAAAAAGTTGGCAGAGTTCAAATTTATGCCATTCACTTCCTTGCCTCTGGGCCTTTGAACCTGCTATTTCCTCTACACAAGATGCCCTTCTCCCTACTCTCTCCTGGCTCACCCTGCTCATCCTTCATCACTCAGTTCAGCTGAGACATTACCTCACTGCTCTAACCCCATCGCCAGTCAAGTTAGGCAGCCTCCTCTGTGCTTCCTTGGTGTCCTTGATAAACCTCAGTCTTAGCGCCACTCACCTTAAATTGTAACTGTCTGTTTATCACCTTCTCCCCACTCACACAAGGACAGAAAGCAAGTTCTTATTCTTCTGGCATCGCAAAGCTTAGCATTATATTATCAGACATATAGCAAATACTCATGCAATGTTTTTTGATGAATGAATAAATGTACTGGAGTGAAATGAAAGGAAAAAAAAATCAAGAGCCAAGACGACCCACAAAAACAGATTAGCTCATCAAGAAACCAGGTTCAACCACTGACTCCTCCGTCATATTCAAGAGCATCATATCTGCTATGAGTCAAAAGTGTTCCCACAAAGAACACATGCTGGAACTTTAATCCCCAGTTAAATAGAGTTGGGAGATGAAGCCTCATAGGAGGAGATCAGGGTTCAAGGGCAGCTCTCCTGAGCAGATTCGTACCATTGTTCTGAAGAGAGTTAGTGAGTGTAAGAGTGGTTAATCATTATTGAGAGTGAGCTGGTCATAAGAGCAAGTTTGGCCTCTCTTGCTCTCCTGCTTTCCCATCTTCTGCTGTTAGTGGTACAGCAGAGGCTACAACCAGATCTGCACCAATGTCCATGCCATGCCTTTGCATTTCCCAGCCTTAGGAACCATAAGCCAAATAAATTTCAAAAAAAGAATACAAAGTAGTATTAGACCAGAAAAATTACAGGCTGGGGAGATAGCTCAGTGGTCTAAGTGTCTGCTTGGCAAATGCAAGGACCTGGGTTCAAACCCCGGTACTGCATGTCATGCTGGCCCTGAAACCCTGGGTATGTTGTGCTAGCCACAGAAACTGGGCATGGTAGCACATGCCTATAATCCCAGATCTGGGGAGGCTGAGACAGGATTACCATGAGTCTGAGCCACGTGATGAAACTATACCAAATAAATAAAAGATTAAAAAAGTTTTTTTAAAAAGAAAAATTACAAATAATACAGAATTTCACAAAACAAAATAATATGAATTACACAGTATCTGTTGTAATGCATAGTGTTGTCTTCAAATTAGTTGTTCATATTACCAGATGCATGCATGTAAAAGTGGGAGAAGAAAGAAAAAATATATAAGAAAGTAAAGAGAAAGAAAAAGGAAAAAGAATTGAATAATGAAGACAAAACAAATTAAGAATTACCTGCTCCTTTCCATAGACCAGCAGAAATGCACAGTACAGTGGTCCAAACCATCCTATTTGCATACATAGATATCTTTGTAAATTACCAGTGTCTCATATTCTGTTACAGCACAAACAGAAACAGTACCTCTGGCTCAGGCCCCAGGGTCAGTGACTCCAAAGATAAGACTCATAATTTCTTATGTCCACCTACACTGTCCCTCCAGAACCTGTCACCCAGTTCCTCTCCTTTTTGGAGCTGTATGGACAGCCCTCTGGACTCCTCAGCAGCACAGCATCCCCACCAGCATCTGTCTCAAATCTGTCCTTCCCTTCCTCTCATATTCTCTCCATCCTTAACAAGGAATCCTTGCTGAATATATAGCTCTCTATCCCTCCCCTCCTGTTTTCATGTACCTGTGTTCCCAGTAGAAGCTCCACCTTCTCTGTTGCCAGGTTTATGTCAAGTTGAATGGCCAAGAATCCAAGGAGCAGGTGGACCTAAAGCTCTTCTTACTCTCCCCTGACTGCCACTCCAAGCTCATCCATAGAGCGGAAATAGACTTTCAAATAAACTCAGTGCTCTCGCTGCTTTTTGCTTTGGGATTCTTTTCTCCTGGAAAGTCAGAATGCTCTATGTAGTATGGGGATGTGATTTCATAGATTATTATAGATATTATCTAGGCACCAATACCAAGATTACTCTCTTTAATTGTCATGGATGGGGGGGCTCTGTTTTAGGAAAAAAGTATCTTTGTACACACAGCCTTATTTAATTTTCCATTCATTCCTGTGAAGCAGATATCTTTCTCATCTTCACTTAGAGAGGTGAAGACTAAATCCCTGAAAACTTTACAATTTGCTCCAGGATAAGTGTTTAGCAAGTATCAATACAGAAATTTGAAACTTGCTCAGTTGAACTTTAAGACCTGCATTCTAACCAGGCAATACCTGCATGAAAAATATTAAGCGTTGTTTAAATCAACAAAAGATAGCATTCATGAACAAAGACTAATTATAGTTATTTTACCTATAGAAGTTAAAGTATCAGAAATGCACATGATACTACTCACAACCAAGAAAAAAAAATATAGAATTTTCCAATACAGATTAAAATAAAAATAGCTTATTTGATATAAAAGATTAACACTATTCTTGACTAGGTGAGAGGTGGAGGATGTTCCATCCAGAAGCCTCTTGTGTCCAGTCTGTCTTTTCCTGAGCTGTTGTGCAGCAAGCTGGCTGAACAGTGAGGAGTTAAGAGAACTGAGTAGCTGGGGTCATGAGAAAAGGAGCTGGACTCAGCCATTTAGCCAGCATTTCCCCCTAACGTCTCCCCTCCCAAGTGAAGTCCAACATTATTTTGTTATTTGTGATAACCTTTGGAATTTTTGCTAACATATCACAGGATTCCACAAATGTTTGTATTTCTGCTCTTAAACATCTAACTAATACTTCAGTCTTGCCACAAACTAGAAAAGATGCTGAATATGCTCTTCTCCAAATTAAAAATATAACCGTGTTTTGCTGTGCTTTACTGCCTTGTGGAAGCCTGAGAACAAAAAACATGTTTCTCTCTCTTCTACCTTATTTCTACCCAAGACAGTTAGAAATAGAGTAAGAGAAGTGGCCTTCTTGGAGGTCAAAGAAGAACAATCTTTCCTAGATCCTGGTTCTTCCCACTTTTTTATTTTGATGTTGGGTGCTTTACTGCAGAAAAAAAAAATCAAATAAACAAGCAAAACAAAACCCTGCTATGTATTTGTGTGTTGCCTCCTCTAACTTCCCAAGCCACTGATGAATTTCTGTGTAGAGTGGAGTCAAGCAAGGCAAGTCCTTTCACAAAGCCCAAGAAAACCTCCAGGAATTCTGAACCAGTAAGCTGTTCCCTAGGCCTCTTTCCTTCCTCACCGATAGAACCCTAACAATAAGCTTTCATTTCATGATCGCTGTCATCATAATAGACTGCATTTACGCTGCAATTTGGAATTTATAAAGTCTTGTTACACCATTGCCTCTTAATCCTCACAAAAGTCCTAAGAAATGAGTCCTAGGATCCCACCTTACAGATGGTGCAGCTAGACCCAGAGTTTGTATAACTGCCTTTAGGGGCAAGAGTGGTCTAATTTCCCTCATAGAACAGACCACAATTTACCTGTTCCAATCACTGGGCTTCTAGATACAGCACATCTCGTTCTCCGACTAGCCTCTTTTTAACTTGCTTTTTTCACATCTAGACCAGTACCACTTCTATTCGCAGTCTGATCTGTATGACTCATCCTCTAATATCCTTTACTCCTTGCTTGTAATAGAATTCCTATAATTCACTGGGGTTGCAGCCACTAAAAAACTCCCAGCCTTCTTTCCTTCTGAGCATGATCATGTGGGTCGATTCTGCCCAATAGGATGAGAGTGAGAATGCTGAGTTTAATTTCTGAGTTATTCCTTAAAGGAAGGGGTGCATGTACCTTGTCATCTACTGTAGGGTATGGATGTGGCAGTGAGCCATTTTGGACCATTTGGATGAGGACACAAGGAGATGGAAGGACAATAGATGAGAAGGACCTGGCATCTCTGTCTCAAGAAGAGACTTACATTGTTTTTATCCAGAGAGTCACTGAGGAAAATATAATGTACACTTGTTAGAATCACTGTTATTTTGACTTTCTGGATGAGTAGGGTTATATCCTAGTTATATATCACCCTAAAAAACACATGTAATTAAAGGAGCTGCCCCCCCAAAAGATGGGACCATTGTTTACTAAATTTACCTTTCACTCATCTTGATGAAATTACATCAAATGACTCTCAAGTTCCATCTCTGACTGCTTTTGGACCTCATTTCTACTCCTTTACATGCTACTTTTTTCTTCTACTAGGAATCCAGATCAGTCTGTCTTGGAAATGAAGCTAGAGGTTGTCCTATTCTCTATTGCAGATGAGCCCAGCTTGGGGAAGGCATGAGGCGAGCAAAATACTGCACTAGAAGCCAGGCGATCCAGGTCTGATTGCATACTAGCTGTGGCTGTGGTGGTGCCACCCAGTCTCCGGCCCAAGGTTCAGTACTAAAAGCCTTTCATTCTTCTTCAGTAATTGTCATCGGAAGGGACCCAAGGTGGACTCAGGTTCACAGCTGACTACAAGTTCCCCTTTGCCTCAGAGACTGCTGAGGATGCCTAGCAACCCTTGCTAGAAGGTCCTGTAACATATGAATGTAACATCTTCCAATCGTCCTTCTTCCAATGGCCTTCAGAAAGGCTGTGCCCAACAGAGTAGAATCATGTGTGGGGATTTCTGGGTTTTGGTCACAGATAGGTAGAAGGCATTTTCCAAGGCTTTGCAGCAGAGGCAGAATTAGATTTAGGGGCTGGAAAAAATGGATTTGTCCTGAGTGTTACAGGAAAATTAGCATCTTTGATGCTTGTCTACTAAAATGACAACATCTATTTCTCTAGCCTCCTGGGAGATCAAGTATCTTCAGTGAGGAACCCTTCCTCGTCTACCCCATCATTTTACAGTGAAAGAGGGAGTCATAGAAGCTCACCCTTACTCTGAATGAGGATGAGATGCAAGTATTCTGATTCCTAGGTAGGTTTTCTCTCTCTACACCTGGCTAAGGCGCAAACCAAGTCACTGTTCTGGGGCAACAGACTAGCAGGTTCCAAAGCACAGTGATGGTGCCTCTTTTCCCTCTCTAGGCAAAACGATCTACTGAGATGCCAGAGGAAAATAGGACATTCTATGTCTGTTTTATCTCCTCCTCTAAAATTCTGTGGGACCTTATAATGCAGATAATATTTTACCATAGTAGTATATGTATAATTTATAAATACATAAATATACATATATTGGTATGCATTCAAATGTGTTTCAATTGACGGTGTGAAGGATCAAAAAGTGTGGAAATTACCAGTCTAAGCATCCTTTTAATTTTCATATTTACTTACTCTGTTTTACTATTTTGTTTTCTATGAAGAAATCTGTCAAATATTCTTATAAGACAAAAGATAAGGTGAAACACTAACTGAAAGAGAAGCATCTAGAAGGCAGATTTGCAAACAAAGCACTGGAATTACCAGCCAGATTATTTTGCTCAATTTATTATTTTAATCAAATGAGCCATTTTTCTTTTTCTTTTTTTGCAATACCAGGGATTGAACACAGAATCCTG
>NW_004524578.1:33679044-33683993 GCF_000260255.1 Octodon degus
CACACACACACACAAATCCTGGACAGGGATAAGGGGTGAAGTCTTCTAAAATATACTTACAAAAATTATCTGATGGCCAGCTGGTCCCTGGAGAGGGGAAAACAAAAGGAACACAAGAGACATGAATAATAAAAGAAAATTTGCAGGACTGCAATTAATCCACAGAGTACCTGCCTTTCCTCTAGCCTAAAATCTGAGAGCAGCAGAGACAACTTTGCAACATGTATTTTATGAACCACTTACTGATTGCTTGTTTTGGGCCAGAGGTCATGCTGAAGGTCCTACAACCATTGACTCTGAATACTTCCAGCATCCTTAGGATGATACGACAGAGAGTAAGTCTTGCAAACTTTGTTTGTGGCATACTTTACTTAGAAGCCTTTTCATAGCATCTCTGGGCCAAAACAAGTGCCTGTGTTCTACCTATTGAGTAGTTATATCCAAAGAACTTGTTATTCATAGTTTACACGAATGTTCTTGTTTTTCCTTGAAAACTGCACATATTCTCTGATGCCGCTGTCAGATTGCTGCAGAGCCCTGAGGTGCCCTGGCACAAGGCAGCACAGATACACCACCTGTGGCACACAGAGTATTAGTTTGCTCTAGTCTGTTGGTGACAATTTGAGATTCAGAAAGGTTACCCCACTGGTTTTGTAATGCGGGAGTCTAAAACGCACACAGTTGGACTCAGAGCCATTCTGTGATGCCAACCTCTCCCTTCTCATTTTCCAACTCATTGCGTTTATCTCATTATTCCTCTCCCCAACCAGATGTTCTTCACCTTTGCCCAAACATACATACAGAAAAATGTGAACACAGATGCACGTGCATACTTGGCTTCCAACCGCTCCCTCCCAGTGGGATGCCTCTCCCTTGAGTACTGCCCTCTAGAAAGTTTACTGCTTCAATTTCCAGCTTCAAGTTTTACCTCTTCCCCACTTGTTGCCATACTCATCTCCATCTCTTCAAATCCTGCTTATCTATCAAACAGTATATATTGTTGTCTTTTTGAGACAGTCTCTCTATGCAGTTCAGGCTGTTTTGAGCTCACTTTATAGCTCAGGCTGGTCTCAAACTCACAGTAATCCTTCTGCCTCAGCCTCCTGAGTTCTGGGATTATAGGCATGTGTCACCAAGCATGGCCTCAAATGGTATATTGATGACATCTCACCTTGCGTTCTTCTCTAATTATTTTATCAGTGTATATATTGTTTTCTTAACAAGACTGAGTATTGCACAAAAAAGGGAGTGGGTATTACCTAGTGCTAGACATAAAGAAGCTACTATGGCTGTTCAAATCAGCAAGATGATCAAATTCTATAATTTGACAGCATACTCTAATGCCTAGATATAAATAAAAGAGAATATGTTTAACATAAAAATACTCACAAATGATACATCTACATTGTTTTTCCATTTTAGGTAAGGCTTTAAAGTATGATTTTACTTGGCTCTGGCAGCAGACTAGTTATAATATTCTCCAAGGGAGAAAGCTGAAGCTTAGACAAGTTAGGTGACTGGCTAAAGTCCAACCTGCAAGAGGATGAAGTGGGTACAGAAGCCCAGCGCGCTCCTCCCTTCTAGCCATCTGCTTTTGGTCTGCCCTCAGCAACCTTCACAGATACACTGACTTTTGGCCCATGTCTTATGAGAAGGGCAGGCTCTCTGTTTCAAAAGCACTGTCCAGATTTTAAGCCATTAGTGCTGTGCCCTCTATACCTCAACTTCATTCCAGGCAAAGCCGTGAGCCCCTGAGGGACACTGCTAGGGATCATGCTGACCCTTGGGGGGCTCAGTCTGCTTGTGAAAAGTTCCAGGGCTCTCAAGGGGAGACGGAATCTCAAACTCATTCTTCTACATGAGGCCAACACAATCTTCCCTCTTAGGATCAAGAAAACCCTAGGGCTGGGGCTGAAGGCCTCTGAAACAAGCTTGTACATGCAAAAGTTTAGAGATTAAAAGCATGTCATGAAAATATAAACAGGCTGAAAACGTGTATCAACTGTTTTTGGGTCATGAGCGCTTTGGTAAAATCTGCTGGGGTAAGGGCTCAGAGTGTCAGCCCTGGGGCTACTGTCAGCTGTGGGTCTTACTGATATAGGATTTGGGGACGTTACTTCACCTCTCTGAGTCTCAGCATTCCTGTCTGTGAAATGAGGTCATAGGATAGTTGTGAAGAATAAATGGCAAAACAAATGTAAAGCATGAAGGATGGTCTTGGCAGGTGACAGACACCCAATAAGTAAGAGTCACTTATAACAGATGACAAATAAGTTTCATACTATGCTCCACCCAAGGCACTTATTAAATAAGAGACAGCATTGGCACAGCTAGCACCAGTTTGATAGTGTTACGGGCCATAACCAGGAAAAGGCTCTAGCCTGGAGCATACAGAGAAGAGGAGTGCGAAAGAAAAGAAACAAGAAGGTGCTGAAGGCAAAAATATTCACCCAGAAAGACCTCGGCAGGAAACAGAAAAGAAAGGGAGTAGGAGCCAACAATTGAATCAAGCTTGAAAATGAAAATAAATAACTTGGACTGTTCAAATATAAATTTCAAATAACATCTCTTTCTTCTGCATGCATCTCTAGGCAGTTGGGAAGATACAAACATGTTGTATTTATTTATAAAGCTTTCTTGTGATTTCAAAGAACATCGGAATTAAACTTTAAGAAGAAAAGAAGGGGGAAAAAGCCACAAGGTGGCTGTTTCTTCCCCTGGCAAATGGGATTGAGTCTGGGCAAGAAGCATTTATGCCAGGATCCTTTCAACACAGGTCTACCTTCACAGAGAGAGAAAAGGCAGGTCACGGAGGTGGTACACATGTGAAATATCTAGAGGTTCTAAAGGGCTTTACAAATGTTATAATTACTATGCAGAGGGAAGCAGCTGTACCAACTTAGACATCCATCTGAGTTTCCCTGGAACACCAAGCGTCCAGGTGCTTTGGGGGAGGGTGACAGCATGGGGATACTCACAGTGACTGGGGTGTCCCAGCTGAGTGGCACAGTACGTGATCGCTCCCACAGGGACTTATCTGCTCCAACCTCAGAGTAAAAGACCTTAAAGAGACCCAGAAAGCCTGGTGAGAATTGAGCCCATACTTCTCTAAGATGAAAGGTCCAAGTTGCACTCACAGAAGTAGTGCGTCTAAAATGCACCACCCCACTCCACAAACCATTTGATGGGAACGAACATCAGCTATCCCTGATGGGACCACAAGCTCAGGATCCTGCACAGGCCAGGAAGAAGACCCATGCCACTGAAGGAGGACAAAGAGGGAAGGCTCTCTTCCTCTGACAGTTCCCCAAATGACAACCCTGAGAGATAGTGTTCATTTTTTTCCCCACTTTTGATAAGACATGAGTCCAGAAATGAAAGGGCTTCTATCTCTTGGTGGAGATGGTAGGGCGTGGTGGAACTTGTGTGTTGTGGACGGCTTGGACCCCTGTCACGTGGAAACTCAGCTGCAGAGTGCGGGGTGCTCCCCAGAAACATGAACTCAGCTTGCCCCACATGCCCAAGGTTTCAGAGACCCCAATACTTAACAGAAATATCCTGACTTCTAAAATGTGACTTGTTTCTAAAAACATGGATCAAAGAAAACATTTTGGTGCACTGAAATCTGCTCAATTTATAAGTGGTGTTGGTAACAATGTCTGATTTTTCCTCCACCTGATTTCTTTTGATTTTTCATGTTTCTCTAGTATCCTCCATATTTGGCCATAGGCAACTAGAAATCAGAAGCTATATCCTCTATTTACTTTATATTTGCCTACTGCTGCACAAAGACGATCCTAATTAATGAATGCAGATGGCACATTCAGAGCTCTTACAAATGCTTTAAAACATTTCTTATCGTTTCAACAAAGACAGATGGGGCAGGTGTTCATACAGGAGGGCTGGTATAAGGAGCACACCACAGGGTGGACCATCCATAAGCTATAAATTCAAAATCTGAAACCTTTGAATCTCAGCACCAAAAGCAGAAAATTCCACATGTGACAGATAAAACACGGGAGTACTAACACTATTGTGAACAATTCTCTTCAGGCTAGAGATGTAAGGGATATGTGAAACAAATAAACACTGTGTCTATAGTTGGGTCTCGTCCATCCTTAAGATTCCTCATTATGTGCTTTCAAACATTCCAAAATCCAACAGACTTCTGTCGCAAGCTTTCTGGGTAAGGGATACTCGACCCGTGGCACGAGGTACCAGGGCAGGAAGGATGCACGTCGTCCCCGCGCACCCACGTTCATGCACTCACCGTGTACCCAAGGATCGGGCTCCCAGGAGACCGTGGCGTTCTCCATTTGAGGCTGAAAGCTGTGCAGTTCAACGCACCCAGCTTGATGTCAAGCGGAGGCCCCAATTTGCCTACCCCCAAACAAAAGAGACTGCATTAGAAGCTCCATGCATCGTGTCTTGTATGTATTTGCACAAGATTTAAGACCATGTTCTTATCGATGGAGGCATAATTCAAGAGACTTCAGCAGCTCAGAAATCCTATCTCTGCCATGATTGTGTATTACCCCTCTGAGGCTCAGCACCTGTCTCAACTGCCCCCACCAGAAATTTACTATTCCCTCCCCAACCTGGCATTGGTAGAGATATCAGCCCCCAAATTTCTCTTGGTCCATTCTGTAACATCTGAAAATCAGACACCAGGGCTGGGGAGATAGCTTGTCAGTCTAAGCGCCTGCCTGGCAAGCACGAGGACCTGGGTTCAGTCCCTGGTACCACATGCTGTGCCGGACGAGTCCGAGCTGTGTAGCCAGACCCTCTATCAACAAATAAATAAACAAATAAAAAGCAGGCACCAGCAAAATGAGATTTAAGGAACCAGGAAAGAGAGATCTAGAAGCTTGGAATAAAGCAAGATGATGGATTCTTTTAATTGTTCATAACATGTATGTTTTATATATGATATATATGTATATATATAT
>NW_004524578.1:33684276-33698453 GCF_000260255.1 Octodon degus
TAATTTATTCTCTTTTGTACTTATACTGATTATATTTACATATATGCTCATGATTTTTACCTTATTATACTTAATTTACTATCAGTCATTATTTTTAATGACTGAACATATAAAACACACTTGCTATAATGATGTTTATTGCTCTGTTATTGTTAAACAATTCTTCCCACATTTTGCCAATATAACTAATGTTCTATGAGGGCAGGCAGGAGCTAAGTTTGTCCTGCTCATCACAGAGACTAATAAACACTAAATTCACTAACCATTCCTTCAATGAATGAATGTTCTACAATTTGATATCCTACTTCCTAATATGTCTTCATGTTCTTTCTTTTCAATTGCTGCATATATTTCTCTAGCATATCAAATATGGTACTTTGCAATTCACAGAGATCCAATGTATCTATTTATTGGACTATAGCCAGTTTATTGCTGCTGGGATAATTCACTAATTTTTCCACTGAAATATTTCCATTACTTAAATTCATTTTAATGATTCATAAAAGCGAAGGAAATTGCTCAATTAACCCCAAGTATTAGATTGCATTAACTTTATATAACATATATTTTTGGGAAAGCCTCCAGATATCTCAGATATTTCTTCTTATGTATTCTTTCCTGAATTAAGTAATTAACTGTCTCACCAGTCATCTTAATAACAGAACCCTGCACTACAGGGGCAGCTGCCAGCAGGGCTCGGAGGGCACACTCCACCTCAACAGGCCTACCAGGAAGGAGTTGTGGGACAGGCAGCCAGGGGTCCCAGCAGTTCATTTGTACAGAGCTCTGCTAGAAGGAGCCAAACACAGCAACCAGACCTAAACCAGGTCTGGCCAATCAAGTTCTAGTTCAGCAGATCTAGACCCAGTGAGCTGAGGCATACTGCAGGGGTCAGCCGAGCCCAGACCAAGGCCTAGACCTACAAAAGCATCCTCAGCACAGAGGTGGCAGCAGGTGACTGGGGTGAATCAGTCTGTCTGGAAGACTCCAGGAGCATGAAGGGGAGGTGTGTAGACAGAACTCAGGGGAGCAAACATAAATACAAATTCCCAGTTTAAGATCTGCTTTGTTATACAGCTATAATGTTTGCTTCTATGGTCTAAAGTACAAACCCATTATTTACAAAAGTTTGTCAATATTTAAATTTCCTTCCTTCTTTTTTTTTCAATGTGTTTAGTACAGGGTCTACAGGGTTTCACTATGTAGATTGGACTCATAGTGATTTTCCTGTTTTCAGGCTCCCAAGCGCTGGGATTGCAGGTGCACACCATCACACCCAGTCTCAATCACTGTCTCAGTGTGCAGGGGGTGGGGGAGTTGGGGGGTGGATAAGGCAGGTACAACACACTGAGGATCGAACCCCAGCTGCTGCACTCTGCCTAGGCAGGCGCTTTAGTCTGCTGAGCTATCTGGCTGGAACGTCAATATCTAAATTTCAGTAGCTGTTATTAGTCTTGCTAATTGTACTGTCAATAGGAAACCATATCTGCCTTAACCACATTTTCCCTGGGGTTTTAATATCAGGAGATGCTTGGGAAATAACCTCACCAAGGCCCTACACAAAAGGACGGAGGGCAGGTTCAAGCGGAAACTGATATCTCACTTTCAATCAATAGAGAAGGCAAAAACTTGGGACACAAACAAAGCAAGAATCTTTGACACAGGAGAGACACCTAAAGAACAAGTTCTCTACAGAGAGGCTCTGACTGCAATGATATGGCTACTTACTATCAAAAGTTCACAGAAAGGTATCACAGAAACCAAAATAAAGTGTTCTTTCTGAAATAGAAAATGACAAGAGGAAGGAGCAAAATGCATTCGCAGGCCCTGAGCCCACCCAGAACAAATGCAGGACACACTGGCATAGAATAAATTGGAAGTCACACACCTGAAGTAAAGAAACAGCTGGACAAGGATATAGAAGAAATCAGATCAGAAATAATCTCACAGGTAAAAACAGAAATGATAACTATAATGAAACAATTACAAACATTTCTAAAGATAACACTGATAAAAAGAAATAGAGGAGAATATTAAAATGATAGAGGGGCTGGCCAGATAGCTCAGTGAACTAAAGCGCCTGGCTAGGCAGAGTACAGTGGCCGGGGTTTGATCCCCAGTGTGCCGTGCCAGCCCCAACCCCGGGGCACACTGAGATGGTGATTGAGACTGGGCATGGTGGCAAATAAATGTAATTGCAGCACTGGGGAGGCTAAAAACAGCAGGATCACTATGAGTCAGATCTATGTAGTGAGGCCCTGTAGACCCTGTACTAAATACATAAACAAGTAAATAAATAAAATAAGATGATGGAAACCTTGAATAAGCAATATAGGAAAAAACTGACTGCTTGAAGCAGATTCAAGAAGATATACAAGAAATTAAAAACTCCATTAAAAGTTGGTAAAATCATTTGAATGAAAATGAAAATAGACTTTCAGATCCTGAAGACATAATACAGCTAGTGAAAACGTAAGGGAAGATCTCTTAGAAACAACTAGGATCCAATAAATAATAATTCAACAGCTGCAAGACGACAGAAAGATGAACAACATAGGACTAATAGGCATCAAAGAGAAAGAAGGAGCCAACACAAATAACATAAAAATATGGTCAGAAGTCATAGCAGAAAACTTCCCAAATATGGGGAAACAATCTGACATTCAGGTAGTCGAGGCATTTGGAACTCCAAATAATATCAACCCAATTAAAACCACACCCAGGCATATAATAAGCAAGATCAGAAAATCAGCATCAGCAAAACATAGTAAAAGCCATTAGAAAAAAGCAAACAGATCACATTCAAGGAAAACCCATTAGAATGACAGCAAATTTCTTCTCAAAAACTATCAAGTCAAGAAGATCATGGAGTGAAGTAGTTCAAGTCCTACAAGAAAACAAATGCTAACCAAGACTGATTTACCCTGCAAAACTCTCTTTTAAGTTTAATGGAGAAATAAAATATTTCCATGACAAAGAACAACTGAAGAAGTTCATGACGATCAAACCAACCCCACACTGAATACTAAAATATATTTTAGAAAAGTATCAAAATGTCCACAATTCCAAGAATGACAACAGAAAGAACCCACCAAACAAGGCAAACTATTAAAAACACAAAAAAAATGTAAGGAACCAACAGCAGGAAATTGACACGACAAACATAAGCCAATACATATAAATTATAACCAGGAATATAAATGGACTCAATTCACCAATTAAAAGAAATATACTGGCTGAGTGGATTAAGAAACAAATTAAAAAATATGCTATATACAACAAACATATTTAAATCATAAATAAATTCATAGGCTGAAAGTCAAAGGATGGAAAACAACACTACATGCTCCAGGGCCTCAGAAAAAAGCAGGGTTGCTATTCTCTTTGCAGACAATCTGAATTTCAAACCAAGAATGATCAAATGAGATAAAGAAGGTCACTATATATTGGCTAGGGGAAAAAATCAAGAAAAAGTGATAACAGTCATAAGTATGTATGGGCACCCAGCTATATAAGACAAATGTTTTTCATGTTAAACATGAAAAATCTAATAACCAATAGCACAATCTTAACAGGGGAATTTAACACATCCTTATCTCAAAAAGATAGATCAAGCAGACAAAAAATTAGCAAAGATGTAGCAGAAATGAACCCAACCTTTGAACAAATGGACTTAGTGGACATATACAGAGTCACCCAACAACATCTGAATACACATTCTTTTCAGCTGCGTATGGGATGTTTTCTAAAATAGACCACATACTAGTCCACAGGTTATGCTTAAGTATATGCAAGAAAACAGAAATTATCCCATGCATATTATCTGCCCACAGTGCAGTGAAACTGGAAATAAACGAGAAAAGAAAACAGAAAAACCCCACGAATATATGGAAATTAAATAATGCCCTCCTCAGCAACCAAAGGGTTACAGATGAAATTAAACAATATCTACACTCCAATGAAAATGCAAGCACAAATTATTGGAATCTGTGGGATGCAATGAAAGCAGATATCAAAGGGAAATTTACGGCGATGAACTCACACATTAGGAAAACAGAGTGAGAACGAATAAATGCCCTAATACTGCACCTCAAGCTTCTAGAAAAAGAAGAGCAAACCAAGCTCAGTGCCCAAAGATGGGAGTAAAATTTAAAGATTAGAACAGAAATTAGTGCAATTGAGATGAAGAAAACAATACAAAGAATTAATGAATCAAGAGCTGGCTCTTTAAAAGATTAAATAAAATTGATAAACCCCTAGCAAATCTCTGAAAAAGAAGAAAGAAAAAAATTCAAATACAAGCAGTAAGGAGTGAAAAGGGCAAAATTATTACAGATCCTCTGGAAACTCAGAAGATCATCAATAGCTATTTTGAAAATCTTTAGTCTCACAGGATTGAAGACACAGAAGAAATGGACAGATTCCTAGATAGGTACAAACTGCAAACTGAATCAAAAAGACATAAAAACTCTGAATAACCCATCATCAGCCATTGAAATTGAAAATGTAATAAAAAAAACTTACAAAAGAAAACTCAGATCTTGATGGGTACACAGCTGAATTCTAAAAGAAACTTAGAGAATATTTAATCCAAATGCTCCTCAAACTCTTCAATGAAATTGAGAAGGATGTGTAGTGCTCCCGAAAATCATTCCTGCAGGAAAACATACTGATACCAAAACCAGAGAAAGATATAACCAAAAAACAGTACAATAGACAAATCTTCCTCATGAACATAGACACAAAAAAAATCTTCAATAAAATCCTAGCAAATAGAATACAGAAAATTATCAAGAAGATTATACACCACGAACAGGCAGGATTCATCCTAGGGATGCAAGGATGGTTCAACATATGCAAATGTATAAATGTAATGCACTATATCAAGAGAGCCAAAACCAAAAACTACATAATCATCTCAATTGATGCAGAAAAAGCTTTTGACAAAGTCCAACACTCATTCATGATCAAAGCCCTACAGAAAATTGGAACAGATGGCCTCTATCTCAATCTGATGAAAGCCATCTATGGCAATCCAACAGCCAACATAATTCTAAATGGGGAAAAACTGAAATATTTTACTCTCAAATCCAGTACAAGACAAGGATGTCCTCTATCACAACTCCTGTTCAATATAGTTCTGGAACATTGGCTAAAGCCATTGGATAAGAGAGAGAAATAAAGGAATAAGAATAGGTAAAGAAAAAGTTAAATTATCATTATTTGCAGATGACATGATACTTTACTTGAGAGACCCAAAAAGCTCCACCAAAAAGCTCCTAGAATTAATAAACAAATTCAGTAGCAAGCAGGATACAAATTCAACACCAAAAAATCAGTAGCCTTCCTCTACACAGATAAGAAATTCACTGAGAGAGAAATTAGACAAATAATACCCTTCAAAATAGTTTCCAAAAACGAAATATTTAGAAATTAATCTAACAAAGGAAGCAAAAGATCTATACAATGAAAATTGCAACCTTCTAGAAAAAGAACAAAAAGGATTTCAGAAAAGTGAAAGGTATTCCCTGCTCCTGAATAGGAAGAGCCAACATTGTGAAGACGGCCATACTCCACAATTGTTATATAGATTTCATGCAATCTCTATCCACATGCCATCAATGTACCTCACAAATATAGAGAAAACATTCTTAAAATTTATTTGGAGCCAGAAAAGACCTAGAATAGCAAAGGCAATCTTGGGCAACAAAGACAAGGGAGGAGACATTATAATCTCTGAGTTGAAATTACACTACAAAGTTACTATGATAAAATCAGCATGGTGCTTGCAAAAAAAAAAAAAAATCAGACCCAAGAACCAATGAAACAGATTAGAAGATGGAAATACTACTACAAACACATTTAGCCATCATATCTTTGACAAAGGCACCAAACATGTTCACTGGAAGAAAGATAGTCTCTTTAACAAATGGTGCTGGGAAAACTGGCTCTCCATATGCTGAAAACTAAAACTAGATTTAGGCCTATCACCATGCAGTAAACTAAAGTCAATATGGATTACAGATATGAACATTAAAACAGAAACACTAAGTCTCCTGGAAGAGAATAGGAGTAGACAGACAGTTCATGAACAAAAATCAAACTGCACAGGAAATACTCCAAAGAATCAAGACCTGGGATCTCATCTTATTGAGAACTTTCTGTATGTCAAAGGAAATCACCAACACAGTGAAAAGACAACCCATAAATTGGGGAAAAAATTGTTACCAACAATCACTCAGACAAAGGACTTCTATCTAAGTTCTATAAAGAATTAAAAAAATTAAGCCCTCAATACTGAAAGACTCAATCCAAAAATGGGCATCTGAGATGAATACATAGTTCTTAAAAGAAGAAATACAAATGACAAATAAATACATGAAAAATGTTCCACAGCACTGGCCATTTGAGAAATGCACATTAAAACAACATCTCACCCCAGGAAGAATGGCTATCATAAAGAAATAAAGGAATAACAAATGCTGGAGAGACTGTGGGGAAAAAGGAACATTTCTCCACTGTTGGTGGGAATGTAGACTTGTACAACCACTATGGAAATCAGAATGGAGACTCCTTAAAAAAACTAGGACTGGAAATCCTCTTCAATCCAGCTACTCCCCTTCTGGATATTTTCCCCAAAGAACTGAAAACATCATACCATGGTAATATATGTGCACCCATGTTTATAGTGGCACAATTTGTTATAGCCAAATCTTAGAAACAACCAAAATGACTATCTCTTGAGGAATGGATGAAAAAGATGTGGTATTTTTATGAAATGGAATACTACTCAGCTATAAAGAAAGACAAACTTGAATTCTTTATAGGTAAATGGATGCAAATAGAGGCTATACTCATAAGTGAGAGAAATAAGACCCATGTGTGTAAATGTCATATTATCTCCCTAGTGTAAGAACCTGAAAGAATAAATAAAACCTGAAAGGTATCATAACTGTAGTAAAACAGAAAGAAACTGAACTTAAGGATTAAACGTAAGAGGAGACAAAGGAGAAAAATTAGGAAAAAATGGAAGGGGGAACATGCAAGTATTTATATAGGATGGCTGGGATGATTATATTCCTAATTTCCATCAGTTTTCTTAATTAGCGGCTAATGTTTAGAATTTTCAGCTTGACTAACTCTGTGTCCTGATATCTGTGATCTGAGCAACTACATCAAGGACAGCAACGTGTAATACGAAACCCATGTAATGCAAGCTTCTCATCTTGGTCTTCTAAATGTGTACTGTTTCTCATGTCTTATCAACTATTATATTCTCTTTAAAACAAAATTTTTAAAAAGACAAGAAAAAAACTAATATTTCTTGAAAGCAAGTGTCAATATTCAATTATTTGTCCAATCTTGTATAACTATATCTGTTAATATGAGCAACAGATTTGACAATAAAAATAGATAATATAACAACCACTGGGTTTTTCTTAAAGGCTTTCTTTGTGTGTGTGTGTGTGTGTGTGTGTGTGTGTGTCAGGTCTCACTGTGCAGCTCAGACTCAAAGTGATCCCCCTAATTTCTGCCTCCCTAATGCTGGGATTACACGCGTTATCCACCATGTTCGGACTCCATCACCAGCTCCATGCATCTGGGGGGCAGGGTCAGCATGGCATGTGGTGCCAGGGATCAAACCCTGGCCCCTGTGCTTACCTAAGCAAGTGCTTAGTCCACTAAGCTATACCGCTGGCCCTTAACTGCTGTTAATTAGTTATTCCTGTTTTAAAATTCTGTAACATATGTATTGTTGTATGTTACCCTGTTTCTGTCTTTTTTCCTATTTGTTTTTCTTCTGATTTTACTCTTCAAAATTAAATTAAACTAAATTAAAAAAATAACAGAACCTGAAGCTTTTCTGGTACAGTAAGTGATAGAGACTCAGTTCTGTCACTTAGCAAGAATTATGAGGCCAGGCAATAGCTCCCTCTGTCCCACAAACATTTACATCTCTTACTACCCAAGGTTTTAATCTTTACTGATCTTGTTGACTCTGCCTTTGATCAGATTCAAGGCCAAACTAAGGCCACAAACTTCCTCCTGTCCCAACCCATGGGGGGTAGAGAAAAGATCCAAGTTCTTTCTAATTTCCAAAGTATGAAATGACTGCATGAAAGGGAGTCCTAGGAATTATTCTTATGTAAGCCCACCTCAGAAAAGGATGGAGTCACAGGAAAAGAATGGGAGGAGGTCATGCAGCCAAACGCTCCAGAGCGTATGTGCACGTCAAGCACTGGTACACTGAAGGACATTAGGTTGGTTCTCAAATTGGAAAACTGAAAATCATTCTGAACAGATTATCTGTGTATATGCTTTTTTTTGTTGTAAATGAACAAAAATTAGTTATCTGTGCAAAATTACAGATATGGGTTATATACATTTAATTTTTTGTGGCTATGACATTATTCTCCCCCAAATATTAAACAGGTAAACATTTAAATATGTATTGCTAAACCTGAGTAAATTAAAGAAGAATTCCTGTGCCCCTGAAGTTTCTCAGCCTTGGTACTGCTGATATTTTGAGCTACGTAGTTTATGGAGAGTGTTGCACTGCATGCACTGTGAGACATTTGCTAGCATCCCTGACCTCTTCCCACGAGACAGCAGCAGCCTCCCCAACCCAGTGGTGAAAACCAACAATATCTTATCTTTGTCAAATATCCCCTGGAGGACAAAATTGCTCCCTCTCCTTCAATAAGAAGCACTAATTTAATAAAATGCATATTTAAAAAACTTTGAATAAATATAGACCAACTTAGAACTAGAAAAACTTACAGTCTTACGGTGGTATATAATAATGCTCAATATAAGTAATGCAACCTTGTCAGGTCTGAGTATTGACATTTAAAATGTTTGACTCTGCAAGACATTGTATAAAAAGACAAGCCATAGACTAGAAGACAATACTTGCAAAAAAAAAAAAACATACCTGAAAGGGCTATTAGCCAAAAATATATAAATATTACAGACTGAATGTGTCTGACCATCCCAAACGGATGTGCTGAATCTAATTCTCAATGTGGTGGCATTTGGAGGCAGGGACTTTTGGCATAATTAGGTTGTGAGGATGAAGATCTCATGAATGGGATTAATGGTCTTATAAAGAGACCTCAGACTTCCCTCCCTTCCCTTTTGCTATATGTGAAGACACATCAAGAAGCTCAAGAAGAAGACTTCACCTGACATTGAATATGTCCCTTGATCTTGGAGTTCCCAGTCTCTAGAAGTGGGAGAAATAAATTTCTGTTGTGTATAAGGCACCCAGGTTATGTTTTTTATAGCAACTGAAAAAAAAAACTATAACAACAATTCTTCAAAACAACAAGAAGAACATAATCCAATTAAAAAGTAAGATAAATGAGTGTACACCTCATCAAAATAGATCTCTAGATGGCATATAAACACAAAAGAAGATACTCTAGAATATGTCATCAGGGAAATGCAAATTAACAATAAGCTATCACTGCATACTTACTGGAGTGGCCAAAAGCCACCACACTGACATCATGAAATGCTGATGGAAAAGGAAAGTAACAGGAACTCTCATGTATTCCTGGTAAGAATCGATGATAGGGCCACTTCAGAAGACAGTTGGGTGGTTTCTCATAAAATTAATAATAATTTTTTGACATTATCCAGCATTTGGACTCCTTATTATTTATGGGACTTAAAACCATATGTTCAAACAAAACCTTTCACATGGAGAGCAGCTTTAATAGTAATTACCAAAACTTGAATGTAAGCAAAATATCCTTAGGTGAATTAATGAATTGTGGTATATCCAAACAATGGAATACTATTGAGAACTAAATTAAATGAGATAGACAGGAAATTATGAAAATAGTCCCTTTTTAATGTCAATTTCTAACTTAGTTCATAACATACATCCTTTGCATCAATTTATATAAATTTAAAATGACAATTTTAGAACTCATTCCAAAAATGTGGGTAGGTACACACCAAGAGGTGGGACTAGTGACAGTAGATGCAGGCATGGACACACACACCAGCAGGTAGGACCAGTGGTGTGGAGAAGCCTGAAGCAGCTGTGAAAATCTAAGCCAGCAGTTGGCAAGTTAGGTGAGCCAACATTCTGCTCCAGCACATGGGCAGAACAGAAGCTGGTAGGGCCATCATTCTACATCAAAGTACTCTGGGAGAACTCCAGCAACAGGAGATCAGTCCCAGATCCCACATACAGAGGCCAAGATCAGCTCCATACCCAGAAAAAGTGTCACTGCAAACTTGACTGGAGTACACAGCACATTTCTGGGATTTGACTTGGATATTACCACAGAACTGTGGACACCAGAGGAATTTTACTACTTTTACTTTTCCTTGTTTACCTGATTGGTTTTCTGTCTGGTTGGGTTGTATGTCTTTTAATTTTGCTTTTGGTGTGCTGATTTTTGTTTTGTCTTTTCTTTTTTCACTATCTAGGTTTCTCACCTTTTGTAATGTTTTGTTTTCTTCAATTCATATTCTTTCTTTCATCAACTATTTCTTGAACTTATGATATTTTCATGTGAGTGAACATTGTCTTTCTCCTTTCTGGTTTATTTCAGTACTCCTTTACTTCGTCATTCATTTTTTTTCTCCTGTGTGCTCCTGTTTCCCAAAACTTATGTAATCATCCTTTGCCCTCCAGCCTTCCTTGCTTCTATTATATTTGACCTTATTAGTCTCTCTGTCTTATCTCTCATTCCTCCTCAAGCCCAGCCCACCCCTTGGTGAGGGGGAAATCACTCTACTAAGGGCAAAATTATTGCATACAAGTTCCTGTTGTATGTTGGGTTTTGATATATAACTGTGGGATTTGCTCTATGGCTAGAGGTATCGGGTTAACAGTTACTATAGTTTGTCAGTAGCTAGGCTGCATTTGATGCCATTGTTCTTGCTAACTCTACTACTTTAGCCAGGATATCATACATGTTATAACAAGTTTTTCTCACTTACATAACATGGTGATTGTATATATAACCATCACCATAGTCCAGTAGCAAGGGACTGGGTTCTAAGTCAAACAGACAGCAACTTCTTTCCTTAATAAATTGAGAAAGTAGGTTCTTGGGATATACATAAAGGCCAAGAACCACCACATCTAGACAACATCCCTGAGGGGCAGATATTTCCTTGGGAAGCTTTGATACTAGTGATAAAACTGTCTGCATAAGAAATCAGCAAAGATCAACAAAGAAAATGAAATAAAATAAAAAAGTGAAAATTGAAAATGGCAAGACATAGAAGCCAAATGCAAGCCCAGACCCCCAGTCCACAGAGGACAAGTTCAGCACATGATGAGATAAGAAACTGAAAGACAAGCACTGGAGCTTTTTGAAAAGATAGCAACAGAAATAAAAGTGAAAGAAGCTAAGGTACAGAAAAAATGCTGAACAAGTTGAAATTAATTAGAGCAGACACAGATAAATGAAACAGAAGGGATAAGGAAAATGATGAAATCATGAATGCACAACATAGGAAAGAAACGGAAGCCATGAAACAGATCCAAACAGAAATCCAGGAGATTAAAATCTGCTTTGAAAGCATATGCAACAGATTGAATGAATGCAAGGATAGAATATCAGATCTAGATGACAGTATTGTGGTTAGTGACCATGAAAAGAAAACTATCTTTAAAATTGTAAGAAAAATCAACTCACCTACTGCAATATGAAGTAAAAAAGAACAACATAAGTTTGATTAGAGTCAATGAAGAAGCTGGAGACAGTGTAAATGCCATTAAAAAATCTCTTTACAGAAATGAGGGTAGAAAAATTCCCAAACATGATTTAAGAATTTGACATACAAATAGATGGAATATATAGAACTCCAAATAGCAATGACCAAAGTAAATTTATACCAAAGGCATATGACTATCAAGATTGCAGAAATTTATCACAAAAACAGAATATTAGAAACAGTTAGAGAAAAATATCAAATCACCTATAAAAAAGCCCATCAGAATCATAGTATATTTCTTAACACAAACCCTCAAATCAAAGAGCACTTAGATTGAGATATTTCAAACACTAAAATTTATAAGCTCCAAAAAGATTGATGTAGTCTGCAAAACTCTCTTTCAAAATCAATGGAGAAATAAGGTACTTCCATGACAACGGACAACTAAAGGAATTCAAGAGCACCAAACCAGCTCTTCAGAACGCTCTGAAGGATATGATAGAAAGAGAAAACAAACACCACAAGCACATGAACACCAATAGAAAGAAGCTCCAGGCAGGGCAAGCAAATAAACAGGAGAAAAACAGGGAACCAACAACAGGAAAATAACATGAGAAGGATAAACCAATACATATCTGTTATAACCATCAATGTAAATGATCTAAGTTTACCAATCAAAATAAACAGACTGGCACAATGGATCAAGAAACAAAATCCAAAAATATGCCATGTTCAACAGAACATTTGACTCAAAATGTAATTCATAGACTGAAACTCAAAAGACGGAAAACAATGCCGCATGTGACAACATCTCAGAGAAAATTAGGGGCAGTTATTCTATTTTCAGGCAATGTAAATTTCAAGCCAAGACTGATCAAAAGAGACAAAGAAGGTCACTACATAGTTGTTAAGTAAAGACTCCAAGAAGAAGTGATAACTATCATAAATATATATGCACCAAATACCAGCACACCAAACTATATAAAACAAATATTAACGGACACAAAAAATCAAATAAGCACTAACACAACTGTAATAGGGACCCTCAATACCCTACTCTCATAATTAGATAGATCAATACCAACAAAGAAATATCAGAATTTAAACAAACCTGAGAACAATGGATTTAGTAGTTGTCTATAATGTTCCACTCTACAACATCAGAATACATATTCTTCTCAGTTGCACATGAGATGGTTTATAAAATAGACCACATATTAGCCTATAGAACATGTTTAAGTAAATACAGAAGAAAATCATCTGACAATAGTGTAGTGAAATTGGAAATCAATCACAAAAGAAACAAAAAAACCTACATAAAAATGGAAATCAAATAACACCCTCCTGAACAAGCAATGGGTCACAGAAGTAAAGAAGAAACTAAACAGTATGTATAACTAAATGACAATATTGATACAACATACCAGAAACTATGGGATGCAATGCAGGCAGTCCTAAGGGGGAAATTTGTACCAGTGAATTCTCACATCAGGAAAAAAGAAAGAGTTCAAATAAAAAACTTAATGTTGAATCTGAAATTTCTGGATAAAGAAGGACAAATCAAACCTAAAGCTTATATAATAGAAGAAATTACAAAGAGAACAGTAATTAATGCAATTGAGACTAAGAAAACAGCACAAAGAATCAATGAGTTGAAGATCTGGTTCTTTGAAAGATTAAAGAAAACTGATATACCCCTTGTCAACCTTATCAAAAAGAAGAAAGTAACAACTCAAATTCAAGTAATTAGGAATGAAAAGGGTGAAATTACAGTGGATCCTGTGAAAATCCAGAAGATCATCAGCATCTACTTTGGGAACTTTTATTCTAATAGGAAGGAAAATACAGAAGAAACAGACATTGTCAAAAATGAATAAATAAGATATAAAAATTCTAAATAACCAAATATCAATCAATTCAATTAAAAATGTAAATAAAGACTTACTATCAAAGAAGTGTCCAGGCCCTAATGGATTCAGTGTTGCACTCTACAAGAAATTTAGAGAAGATCTAATGCCCCTAATATTGAAACTCTTTAATAAAATTGAAATGGAACCAATATTTCCAAAATCATTCCTGGAAGCAAGTAGGAATCTTTTACACAAATCAGAGGAAAATCCAACCAAAAAAGAAAACTACAGATCAATCTGCATAATGAACATAGATACAAAACCTTCAGTTAGCTGGGAAACAGAAGACAGCAAATGATCAAGAAGATTATACACCATAACTAAGTAAGATTCATCCCAAGGATACAGAGATGGTTCAACATATACATATGCATATACAAATCTATACATCTAATACACCGTATTAACAGACCCAAGGACAAAAACAATATGATCACCTCAATGGACACAGAGAAAGCATTTGACAAATTCCAATATGCTTTCATGATAAAACCTCTAGAGGCTCCCGCGGCTCGGGCGGCCGGCGGCTCAGCGCGGCGCAGTGGGCTGGAGTGCTCCCGGTGAGGAGGAGGTCTTCTCGGC
>NW_004524578.1:33698553-33699207 GCF_000260255.1 Octodon degus
AAGAGCGAGAAGAAGTCTCTGAACGAGAGCTTGGCCGCGTGGAAGCTCTTCTTGTACAACCCGACCACCCGAGAGTTTCTGGGGTGCACTGCCAAGAGCTGTGGTTTGATCTTACTCTTCTACGCAGTTTTTTATGGGTTCCTGGCTGCGCTCTTCTCATTCACCATGTGGGCTATGCTTCAAACTCTGAATGATGAGGTTCCCAAATACCGCGACCAGATTCCTAGTCCAGGACTCATGGTTTTCCCAAAACCAGTGACTGCATTGGAATATACATTTAGTATTTCTGATCCACATTCCTATGAAGGGTACATTAAAGACCGTAAGAAGTTTCTAAAACCATACTCTGTAGAAGAACAGAAGAATCTCGCCAACTGTACTGATGGAGTGCTTTTTGAACAGAAGGGTCCAGTTTATGTTGCATGTCAGTTTCCTGATTCCTTACTTGAAGTGTGCAGCGGTATAAATGATCCTAATTTTGGCTATTCCCAAGGACAATCTTGTATTCTTGTAAAAATGAATAGAATCATTGGATTAAGCCTGAAGGATCACCAAAGATAGACTGTATTTCAAAGGATGAATATCCACCAATTCTATCAACTTATCCTAATCATGGACTCATAGACTTAAAGTATTTTCCATATTATGGAAAGA
>NW_004524578.1:33699322-33701253 GCF_000260255.1 Octodon degus
GTGAACGCCTGATTCCGAGCGTGTGGGGTGGGGGGCTTGTCCTCTTTTTTAATGTGGTTTAATTGCCAAGTGTCTAAAGCTCAGTGTGCCGTGCAATGTAAATATTATGGATTTAACACTGGTTAACTCAATTTTGATGCCAACAAGGTCTTAGGGGTTAAATAGTACCTGGCCAACATTAAGAGACTGGCTGCAAGGAGCCGGGTGGAGAAGCTCTAGGTGAAGAAGCAAGCAGAATAAAAGTGGATCTGAAAGTATTATCTTGGTTTTTTTGTAAAATTATTTTTTACATGCCGAATTAGTCTGTGGATCTTCTTGATCAAGAGCACAAACTTTTTGTTATAAAACATGTTTTTAAAAAAGCTGATAGGATTATGTTCATGTTGGAACCAAGTCTCTTAGAATGTATTTCAGACCATAGTGAAAGCGTTTTTAAGATAGAATGAATATGCAGCTAATTTTTTATGAAATTAAATTCATGAGTCTTAAATTGTATAATAGCTTGTAAAATATCTTGTTACTGCTTTTATTTAGCAGACTGTGGACTCTAATAAAAAGATTTAAATTGTGAAATATATTTAAAAAAAAAACCCTCTATAGGAAAATTGGAACAGACAGTCCTTAGCCAAAACTGGTAAAATTCACCTATGACAAGCCGATATCTAACATCATACAAACTGGTCAAAAACTAGAAACTTTCACTCTAAAATAAGGAACAAGACAAGAATGTTCACTATGACCACTCTTAGGGAATATAGTTCTAGAAACATCAAAACACTATCCAGAGCAATCAGATAAGAGAAGACCCTGAACATTCCACCAAAACACTTATAGATTTATTAACCAAATTCAGTAGGCTAGCTGAATATAAAATCAAGACTCAAAAATTAATAACATTCCTGTATACAAACAACAAATTCACTGAGAGAGAAATTAAGGAAACCACATCCTTTACAATAATATCCCAAAAGGAAAAAAAAAAAAAAAATCCTTCAAGAAAGAAATACAAACAGCCAACAAGCACATACAAAAATGCTTAACATCACTAATCAACCAGAAGCTGCCAATATAGCATAATGGTAGTGTTTTCCTAGCATGTGTGAAGCCAAAAAAAAAAAAAAAAAAAGGAAAGAGAAAGAGAAAGAAAAAAACAAATATTTAGGAATCAGTCAACAAAAGAAGTAAAAGATCTGTGCATTGAAAATTACAATACTCTGAAAGGAGAGATCAAAGAGGATATCAGAAAATGGAGGCTGAGAATGTAACTCAGTGGCATAGTGCCTGCCTGGCAAGCTTGAGGTCCTGAGTTTGCTCCCCCATTAAAAAACAAAAAACAAATTGAACAAACAAACAAAAAAAGCAAACATAGCCCTTGTTCATGAATAAGAAATACCAACATAGTAAACACGGCCATACTCCAAAAATTATTTACAGATTTAATACAATCCCAATCAAAATACCATTAGCAAGCCTCACCGATTAGAGAAAATCCTAAAATACATTTGGAACTAGAAGAAACTTAAGATAGCAAAAACAATTCTCAGCATCAAAGCCAAGGAAGGGGTCATTACAATTCGTGATTTGAAACTATACTACAGAACCACTATCATTGAAAACAACATGGTACCAGCAAATCAGACCTGAGAATCAATGGACTAGATTAGAAGATTCACAGATGTGAGGGCAGTCTGGCTGTGACATCTGCCATCCCAGTGATCACCAGGGTTTGACAAAGGAGTCAAATACATTCATTGGAAGAATGATAGCCTCCTTAATAAATGGAGCTGCTAAAACTGATTTTCCACATGCCAAAGACAAACTAGAACCAGGCCTATCACAAAAACTAAAATCAAAATGCATCAAAGATCTAGATATTAAAACAGAAACTGAATCTGCTGGAAAAGAAAATAGGCAGAACATTTGAAGACATA
>NW_004524578.1:33702856-33704325 GCF_000260255.1 Octodon degus
ATGGGCTCCTGAGATGAATACACATTTCTCAGATTAAGAAATACAATGGCAAATAAATATATCAAAAAATGTTCCACATCGTCACTGGTTAGTGAAGAAATGCAAGTTAAAGCAACACTGAGATTCCATCTCACTCCAGAAAGGATGGCGAGCATCAAGAAATTAACAGATTCAGGGGGTGGGTATGGGAAAAAGGAACCCTTCTCCACTGTTGGTGGTTGTGTAGATTCCTGCAACCACTGTAGAAATAAGTGTGGAGATTCCTCAAAAAATTAAGTTTAGAGACAAAATTTAACCCAGCTATCCCTCTTCTGGGTATTTCCCCCCAAAATTAAAAACATCATACCACAGTGATATATGTGTGCCCATGTTTATAGCAGCACAATTTGTCACAGCAACAGCTGGGAAACAACACAAATGCCCATCAACCGAAGAAAGGATAAAAAAGATTGGTATTTTTCTACAATGGGGTACTACTCAGGCATAAAGAAGGATAAACGTGAGACATTTATAGGGAAATTGAAGAGACTTGAGTCCATATTCCAAATCAGATTCACATGTGTAAATATTGCATTGTCTTCCTAGTGTGAGAAACTGAAATAATAGCTAAGGACCAAAACATACAAAAAATATTGTGTATTTGGAAGAAATTGTTGAGAAGGAAAGAGAAACTCTAGGGGCCTGGGAGATGGCTCAGTAGAATAAGAACTTCCCTGGCAAGTGCAAGGGTCTGAGTTCAATCCCTGGTTCCACCAAAAAAAAAAAGAAAAGAAAAGAAAAGAAAGAAAGAGAAACTCTAGTGGGAGAAAGAGTAGGATAGAATGAAAAAGAAAAAAATGCTTTAGAAAAGGATGAAGTGGAAATAAAGATTTGTAACTAAGGAAGGGAAGAGGAGTTAAAGGGAGAAGAAGGGACTGGGGGAAAACAAGGAATCAAAGTAAATTTGTACAGGTACAAATTCCCTATGCTGACTATAACCATTATGTACATCTATAATGTATCAATAAACTTAATAAATAGAAAAAATAAAAATGTGTATGGTACTACTGAAAAAAAAAAGACATGGAAGAAACCTAAACACATACCACTAAGTAAAATAAAATAATCTGTTAAGCTACACAATATGTGATTTCAATTATACAATATTGTAAAAAGGACAAAACCATGGGGACCATCAAAACATTGGTGGTTTCCATGGACCAGGGATTAAAGGATGAGAGGGTTGACTAGGTGAAGCTCAGAGGGTTTGTAGCACAGCAAACTCTTTCATATGAAGATTATACACTGATCTACATGCAGAGTGTACAACGCTAAGCATGAAACCTATTTAACGGAATATAGCTAACAGAAACTGCTGACTTTATTGCTAACCTCAAAGCTACCCGAAAAGTGAATGGAAAGATAGGTAAAGTAATTACAATGAATGTAGCACCATGCTGGGGTCATTCAGAAAGGGAGTCCATGCATGA
>NW_004524578.1:33729541-33741767 GCF_000260255.1 Octodon degus
AATACACTGTATATATTCTTAGTGGTTAATTGCTGTACAAGATGCGGACTTGAGATCCTATTTACAAACACCATTAGAACAAATCATTCTAATGAATTTATTTTTTAAAAATGTATTTAGAAAATGAGTCTGGAGGGCTGGCCAGATAGCTCAGTGGAATTTTTTTTTTTTTTTTGTGGCAGAAGTAGGGATTGAACTCAGGCCCTGGCGTTTGCCAGGCAAGCGCTTATTCTACTGAGTCATCTCCCCAGCCCCAGCTTGGTAGATTAAAGTGCCTGCTTAGGCATTGTACAGGGGACAGGAGCTTGATCCCCTGGGTCCTAAAATAATTAAATTATGATGTCACATTAAACAAAGAAAAGTGTATTCAATTGTCACCAATACTAAATAGCCACCAGAGAGTCATTTGAAAAATAACTGAAGTCTTTTGGGGTTCTATTTATTATAATATAAAAACATGCTGGCATTTCCTCGATATTAACAAAAGCCCAAGTAGTAGGTCACTTACATGAGGGACAAGTAAGAGTTAACAGCTAAATACAGAAATAACACTCATACCTCATCAACAACTGTTACAAATGGTGACAATTTTGTCACATAAAAGAAAACTAGTTGTGACGAACAATAGCCTTTAAAACTAGTGCAATGCATTTATAAAGTATGCTCTGAAGTGGGGTTCCTGTATACCAAAAGCTGCTCTTTGGAAGTGATAACTGACTCTAAAGGGTGGAGGGTTTTTTTTCCCCAATAAGAGAATTGTGTTCCTGAGATTTCTTCTCTTGCAGGGCTCTTGAAACTGTAGTAGGTTGTTTATTTATTTATTTTTCATCAGAAAGTTCAGAATAATTAGGTCAATTTCTTATGGTAATTTTAGTTAATAGAATTTTTCAACTTCCTGAGCAAAATTCATCCTTGATTCAATTATGTTTGTAATCCAATTCATAAAAACCCTGAAAATGCAAACCAAAATATCATCTGTGACAGAAATATATTGCTAGCTCTTCAGTTATTTGATTTTCATGGAGTGAACGGAGAGATATTCATTGACGCAATGAGAAGTACCAGGACTAACTAAAGCTAGCCTGGAAATTCTGACGAGGTAAACAAAAACCATATTTCTATCCTTGTGAAGCTCACCCTCACCACCTTTACTAAAGTAGCATTATGAGCCTGTGGCCCCCAAACCACACCTGCTAGAGCCACTTGCAAGGTGGTGTCCTTAAGGCAGTGGTGGGAATGTGGTTTCAGACAGAAAGCAGTGTTTGTTCCAGTTCACTGGGGTTAGATGAATCCTCAAACACTCAGGAGCAGCAGGTAGCATCTTCCAGGGTCCTACCCACCAGCTTCAAGTGCAGGGCGATCGTGCAATCATGCTGCCCGTTGAGATCTGCCGTGCCAGAGAGTAGTCCATTGCAGAGTGGGAAGATGGAGAGAGGCTGGCAAGTAACCTGACTCCTCATGTGCCTGTGAGTGTGCCCAAGTGGGGACAGGGTGAGGGCTGGGGCACCACAGGGCCAGGGGCTGGTTTGTTTGTGTTGTCTACTCTTCAAGTGATAACCGAAGGCCTCCAAGAAATTGCAATTTAACCTAGTTTTTTTTTTTTTTTTTTTTTTTTTTTTTTTTTTAGTGTATTTAGTATAGGGTCTACAAGGTCTCACTATACAGATCAGACTTGCAGTGATTCTCCTGTTTTCAGCCTCCCAAGCACTGGGATTACAGGCATGCGCCACTATGCCCAGTCTCAATTACCCTCTCAGCATGCCCTGGGGGCAGGGCTGGCATGACACGCCGAGGATGGAACCCCAGTCCCTGCATCTGCCTAAGCAGGTGCTTCAGTCTGCTGAGTTATCTGGCTAGCCCTACACCTATTCTTTCAGGTTTCTGTGAGGATATTGTGTATTTGTCATAGCAAAAGGAAAGGAATGTTGTTTCTGTATGTTGGCTTTTTTCTGATTTATAGACTCTGATACAAATGACATAAAGGCTCTAGAGCTCCATGCACAGACGTCAGGAGCAGGTCTTCATCTGCACTTCTCCTTACACTGCTCTATGAACTGGGCTCAGCTGCTTGCGAGAGGATGGCCCAGAAAGCCCCAGGCGCAGCTGCTGGCTACAGGTGTCTGCAGTGCTTGCTAAGCAGCATCCTGCAAGTTCAAGAAGCTACACATGCAAGAGATGGGAGAAACAATGATAGCATTAAAAGGTTGTCAAACTATTGCAGTGGCAAGCAGAAGCCCAACATTACAGCTCAGCAATACCCAGCTCCAGCTACGCTAGAGGAGGTTAATTCAAATGAGGGCCTTGCCGCACCTGCTCAGGGCAGAAGCTTGCACATGTGGAATGTCTCCACTGGTTCAGCTGACTTCCTAGCATGCAGTCCAAGAAAGCAAGTGAGCAGGTGGTAGATTTCTATTCACCAACCTCCTGCTACCACACATACACATGCACCATGCACATGTACACACATGCACATAAACACATATACATGTAAGCACGTACATATACACCATATATACATTCCTCCCCAATGTTTAAAAAGCTCTTCCATTTTAAGAAAGTTTGCTGTTCCAGAACGGGAAATCAACTGACCTAGGATCATTCACTGACTGGGAGGGCAAGGAAACATAGACTTAGCCTTGGCAAAAGCATGGGCACAGAAGAAGGCAGTGCGGAAGATTTAAACCTAGGAGATTTACTTCATCTAAACTCGGACTTCTCAAACTTTGGGGAGCATCAGAATCGCCTGGAAGATGTCACAACTGAATGTCGGGCCCCACCTTAAGTTTCTACTTCAGCAAGTCAGAAAATGTAAGGTTTTGCATTTCTTACAAGTTCTCAGGAGATGCTAATTCCTGAAGCACTGCTCCAGGTATCATCTCTGATTTTAATGATGGGAAAATTAAAACTCAAAGAATCTAAGACTCTTAGGTGAACTCACAGTAATCAGTAAAGAACAGAATCCAGGACCTGGATTTACAGAGTCCTCGGCCAGGTGCATGTGCAACCCAGCATGTACTTTCACATTTCACATAGCGCTGTGGCTTTTAGTTCACCCTGGCCCTCCAGCTGCACACTGGCTGCCAACCCTTTTTGTCACTTTGACATATGTCACAGGTCAGTCCTTGTACATCACACTAGTAATGATTCCCAAGTGGGGAGGATGACTCTGCGGAACATAGCAAAATTTCTCAAGTACACTGTTATAAAAGTTAGACAGAGCTGTCCAGATGCTCCATAGGTACACCTGCTACTAGCTGTGCCCTAGTGTGAATCTGACTCTTCCAGGTGATGGCGTCCATCCTTTTGGTGTCCCTGGTCTCCTCCCAAATGGCTCTTATCCATTGTGTTTTACACACTTGACTGGGCATCTCAGCCTTGAGAGCTCACAAATGGCTCAAATGACAAATGTGCCAGACTAGATCCCCACCCACACCCTACACACAGCCTCCTCCAGCCCAGATGCTTGGGTGGGTCATTATGTCCTCTTTTCTTTCGTGTTCTAAATTAACTCTGTGTTACTCCCAATGGCCCACAGAATGTAAGCTCCATGAAGGCAGAGCTTTCAGTGTTCTCCTGTTATCCTGGGCACTTGCAACAACCTCTGGCACACAGTAGGAATTCTGCAATCTTTGCTGCCTGATGAGCTGAATAAGTCTTACCTGCCTTGCTCCTCTATCATGATCTTATCCAGCATCCCATCATGCTGTACTGAGGTTTGTAACTAGCTACAAGCCTGAATCTGCTCTTCCAGGTGGCTGCAACATCAGATTCCCAGGGACAAGTGTAGAACCTTTTCTCCGCCACCAGGTCCATGTCTTGGTTCAAACTTCAGATCATTTGCCACAGTCCAGAGATCTTCTGAGACTGGCCTTGTGGTTGCATTATTTCTACTTTAAGGGTCCAAAGAATGCTTACACCAGAGACCCCTGATAACCCACAGTTGAGGGTCTGTGGAAAGAAACAAACTCTGAACAGGGCTCCTTCCAAAGAAAGGCAGGAAGAGGCACTGGGGAAGGGACAAGGAACATATCCTTAAGATGAGTTCTCCTTGTTCCATGGTCCTGAAGCCATGACCACATAGACACTACTTATCAGGACTAGAGATCTTGTCTACAGTCACCTACCTCCTTAAAAGGTCTCTCATGTCCTCAGGAGAGACAGCCTGTTCTCACAGAAGGCAGCACTTCCAGAAGACCTGCAACTCCAACTAGATAAGGAGTCTATGGGGGTTATTGTGAAAGTAATGAGAAGCATTTAGGGGAAAGACAGGACCACAATTGGAACACTTCTGCAGGCAGAATCCATGGGTGAATGTTTGCATTTCTGGGCAAAGCTCTGAAGATGAGGACAGTTGCACAGCCTCAAAGTGTCTCACCAAAACATTTATGAATTATTATGGTAGTTTTAATGTGTCTACAAACTCAATGATTTTCTTCCCTCCAGGAGGTAAAGCTTAGTATCACTGTAATAAAAATCATAAGCTGGGTAATTTTAAAACAGCAGAAATGTCTTCTTGCACTTCTACAGGCTGAGAGGTCCGAGATCAAGGCATTGGCAGACCAGTGTCTGGTGAGGGTCTCTTTCTGGTTTATAGATGGCACCTTCTTAATGTATCTTCATATAATGGAAAGGGAAGCTCATTATCTTCATATAATGGAAAGGGAAGCTCTGGTCTCTCCAGCACTCTATAAAGGCACTGAAACTATTCATGAAGACTCTACTCACAGGACTTAATCACTCTCCAAAGACTCTACCTTTGAGTACTATCCCGTTGAGGATCAGGTGTCACCATGTGCATTTTGAGGTCTCATAAACATTCAGTCCACGTGGAGTTGAAATCTCTTCCCTGGAGTGGGGAGCTAGATTTAGCAACTCCCTTCTAAAGGAGAAACTATGAAAAGGGAGAAATAGAAACTTCACAGCAGAGAAAGCTGGAAGACATCACTTGGAGCAGCTGACCAAAGTTATCATCCCCAGTGATGACCCACATCTATGTCATGTGTCTGCTAATCTAATGACATGGGAGGAGCCCAGTGGCACTCAGATTCTTGTCAAATATACATAGCCTTGGTGTAATGACGAGAAAACACAGAAACATCTAAGCTGAGTGACGTTTGATAAAAATCATTGACCCATAGTTTTCAAAGGAGTGAAGATCATGAAAAACAAGAGAATAACTGAGCATTTGCTGCAGATTGGAAAAATTAAGTTATAACAACAAAATTCAATGTTTTTACCTGGGTTAGCTCCTTGAATAGGTAAATGTATTGGGGGAAACTAGCAGAATTTGAATAAGGACTGTGCTTTAGTTTATAGTATTATATGATCAATTTCTTAGCTTTGATAAGTATTTTCTACATCTAATATAAGCTATTTACATCAGAGGAAGCTGAATGGAAGAGATTTGCAATTCTACACTATCAGTCTTGGACTTGTAGTGATCTTCCTGTTTCCAGCCTCCCCAGCCCTGGGTTTACAGGTGTGTGCCACCACCCCCAGGCTGTCACTAGCTCAGTGTGCTCAGGGGTGGAGCCAACGTGGCATGTGGTGGTGTGGATTGAACCCCAGTCTCTGCGCTTGCCTAAGTAGAGGTTTAGTCCACTGAGCTATCTCACTGGCCCGTAAGTCTGTATAAATCTAAAATTACCCCAAAATAAAATGACTGCAGATAAAAAATAGAGTCCTTTTTGTTGTCATAATTCCAATGGGAAAACCACTTCCTCAGGTGGGAGGATGGTTCCAGGCCTGAAAAACTGACAAGAGAAAGCCGATCCCTTCCCAAAGCTCCCACTTACAAAAAACAAACAACCACACTAACTCTTTCCTTTTGTCTCCTAATTAGGATCAGGTTTCTCTCCTGCTCCTTCCTGCCAATGCCAGGTTCTGTCAACAATTGGCCACACACCTGGTAAGGGGGTGTCTAGTCTATGCCTGCCTTAGGTAGCCTCTTCTCCTTTCTTTGTGCAGAGCCAGACTCAAGCTTCTGCAGTGCTCCTGTCTAATGGCAGCAGGAAGTATTTTGCCAAGCCTCCTCTGGGATTCCCTCCCGTGAAGCTCCTGAGTTAAGAGTATATGATGTTTAATTATTAATAAACTATATATAATTACAAGAGGCTTAAAATGTCCTGTCTTTCAGGGAATAAAAATTAATAGCTATTTAAAAATAGAAAAAAAAAATCAACTACTTCCAGTTTCCCCCAGAGCCAGAAGTTGTAAACAGTAGGCTCATAGTTCTAATGTACAAACTTGCTAAAGGTAGTAACAGCAGTAACCTACTGGCCACCATCTCTGAGCTCTGTCTGGAATTTTACAAAGACAGTTCACGTCCTCTAAATCCATAGGCTAAGTTTGAGAAAATAAAAACTAGGTTTTCCTTCTGGGAAGAAATATCCCCCACAAGACTGGGCATGAAGGATGATGAGAAGGTATCTGTTTTGGTGACTGGAAGCTTGTGGTATACTAGCTGCTAAATATTTTGAATCTTCTGCTGTCAGTCAGGGCACAATAGGTTATACTTCTGTGACAAATTCTGCCAAGTTCAGCGGCTTACATAGTATGGATTTCTCATACATTCTATAAAGTCAAGGTCATTGAAGGTTGGCTGCAGTGTCCTCCACACGTGACCCATGATGGAATCAGCCTGGTGCAGAGGCTTCTCTGAAGTAGACCATGAGCTTCGCTCTCCAAGCTTCTTCTCAGTAGCAACACAAGTCACTACCACTCACCTTTCATTGAATGGAGATAGTGACATGGTGTCACCCGAGTTCAGCTGATTACCCTTGTGGTTTAACAATAGCATGATGCCAATATTTGAAGAAAAACTGTCCTTTGGATGGCCACTCAGATTTCATATCAAACACAGAAAAATAAGGGAGACCTTGCAGGAGATGTAACACCTGGAGGCTGTCTCAAGGTTCCTCTGCAACCCGAGTATTTCCTGTCAACAAACTGTAATCATCACACTTGTCCTATTCAGGGACCAAAGATAGGCAGGGAGGCTAGAACTATTAGGCATTTATAATAATCCATTGCCCATGTCCTCACAATCACATAGTGTCCTGGCTCTGCTGGCCTCTCTCTTGAAGTAATAGACTTAAAATACCCTTCAACTATAATTAAAACACCATGGTATTGGCATAGGCATAGACAGGCAGATCAATAGAAGAGAACAGATAGCCCTAGAATGTATAAAAATGTAATTTATGATAAGAAAGCCATCTTGGATCAATGCAGAATGAAAGAATTATTCAACAGATGACATTAGGACAGTTGGTTAGCAAATTAGAAGAGAAAAATCAATCTCTGGCCTTAACTCATACTACACACTGATATAACTTTAATTCCAGTTGGATTAAAGAATTAGAGAAATAAGAATTTGTAAATCCATAAAAGTAGAAGATTCTCCCCATTTGCCCTTATCCACTTCAGAATAATTATTTAAGTTTTTATTAATACAAGAAATGATATGCAAAATTAACAGGTTACATGACAAACTTCTTAAACAATTCCTGTCAAGACAACCACTGAAATTAAAATACTTCCTGAGGACAAATATCTACAGACAGACTAAAGATTAATACCATTTAACATATAAAGACTCATACAAAATAGAATATAAGCACTCTATCATTTCTGGGGGGAAAGGGGACAAAGAGCATAAACATACAAATTATTTTCTTAGAAAAGATGAAATTTAATTAAAGAAAAATGTTCAAAACATATGATTAAAGAAGTACAACTTATTGCAACATGGAGGGCCACTGCTCATCTATAAATTAAGTTTTAACAATGATAAAGCCCAGGTCTGAAGAGTGTTTTAATGCATTTTTATTAAGGGTTTTTAACTCAGTAATTGGTACTGAACAATGATTCTTAAATCCATACTAACCAGCTCTCATAGTCTAAAATCTCAAATTTATCTTCCAGGAATAATTTCAGATATGGAAACAAATATCTTAGAACCATTGTTCATTTTCATGTATTTATAATATGGAAAAATTAAAATAGAATGAATCCAGTCAAGAATGTTGAAGTGAATTATGGTAACATACATGCTTGATGACTTATTTTTGAAATGAAACATCAAAAATTCATAATGACTTTTAGAAATGTTATTATACAATAGCAGTTGGGAAAATAATTCTGTTTTATGCACATAAGCAAAAGTTATCTACAAAATGAGTGTTTCAAACAACACAAAGTTACACAAAGAAAAATCCTGAAGGGAATAAATAAGAAAAAGTTTCATTGTGGTTGACTGAAAAATGATTGCATTAGTGACTCATTGTGGAAACAAAGTACCAGACAGACAGCTGAAAGGAGGCCAAGTTTAATTTGGCTCACGGTTGGGAGGTCCCAGTTCATGGTAAGCTGGCTCCAAGGCGGAAACACCACAGGGCGAGGCTGTAGTAGGTCAAAGCTGATTAGTTCACCTCTGCAGGAGTCTCCTAACCCAGTCAAAGTGACAATTAAACTTATCCATCACAGTGATGGATTTGTCTCTCTCCTTTCCCATACACATTTCCTCTAAAAAATAACCCATGTACCATTTTAATGGCAAAGGATCTTAATAACTGGCAATAGCTGAGTGTTGAGAGGTTCTGCTGTCATGTTGGTCATAGCATAGCTCAAGTCCCAAGTAACTGCAACTAAAGGCAGAAGGACAAGGTCCAGTATGTATTAGATGCCAGATACAGTCACACTTATCCACTATATTAGTCTTATCACAAAGTGTTACTATTCCTATTTTATAAATAAAAGTGTGAGACACAGGGAGATTAATATTTTCAAAATTACACAGTTGATGAATACCCGGTGGAACTATTACTTGAACCATGCAACAGGTTGATTCCAAGGTTAACATTTATTACCACACTATAAAAGTTCATTTCATTTAACTAGGCCATCAACCCTACTAAAAATCATTATTATTACTTTACAGATAAAACACTGAGGTTTTGAGATGTTAAGTGACCATGATTATAGGTTAAGAAGACCAGAGTCTGTAAGTGAACTCAGGAGACCCCCGCCCATTCCTTGCCACTGGATTCAATTGCATTGATCAATATATGGTCCACGTAGATCTTGTACTGCTCTCATTTTCCCTCTTGTCTTAAGGGCTACACACTCAGGGATTCAACTTGATTGTTCAAACATCTTTTGAACAATCAGCATGATGATGGAAGTCATTGATAATGCATACCTGAAAACCGCTGAAAGATTAGATCTTATGCAGTTTCACCATAAATGATAAATATGAGATAAGCATGTTAATTGGCTTGATGTAGCCAGTCTACAGTGTATACTAGTTCAAATCATAATGTTTTACACTGTAACTATATATAATTTCTGTCAATTAAAAAAGCTAAGTGGCTTCCACATGCAAGGTGGGACAGATGCACAGTTACAAGTGGGAGAGAAAAAGACCAGGAGCCAGGCAAAGGGAAATCAGAAGGCAGAGGAGACTCAAAAGGGATATGTCAACCACAACTTCTGGCCACCCTTAGAAGGCGTCTCCCCAGACCTGGCTGCATTACAAGCTTTTTTTCCCATGTAGCCCATCACACCTCAGAAGTTCTCCCACATGAGCAGCCTTTGTGAGAAGGAGTTCATTGGCCAAATTGCTTCAAAATGACAGATCGGACACAAGGCCTGCAAGACTGAGGTCCTCAGGAAGGGTCTGGTTCCTATGTGTATAACTTGGTGCTACGTCTGACAACCATTTACAAATTCAAGCTGAAAATGTAGATGGTTATGGCCTCCATGTTTATGCTAAGGTACTGGAGAAAAATACCCATTTTTTTCTCTTTAGTTGGTAATGCACAACACTCAGAGATTCCTAGAGAAGGACATAATAGAATGAAGAAGACAGGCAGGAAGAAAGAAATTCTATCTCATGGCCAAGGGAAATAGTTTTATATGAAAATAACTAGAGGGGCCGGGGAGATGGCTCAGTGGAATAAGCACTTCCCTGGGCCTGAGTTCAATCCCCAGTTCTGAAAAAAAGAAAGAAAAAAAGAAAGAAAGAAAGAAAGAAAGAAAGAAAGAAAGAAAGAAAGAAAGAAAGAAAGAAAGAAGGAGCTAGAGTACAATGACAACAGACACTTTTTTGAGCCCTTATATAATGCATAGGGCTTTTTAATTTAATTCAGATAACAAATGCATATGAGTCATTTAATCCTTACACCAACCATAGCTGTAGTTGTTATCATCCTAACCATTCCCATTGTACAGTGGTATCAAGTGGTAAGGCTTGTAAGTGAAAAACACTTATAAGTTGATTCTTGGACCCCAGAACCCGTATCTCTGAATCGCTTTGCTGATCCAAAGAAAGTAAAACCGAGGAGCCAAGCAGTGGCTCACAGTGGGTAAGTGGAGAGAAGGAAAGATAGCACTATTTGGTGATTTGGGGGAATGAGGGATAAGTATCAGTTATGAACAGGGATGAAGTACCATATACTGCTGATGCTTTGTGTCTTGCTAGAGCATCTGGCAATGATATTAAGGACCTGAAACTCCCCTCTAGGGCCCAGCAGAACCATCTGTATCACAATCAAGACCACTATCTTCTATGCTGGCATTGGGAATTACTGGGTAAGGTGGGGTTATTACATTTATTAAGATGTAGGCAGGCTTGAGTTTCCCTTCTCATCTCCCAAGTAATTGAGCTTACTGTTCTGAATCAGATTATCTCCTAGTACTACTAAAACAGAAGAAGGACGATCAGGTGAAGGAATCAAGCACAAAGCTGAAATCCAAGCCTTCTCAGACCACCAGCTAGCCAAGCTGGACTGTAGCACCCACACCTTGTAGCACAAACCCAGGGTTCTTGAGTCGGAGCTTTTGGTCACATGCTCCAAGCTGTTCTTTATCTGGTGCTGAGTACACACAGCCAGGCACCAGGGGCTTGTTCAACAGAGGGTACACTGGGCTTAAAAAACCCAGAAAGTGAGGGTGAGGGCAGGGCAATCCACACCACAGGCTACTGAGGCCAGAACATAGTGTCAGTGTCTTTTGCTCCTTGAATTTCTCTTTCTTACTAGTTCTCCTGATTGGCTTAAAATAATGAACATGTCATGGGCCAGGCAATCAGGAAATATTTTCATTACTGTTAAAGGACCTGATTTGAATAGATTGTCAATTTAAGTCAGCAATGCAATATCATTGAACACAAAGTTGGCAAGAGATGTACATCAGCACATCATTATGTAATACGTCTGCACTACAGATAGTAAGTGGAAGGAATCTCAAGGGCACAGCTCAGCTGGACCTGGCAGTGCACAACTGTAGTCCCAGCTACTCAGAAGGTTGAGGAAAGGGGATTATAAATTCAAGACCAGCCTAGTAAATTTATTGAGAACTGGAGGGCCGGCCAGATAGCTTAGCAGATTAAAGCACCTGCTTAGGCAGACACAGGGACCAGAATTTGATCCCCAGCAAGCCATGCTGGCCCTGTCTCTGAGGAGCACTGAGACAGCAATTCAATTGAGACTGGGTGAGGTAGTGCACACCTATGATCCTTGCACTTAGGAGGCTGAAAACAGAAGGACCACCACAAGTCCATTCTGTGTAGCAAAACCTTGTAGACATTGTACTAAATACATTTAAGAAAAAGACTGGAAATATAGCTCAGTGCCCCTCAATTTGATGCCTTGTGTACACACACACACACACACACACACACACAGACACACACGGACACACATGCAGAGATAATAACAAAAATGTATCACAAAACACCATAAAATCAATGACACAAAAATGTAGCAAAATAAGTGATGAGTGTTGAGCATTTCGTTATGTTTGCATAGTTTTAATAATGGCTGTAGTTAACCCTAGCTCACAAAATTCCTGCAAATCTAACAATTAGCTCTGGTGAGCCAGTGGGAACTAGATTTAACACACCAGTGTGCCTGATCTCAAGGGGCTACCACCTTTGCATTTTCATTCCCTATGTGTTCAGGGTCACTATGTACTGCTGGATGCTGCACGCTTCTGTGCACACCCTGCTGAAGCCTTAGAGGTAGTAAGTAAAACAGGGCCCATCCCTGTTCTGCATTCCAGGGCCTTTCTTCTAATCCTCCCCTCTGACACCTAGAGTCAATCACCATCACCACCAACATCATGATCATCTTATTGCCCCCTTTTTGTTGAATAACTAATTTATGTTTAGGATTCTTTGCATTTAACCTTTGGCATAAGTCTTTAAGATACACATATCTTTGTT
>NW_004524578.1:33742318-33742844 GCF_000260255.1 Octodon degus
GTTGACTAAGGGACACATATCTTTTTTTTTTTGACTGGGAAACTATTTTTTTCCATATAAAACTATGAGGATGGAATAACTAGGTCTTTTCCGAAGCAGAAAGTACCCAAGAGTCAGAGCAAACCAAAGAAGCATCAAGACAGTGGCCAAGGTCAAGGGAGGCCACGTGCAGCCCTCAGACAAAACAGGGCAGCACAGCCAGAGGCCAGGATAACTGCATTGTTCAGAAATGGTAGAAAATTCTGGATGCTGAATTCAGCAGCTCTTGGACAGATGGTGCCCTGAACATCTATGCAGTTCACAACATTTTTCTTTCAGCTGGACAAATATACAAAAAGAAAAATCACTACCAAGAGAATTACCTGCAAAGAGTTACAGAAAGAACTACATGCAGCCATTGTTTTCAGGGTTGCATGAGAGAGTGGAGCCCAAAACAGAGCCATAGACTCCATCAGGTACCAGGAAGTATGGATAAAAGAAATACTACTAAAGTTGTCTGTGACTGAGTAACAAATAGTCCCGCAAA
>NW_004524578.1:33744274-33745692 GCF_000260255.1 Octodon degus
CATGTGCACGTCAGTTGGGTACCCAGATCCTCAGATGGTGGATACCCACAATTCATGGAACTTTTCCCTTACTGGAATGAGATGATTACTCAGCTAGGCAGATAGTAGACAACAATTTAGGATTCTGACAATTTTTCAATCACAGTTCAACTGGATTTCTTTATTTTAACTCTTACTTCACCTCCTTCTTCCAGAAGTACCAGGAATAGCCCATGTCAGAGAATTTAAGGGGTTGCAGGATGGAAATCCAGTAGGCACTCAGCCTTCCTCACTACCGGCTTGGGATTCTGTTTTTTTAAGTCTAATAAGTTATTTATCACTTTTACTTCCCCTGCTTAAAATTTTGGTGACTATTGCCTCTGATCTCTAATGTTTTTTTCAGAAAAATCTATTTGGACTCATGCTAGTGAGTCTTTCCATAGAAGCAAAAGTATCTGCGTGTTTAGCCTCTGAGCCATGCCTCAGTATCCAAGCAGAACCCCAGGCTTCTGCACACAGGAGCAGCACTTATTCAGAAGGACAGGTCTTGACAGCCAGAGGGAAGATGAAGAGGGAGTGTCCCACAGCCTTCTCCTCAGCCCTGTTGCCTAACAATTGAGTTTGAGGTCCAGATTTGTGTAGCTCTCTCAGGAAAACACAGAAGCCCTTTCAGCTACTGGATCACTTTCCATAGAAGGCACTTCAGAGACTCCTCATTGACAGGCTTTCCTCTGGAGGCTCTGACCATAGCCACTCCATTCCAAAGACTGCTTATCAAAATCCATCCTCCAGTCATAAAGTACCAGCATTGAGCGAGTGGCTTTACACTTCCCAGTGAGATTTTTACTTCCTCATGAGAGTACAGTCCTCCTTTGGAATCTTACTTTCTCATCACTGAAGTACAATGCCAGACACTCATAAATCTTAAAAGGAGGGTTACAGTGTGTAGAGGTTTCAGTTCACAGACTGCTGGCTCCAAGACAGGGCAGCATGCAGAGTGCATGGCAGTGGGGGGGGGGGCAGAGAGCCATGAAAGGAGGAAGAAGGGAGACGACCCTTCCAGGCCACGCTCAGTGACCACCTCTCTGACTAGGCTTCACCTCCTAATTCCTCAGTTAGCTATAAACCCATCTGTGGACTAATTCACTGAGATATATTACAGCCCCATGATCCAGTGCCCTCCCCAAAGCCCCACCTACGACCTCATGAGACTGTGGGGGGACAGGTGATATACAGGAGAACAACTTCATATGTATGCAGTTGTTCAGCTGCCTCTTCACAAGCTGCGGACTGAGAACCCCTGAGAGAACATCAGACTTAGAAGAGAAGCAAGACTTGGGAAAAGTTTTCTTTTGAATTAAGTCATTTAAAGGGTGGGCTGAATAAATCCCCAAGACAACAGGCACATTTTCTTCTCTTTCACAACTAATAAGTGCTTT
>NW_004524578.1:33751365-33767154 GCF_000260255.1 Octodon degus
TATGGTAATAACCATAAGCTTCTCTTCTGGAAGGTTAATAACCTAAGTTTGCAGACTAAAATTAGAGAAAAAGGAGGGCCTCAAGGAAAGCCAACATTTTAGCCCTAGCCTTCCAAGGTCAATTGTGCTCTCAATTCTTAACAGCACAAACAAACAAACAGAATGTTTGCAGTGCCTCCTCTTTCCAAGACCACGCCCCCTACTACAGCTCTGATTTCTCAGTTCCTGCCACTCAGCTCCGGCCCCTGGGTGCTCTGGAAACTGGCCAGCCTCATTTCCACTTGGGGCTCCTTCACTGGCCGCCGCAATTCCCTTGTTCCCTTTACCTCTGACCTTCTCAATGAGACCAAGCTGAGTATCCTGTTTAAAATTGCAACCCTTACGTGTCCTGCCATCTCTCAGCTTCCTGGTTAGCACTTACAGCAAGTTTTCCTACAGCGTTACACATTCACATTTTTGAGTTTATTTTCAGATTTTTTGTTTATACTCTCTCTTGAAGCTCGATGATTGGCAGGGAACAGTGACTATTTTGTTCATTGAGGCTCCAAGCACCTCAAACAGTATCCTGCATGCCATAGATGTTCAATGCATACATGCCAAGTCACTCCTGTCTATCATCTTTGCAGCATATTGGTGAATTAACGTGCCACAGTCAAGCCTCACTATCTTGCCATGGTGTCCTGAACTCTGAATTCTCACTGGGCTTTGGCTTCTTTCTGTATGCCTCACAGTAATTGGATGCTTTGTAAGTAAACAATGACAAGTAGGCAGGGCAGTACTGTGCCCAAAGCATTCTTTCTTTTCGGTGATGACCACTTGGGGAGACACAATCTTGCTGGTGCTCTTGCTTGTTTTCATGACAGTTGCAGAATACATGCCACAGCCAGTGGCAGCACACTCCAAAGACCACGAGCACAATCCCTGGACTGGCGTAGCTTCAGGACCTGCCTCTCCCATGCCTGGGCTGCAGTGCCTCACAGAGCGATCCTTACCTTTCTGTGCTCTTTCTTCATCTGTTGTGTAGGAATACTAGTTTACTTGTGCCTGGTATTGTTTTACAAATTTGCAGTCTAGGCTTAAATTAGATAACACCAAGAAGAAATTTTAAAAATGCTTAATATATATAGTAAAAGTCCAATAAATTCAGCTAATAAATGGTAAAATATAAATATATAATTTTTTTTTGTACTTTTAGGGAAGGGTCTACAGGGTGTTCAGAGTCTCACTACTACATTGGATTTGTAGTGATCCACCTGTTTACAGCTGTCCAAGAGCTGAGATTACAGGCAGGTGCCACCATGCCCAGTGTGCCCCGTGCTCAACTGCCATACCAGCGTGCCCCATGGGCAGGGCTGGCACAGCAGGTTGGAGATCGAACCCCCAGGCCCTGTGCCTGCTTGCAGGTGCTTTAATCTGCTGAGCTATTTGGTTGGCCCTATCATATTTATTTTGGTGACTGAAGTCTTATCTTTTACATCTACAGGCACTGAAGTAAGAATGAAGTAGGAGAGTACTCAGTTATAGTACAGTACTCACTGTACCACTGCAAAATTCCAACACAGGAGCTTGTATAACTAACTTAAAAGCCCAGAAAGAATCCAGAGACAGAGACTAGATGTGCATTCTCTAGACTTCATGAATGAGCTGGCTGTAGAGCACCACACACAGATGAGTGACAAGGAGTGACATAAAAATACCAGGAGATGCAGCACACTGCATCTCTCCTAATTGAAGACCCTGGAAGAAAGTATTTGAGAAATTATCTCTACAGATTTATCTGACATCGCTCAGATACAGCTGGGGCCACAGCCAGTTAAAGCCAAAGCCTTTAGTAATGTTGAATTACTACCTAAATTGAAAGGAAGACATCAGAGAGAGACTGGCTACTCCTAAGGGTTTATAAACTGAGCTTGTGAGAAAATTATTTTTCTCCTCTTCTTCCTTCCTTCCTTCCTTCCTTCCTTCCTTCCTTCCTTCCTTTTTTTTTTTTTTTTTTTTTTTTTTTTTTTTTTTTTTTTTTTTTTTTTTTTTTTTTGCATTTTGTGCAGTCTCACTACGCAGCTCAGACTTGTAGTGATTCTCCTGTTTTCAGCCTCCCCAGCACTGGGATTACAGATATTCTCCACCACGCCTGCCAGGACTGGTCGCAGGCTCAACACACCCTGGGGGTGGCACAGCATCCTCCTTTTCTAAGAAAGCAACAGTTTCTGCACTATCTTGCAGTCTAGCATGGAGATGTTTTCCAACTGGGTCTCCATAAGCCCTGAAGACTTGGATTTTCTCAAAGCTGCTCTTCCCTTCGGGATGCATTGGTAGATCTGGGCTTTTCACAATGTAAAGTTGCTACGTGGCCTCTGTGGTTTATAAGCATCCTCAGACGGAGGCCACTTTGGCGCTGTGAGCCACCCCGTTTCTTCACCTTTTTCCCACTGATTTTAGCACCTGTTGACAAATCCTGCCTGCATCAAACATAATGCAGTATTTGCCTAAAGGTGATTCTTCTGTTTCTCTCTTTCCTTTGATATTTTTAATTGAAGTTCTTCTGTAAAGAAGATGCTATTCTCCTTAAGTGAAAGGCAGCCGAGATTAGATGAAAGACTTCAAAGTTAAACTGGCCTCTGTTGGAATCCAAATTATTGAACTTACTAGGCTGCAGATTTAGTAAGTCAATTCTGTCACCATCATTATTGTCATCCTCACCATCAAAAGGTTGTGCTTGCCTGATATAAAACAGTTCTCAGCTTCATTTAGAACAGCTAAAGGGATTAAAAAGTCAAGAGAAGTTCTAACTTTCTGCACAAGTTTTGCTTACCAAGAAATTGAGTGAAGATCATTTTTCTTTCTATCTGGATGCTACAAATATCCCACAAGATGGGACTCTCTCTCTCTCTCTCTCTCTCTCTCTCTCTCTCTCTCTCTCTCTTTCTCTCTCTCTCCCACCCTTTTTCTCTCTCTCTCCCTCTTTTTTCCCCTTTCTCTTCCTCCTTCCCTCCCTGCCTTTAATTTCCATACACTGCTTCTAAAGCAGTTCATAGTCAAGAGAGTATAGATTTTTTACCCCCCCCAATATTATAACAATTATTTCAAGGCTTATTTCTGATTGGGTTTGGGGGTTTAGTACTGACCCTAAAAATATCACATTTCAGGATTGCCACATGTACTACTTTACTCTGATAGAACTGTTACAGCATTTCAACCCACTACCAATTGAAAAGGACATTCGCTTAGTGATGGAATACATACATTCACATATTCTGCTTCAAATACAGATTTTATTCTGCTAGAAATGTAGGTGTCAGGTTTTACTCATTGTCTGATGATCACTGTCTGATGACCACCACCATAATCTTTATTTGGGGATTTGATGCATTTGGAGGGCAAGTAGAGGCATAAAGAAATAAAGTTCACTTGAGGGTCTACCTTTCTATTCCAGTTTAATATTCATCTATACAGCCTTCATCAGCCCTATTTCAATATTTTTCAAATATATTATACATTTATCCAAATGACCTCTCTGCATTGCTTGTTACCAAAAATACACTTACTCTTCCAAGTGAAAACTGACACAAATGGGAATAAAAAGTTCTGGAATTCCATGGAGTTCATTTTGAGTCCAGCATCCTGACACGGTGCTTCATGGCTGATGGGACTCAGACGTGTCTCCTTAGCCTGGCTATGTTGCCTTCGGTGTGAGCTTTGGAGCGTGCAGTTTATTACCACTCCAAAGCACCAGTGTTTAAGAATGATTTTCTTTTTTAAACCAATCAAAGTAGATTTAAGTTTAGCTTTTATTTATTTAGTATTTCTTTATTTATTTGGTACAAGGTCTTGCTATGCAGCTCAGACTTGTAGTGATCCTCCTGTCTCAGCCTCCCCAGCACTGGAATTATAAGTGTGCACCACCACACCCAGTTGGCAGCGCAGTATACAGTACCGGGATTGAACCCACGTCCTTGTGCTTGTCAGGCAGGTGCTTAGACCACCAAGCTATCTCTCCAACCCTAAGTTTAACTTTTATTAATATAATTTAAATTCAGATTATATTTCTTGAATGGGAAAGTGCTATGAGTTAGGCCTATATTGTCCTCCAAGTTTTCTATGTTCGGAGGTGTGGAGGGTGAATTGATCAGGAGTTCACTGTATGCATCAGCAGATGAACCCATGGGTGAGCTCCTAGCTGAGTGTGCTCTGAGGAGGTGTGGCCTGGGTGGGCCGGGCCACTGGGAGCACACCCTGGCTCCTCTTTCTCCCTCTCCCTCTCCCTCTCTCTCATTCTGCCCTTGTCCCTGGCCTTCTTCTTCTTCCTGGCCACCATGAGCTGGGGAGCTTTCTTCTACCATGTCGTTCCTGTATGCCACTTCTGCTGTGAGCCAGCCAGCTGTGGACTGAGTCCCTAAAACTGTCGACCAAAGTAAACTGGGGCCTGACAGTGAAGGGAGTTTGTCAGTTTGGTTGTTCTGAGAGCATCCCAGTGGATTAGTCCAGCACACTTCTGGATGTGCCCGAGTGGCCATGGAGAAGTGACCAGGGAGTCCACATGTGAGCCTTTCACCTTCCTCCTTGGCACTGCCCCACTACTCTGCTTCCCAGCCACCAGGAAGTGAGCAGCTCTGTTCTGCCACCCCTGTTCTATGATATTTCTGCCTTGACCCCAGCCAGCCTGGACTGAATCCTCCAAATAAGAGCTAAACAAGGATCAGGTGTTGAGCACTTGGTCCCAGCAATGCGAAAGCTGACTAATACAAAAGGGAATGGCAGAATTTGGGCTAGAATTAAGAGAAGCCTGTTCAACCAACATCCCTTCTTATTTTTTTTAACTTTATAAATTTTTCACAGGGAGCATCACTCTATAAGCATGACACTCCTTACCACTTCAGCATGTCCCCTATAGTACAACATTAGACCCTGTTGTGGCTTGTGTCTAGATGTCCCCCCAAAGACTATCGCAGTCATAGGTGGTTTTTTACAGAAGTAACTTGATCTAGGGTGTGTGATGCTTGGATGAAGTGTGTGTGATTAGTAATTAGTCCACTGATTTATTTGGCATAGTGCTTGGCATGGATAATGGGAGGACCCACGCTGGGTGTGGGTGACACCACCCAAAGGACAGGGAGCCTACATGGAATATAAGGACAGAAAGAGGGCTGCTACTATCACTTGCTGCTGCTCCTGCTTTGCCACTTTGCTGCCTTCCTCCTGCCAAGAACTGGGTCTCCTCTGCCACGACCCGTGCCTTGGAGTCAGTCAATTATGGACCAAAACCTCTGCACACGGTGGCCTGAAATAGACCTTTCCTCCTTCAACTTTGAATGTCAGGAATTTTGTCTCAGCTATGAGAAAAGTAACTAAGACAGACCTTCTATGCCATACTGTAGAATTGAACAATACAGAAGTTATTTATAGTAGCCCAATGAAAAGCATTCAGCAATGAAGGTAGATTAAATTATTGATTTCAAAAGTTTAATCTCTCTAACTTAATGTGAGAGAACTACACTTCTCAACCCCGTCGACATTAGGTTTGGCCATATAATTTGCTTTGGCTTTGTGGGAAACAGAACCTATACGCTCCCACTCTTTGTTGTTAAGTTTAGCAATATTACGTGCTTTGACCAATGAGACATTCAGACGTGATGCAGTAAGAGAGCTGACATGTCCTTGCACATGCGGGCTTGCCTTTTGTGCCCCTCCTACTGCCGTGAGAAGCTGCTGCCCTTTTAGCCTGTGTCCCAGAATAGACATGTGTGGAGGGAACGTGTGATTAACTCATTACGAGGAGTCAAGTCCAGAAGAAGCTGCAGATGGAATAGTGCTGCCCCGCTACACCCAGCCTAGATCAGCCCAGCCAAAAGACTAAGATGTGAGAACAGACGGTAGTGCTTGTATGCAAGTCACTGAGTTTTGGTGCGGGTTGCCAGGTGTGATAACTAGAGGAAAGATTCATTCAGAAGAAAGATACAGAAGGAAAAAAGGAAACATTACTATGAAGGTGCTTAGTCAGCGAACACCTGCCCTCAGGGTGGCTGGGAGCCCTAGGTCTACTGCTCCTCAGCAGGTCTCCATGGCCACGTGCGTCTCCCACAGCAAATATCAACCCCAGAGTGGATTTCACTGTTTCCTACAATAGCTCCTAAATGGAAGCCATATGCACGGACACCAACGCATTTTCATTATGCTTTGTGAAAAGACTCTCAAGAGGAACCTTGTCTCTTTTTGCAATTAAGGTATGATTACTGACCTTAGGATATCTCCCAACAAATCCTGCATTTCTACTGTGCGTGGGGGCATATGTTACAGAGGGTTGAACTGAGGGTCTTTGCACTGAGCTACATCCCCAGCCTGCCTCCCCTTGTTGAGACAGGCTGTCCCTAAATTGCTAAGTTGCCCAGACTTGGCTTAAGCTTGCGATCCTCCTGCCTTAGCCTTCCGGAGTGGCAGGATTACAGATTTACCCCGCTATGTCCAGCTAGGACTCCATCATTTGTAAGGAAACACCTATGAAGACACTTTTGGAAACCAGTAAAGGGCAACTTCTAACAAAAAATATGTTTTTACTTGTTTCCTGGGTGGGTAACTGCTTCTGATTAAAGTATTTGAAGAGTGGAAGAAGACCTTCAAGGAGAAATTCCTGGCAGCTCCATCTGCAGACAGTGCCAGCGCAATTAGAGCACTAATTGTCATTAAATTTATATAAAATATGTGACTGAGTTTAATCCTGAACATAATTCTGTGGGTAGTAAGTGTTTTTGTTCTTTACAAACAAGGCGCAGTTCAGGAAGGATGAACGTTTTATCTAAAGCCACAGAGCCAAGAGGTGCTGGCGCTCAGGCCCGGATGTTCTGATTCAATCCCACAATCTCTGTGCTGTGCCACAAACAGACTTCTAATCTACAGCCTAGATTAGAAGGAAAAAGGTTTTCATGGTCTGGAACACCACATGAGCTAAGAGGTTAGGGACAAAAAGATGCCTTAGACTGAAAGTTCTCAGTCTTCAGCAGGCATAACTCTTCCAAGTTTATACTTGGAAATGAAAAACATATGGAGTCCAGACTCTGAGGCAGAAATTAAAGCTTCAACCTAAACACAAACACAGCATAGGAAAGAAGATTTCCAGTGGAGCTGCTCTGCAGAAAAGCAACCATCTGTCATAGGTTCTATGGTGAGTGAAGGAAGGAGAATAACTTTAATTATTAGTGGTTTTCTATGCAAGCTCTGACTTACCTTACTTAGGATAATAATTATAAATGTTTGTATGCTTATTAATACCATTATGTCTTTTCCTTCCAACACATTTGATTCCTCTAGAAATTTCTCCTTGGTTAATCATACTCCCCACCTCCCCCAGCCCTGGTCAACCTGTTTACACACGTGTATCATGCAAACTTCTCATCATAGGAAACGGTACCTGTGCATAGAAGTGTATTTAAATTGCCTGTGCACATGGGGGAAATGTCACTTGAGTGTACCTAGGATCTCTGTGATTTTGATAAGGGACACATCAACTGTGGGTGCTGAGGGAGTATACAATACCCACACAGGGGAACACCCGTGGCTTATAAATGGGAAGGATTTTAGAACAGGAAGACCAAAGCAAACTTTTATATTGCCTGTATTTGAAAGAGACTCACAACTGGGTAGTTGATTTGCTCAATGTTTTCCTTCTAGAATTTCTATTGAAGCAGTGGCAACAAATGCACAAATCATGATAAAATCATTCTTCAAACAAACTCTTACTCAGCCATATAAGAACAAAGAGGCAGTCAATGAAATCTAAGGGCAGCTCATTTACAACAGATAAAAGAAAATGCATATTTTAATCTACTACTTAATTAACTTATGATTTTGCTTCATAGGAAATTGTTGAGGCAAGTAATTTGATATAATATTTTAGAGGCTTTGACTAAGCTACAATCTGTTTCTGTGACCCTAGAGTGGGGGAGGGGACGATGAGGGTTACCTGTCTTTGTTCAGAAGGAAACGCCATCTGTGGCCAGAAGCTCCTCTTTGGCTCAGTATTTCAAACCCAAATGATGATATTAACAAGGAGGTATTGAGGTTACTATATTAGAAAAGCTCATGAGGTGCCCAATCCAGAAATTACTCCATCAATGGTGCCCTAGAGCTCTCTTTGGCTGATATTTCCTGCTGTGGGGCTCCATTGTACAGGGGAGGCCTGAAACCTGTTCTTCCTTATCAGGAGACCACTGCCTGGAAAGAGAGAGGACCAGATGAAATTTCCTTCTTCTGGCTACAGCGCTTTTCCTGGACAATGAGAGCACAACTCTGATTATTAGGCAAGAGCAAGAGCTGGCTTCTTTCTGTCAGTTTTGAACTAACAAAGCCAAAGGACATTCTCATTTCCTGATCGCCTACAATCCTTGACACATGGAATATGGTATAAAGTCTCTGGGCCATTTTTCTTCTGGTTAATTGCATTCTCCTGGGCTTGCCATCTGAACTGAGCAAGCTATCCTCATCCCACTTACACTTCTAGTGGCAGTAATGGTGGTTCCACACGTCCAGATATGTGAAACCTGGCAGGGGCCACCCTACCCTCATCAGTCAGCTCCTTCTCCTGTCTCTACTCAGGAACCTTAATTGCAAGTAGCAACACTGATGCCAGAGGCCTGTGGGTGGAGAAGCTGGTGGAGGTACACTAAGCAGAGAAGCAAAAAACAATCTCTCTTCCAATCCAGAATTCAGTTATGACTTTGCCAAGGTTAGCCAGTATGAACCCAAAGAGAGAAGAATGTGCATGCAGCCAAGTTCGTGTGCCCATTTACAGTCATGTTCACACGCCTTACCCCGAGATAGCTTAAACAACTGAGTAGAACATGGTTCATCACAGACAAAGGACCTACAAACTGCGGGACAGGGTTTCAGGGTCAATTCTGAGGGGACTTGACTGACCCTGTCAGATACAAAAGTTACATTTCTTGGTATAGAGGTCTTGCTTTATCTTGGTCTTAACTATCCAGTAGAAAAGTATAAAAATGAGGTACAAAAAGTGATGCCATATTAATATGCTGAGCTGTGAAAGGCTCAAGGCAGTAACTTCTGACATTGTCAGTCCTATGGATAACCCACTACTATTATGGATGACTGGACTATATTGGATTATCTTGCTGAATTCAAGCACCTATAATATTTAAATGGCAATGGAATACCTATCTCTGACAAAACTAAACAAACAAAAAAAAGAGGACACAAATAAAGGACCATTTTGTATCTGTGTATACAAAATAGTTAGGATAGATATACAGCTACTTTCTCTTAATTCAATGAGAAGAAAGATTTGTACTAATAGTGTTTGGACAGGATATCGTGTCTGCATCTTGTACTATGAATAACCACTATGAAGACAACAATATACAATGTATTAATTATTTTAACTGTCATACTAATCGGTTTTGAAACTGTTTCATTGCTATTTGTTTCTCAATGAAATTAATAAAAATAAAAAATAACTTAAAAAAGAATATGGATCATGCCCTCAAATGTCTCCAGTCAATCAGAGAAAGATCTATACATGCAGCCCTGCCGCGGAACACAGAGCAGATCAACGGGGCTGCAGGAACACTGGTACTCTGTAGGGTAGTAGAGGAGAAAGTCAGCATTACTGAAGGTCAAAAGAAGGCTGCACAGAGAAGGTAGCATCTGAGCTGGACAGGCCATGGACAGAATTTGAATAGGAGGCACAAAGCCAAGGGAACTCCAACTGGAAGAAGGAGTGGCAAAGACAGATGGAGACAAAAAGAACAAACTGATATGGAGAGCAGCCAGCAATCCGTTACCGTTGGAAAACGGAGCTCTCTTCAGTAGTAGCAGTGCTGCGAGGCAGTGTGTTTGGAACAAGACGAGTCTGTACCCTTGGGCAAATAACTTCACTGCTCTTGGTACAAACACTGTTGTCCAGGCACATATCCCTTTGCCTTATGAGAACCACCCCAGAAACAGAATCCTCAGCAATGCTGAAGCTCTGACAGTCTGGCTAGGAGACAAGGCAGGTGAAATTGATGGGAAGTTAACATCTCAAGAGTAACCCTCAACCCAAGAAGGACAGAAAGGAGGTGGTAGAACACCAGTGCAGCTGCTTCTTCATTCTCAGTGTAGAGCTCCACGTCTCTCTGAGGGCTGCACCCCAGCTGCCCACAGTGGCAGCACACTCATTACCATATTACTGACCCTTCTGTCTTGCTATCACTAGCAGAAAACCCACCTCCTTTAGTGGGCCACCTGGCACCTAAATTCTTACCTCATGGTCTGATTTTTGAGAAACTCAAGCTAAGGAAATAATTAATTTTTAGTTTCTCTATCTGTCAAATGATTATAATAATACCTTCTTAAATCATTGTAAGAAATAGATAAGATAATGAACATAAAAACCTATCAGGGAGCCTGATATATTGAGTGGTTAATAAATGGTGGCCATTCAGTGAATGTTAGAGATCCTTGAATTCTAGACTGTCCAATAAGAGTGGGAGCCACTGAAAGATTTTAAGCAAAGGAATGCCTTGAGTATATTGCTGTGACCTTCCTTGAGGGACCCTGACCTTCTTTGCAGGACTCTAATCTTTCTAGATCCTTGACCTTCACTGGAGGATGAAATAGTGTATTTCCCTATAGCTTCCCCTCTCCATTCTCCACTTGGTTCAAGCAAAGGAAGGGGCTAAGTGTTTCTGCCTTGTGACTGATTCTGACCCATAGCTGTGAGAAGAATTCTGTGTGACATTTCTAGGACAGTATGGTATCTTCTAGCTGCCCCATTTTCACCTGCTTCAGAAAATCCTAAAGCTTGAGTTATGAAGATACTACAGAGAGCAGTTTTCTATGTTCTGTGATGTCCAGTAGCAAAAACTATAAGTAGCTTTTGTTTTCAGCCACTAAAGTTCTGTGCATATGTGTTAGTACAGCATAACTAGGTCATGTTGACTAATACATGTGGGTAGGACTCAGACCAAAGGCAAGCTAATTAGAAGCCTATGACAGATATCAAATAAAATAATCTGAAGAGCTGGAAACGAAGTATGAGGGAAAGAAATGAAAAAGTAGTTGCAAAGGAAGAATCAGCAAGTAGGGGAGAAAAGGGATGACATGAAAGATGAATCCAGGGATTCAAATTTGGGAAACTGGAACAAAGATGAATCTACACAAGACAAAGGCTGCCAGGCCTGGTTGCACACACCCATAATCTCAGTACTTGGGAAGCTGAGGCATGAGGATCATCTCCAGTTGAGGTCAGCCTGGGTTACACAGTGAGTTCAAGGCCAGCCTGCATTATATAGTAAGACCTTGTCACAAAAAAAATGAAAAAAAATTCAAAAGAAAAGTGAAAGGGGGCAAATTGGTTTGATGTGGGATGTGAGGTTGAAGAAGTTCTACTTCCTATCAGCAAGAGAAGCCTTCCTTTTCCTCCTTTCCACATGGAGCAGAAATTATAGATTAAAACTAAGATGAACCACAAAGTATCTCCCTAAAGTTACCTTCACAACTGCACATGGCCTTCATGGACCCAGCCCTAGAACATGATGCAGTGTGTGGGGGAGATGTACGCAGGGGTCCTCATTTGTAACACACCACTCTTCTGCCATCCACAACTACACTTAGTTAAAGAAATAACACTCATCTGGTCTACACCACCAGAGGACTGATTGCTCAACAACTGGCTAATTTAACATTGTCTAGCAACAAAGTTATGTAAGCAATAACGAGAGACATTTGTCATCTTTTCCTTATAGTCTCATTGCATTTTGCCACAAGAAAATTAGTATTTCAGCATCCTAAGCTTCATTATGGAATAACGTAATCTTTTTATCTCCTAGAATTGATAGGAAGCTTATATTTTCCTCAACTTATAAACCAAACCCTCAGGAACACAAACCTCCAATATCAAACTTTAACTGTGAAGTATTCATTCAGACTATTTGATATTATAGGTTTACTAAATCATTTAGTTTTTCTAGGCAAAGCACAATTATGAGCTGAAGGCTTTCTATTTGACCAGATGATGAGGATAATATACACAATAGATAACATCAAAGTAGAGATGCTTCCTTTGCCATCAACGTGTTTTTTTTTCCATTTTCCAGTTTTGAAACTGACCATCTTTCTTTTATAACCCCAAAGTTACAGCTATTTTACTAATTATACTGAAAGAGCTAGAAGATGTCAAGAAAATTGGGTATTACAATAAAACAGCCTTACCACACATTTTAAGTCCTTTTATCTTTAACAGTTTTGTAAGAGCTGCAGACCATCTAACCTGTGCAGCAAATTTTCATTTGTATAAAACTACATTAATAAAGATCTATAATAAGAAATTATACTGAAAAAGCAGTTCATAATGTACCTTTCAGCTTTATAATTAGTTCTATAATCTGTAATCAGATGATTTAAATCTCATATAGTTAAATTACAAACTCAGTAATTTCTATTTCCAACAGGAACCATTATATCTTTGGAATTTTCCAAGGCGTTAATGAGTTTTAGAAAAATTGTATTTCTTACTCACTTTATTCCCAGAAGTTAGCACAATATGTGGCATATGGAAACTTGTTAAATAAACAATTGTTGGATGAATAAATGAATATGTAAACACAAATAAGTGATTAACAAAATCACACTGATTTGTCATTGATCCCACTCAAGGCTTGAATGATCCCCACTTCTGTGTTTCAGCTCAGAGCCCAGATTCACATCCTTCTGATTGGCTGGGTACCCCTTCCGACTGGACAGTGCCCTTCTGTTAGTAGCCATCCAACAGAAATCTGCTTGCCTCTGCATAATGTGTGACAAAGATCTGAAGATGTAGGGTTGGGTTCTATCATACTTATTAACCTTTTGAATTTATTCATATATGGAAAGAAGCCCAACATTGAACCTACTGCAAATTAGATTCGATGTAGTCATGCAGTAGTTATTACTGATTTAACTCATAAAACTGCAAAAGGTAACTAATTCATCCCCATTTTATACATAAAAAAAAGAAAAGAAAACTGAAGGTTGGAAAAGTTAAGGAACTTGAAGAAGATCGAAAGTCTAAGAGGTAGGAACATAAAATAGGTCTCATTCCAAACTTCTTACTTAGGACTACTTGCAACAATAACAGTAGTGATGACGCAGGCAAGAGCCTTGTAAACTCTGAAGAGTTTGGCAGATACACACTGCATCCTTATCATAACCCATCAGTTTCCTATATTTCTATCACTGTCCTCATAGACATCCCTGGCCTGATGCTGAGAAATACCTTTTAGTATCTCAGTTGGGCCCTGACTTTATCAGCGCTCTGTGATAGACTCTGTGTACAATTCTTTCTTTGTCTGTTGGTATTGGACAAGAAAGTCTGAGCAAGTTCACCTCACAGGTATAGAGTCAGTCTTCAGGACTGATGTCTACTTACTATTTTGTAAGTCACATAAAATATAGCACGATGCTGCTGGAGGCAAAGTATTCCCAACTCAGTAGCATTGCTTTCTAATGGTGATCTATTCATAAAAGGTAAGTATGCTGGAGTTTCAGAGTGGCATGGCTGAGGCTGGAGGAGGACTCATAAATGCAACTCACTGCTAAATACTTCCCATGATTCCTATCTTGTCTGGAAGTCAACCAGTCCATCAGTCAAAGTAAAAATTTCTTCCCAAGGAGCTAGGGAATTTGGGAGGTTTAGCTTCCCTTGCCTCTGCCATGCTGGTACCTCCTGATCGACTTTGCTAAGAATCTACCACTTGTGCTGATTAGAGTGGACTGTAAGATGTAAAAGACATACTTATTTGGGTTGAGGACCCAGCCTTTCTGCTAGAAAGCAACTTCAGCCCTGGAGAAGCAAGAAGGAGATTTGACTGGGAAGATAAGTGTGAGCCCAGCCTGCCTGGGTCTACCTCCTGGCTTTGTTACTTATCCTTTCTGAGCCTCAGTCCTTTCAAGGGGTCATGAGGAATATACCTGTTTTAGAGGGTTGGTAAGAGAAATACAGTGGACCCTCAACAACTGAATAACTTGAGTCATAGCCTGAATTTTAGGCTTAACTTATGCCCAGTGTCTTGAGTTATGACCTAAATGCCAGCTGCTTTTATAGTTGTAAACAAAGACTTTCAATGTCAAAAAAGCATAAGCATACATAAGCATCAGTCTAAGCCCAGATGTGCGTATTTATGGGTATGATTTCAGTTGGTGTTTTATATAATCACCACAATTACTGCCATCAAAATGGCCCCAAAAAAGCTATAAAAGAAGCTGAGGAAGGAGGGGAAGGTAAAGAAGTCAATCACAATTGAAAAGAAGGAGGAAATTATGGAGAAATATGAGAGTGTGACTCACGTGCTCAGTCTCTCTACTATGTACAGCATGATGAAATCCACCATCTTGACAATCATACAGAGAAAGGATTTGCATCAGAAAATTCATGTTGCTAAAGATGCCTTTAAATTAGTTAAGTGCTGATCAACCAGTGTTAGATGTAGTAGAAAAGCTGATATTAGTGTGGCTAAACAAAAGGTACATAGGAGGGCATAGCCTACCTGACTCTATAATTTGTGAAAAAGCTAGGTCTATAAATGCATATCTCATGAAGGATACTCTATCAATAAGTAACGCTGGTGAAACATTTTATGCCAGTAAGGAGTGGTTTCATAATTTTAAAGCAAGAACTTGGACTTATAGTGTAAGTAGACATAGGGAGGCAGCCTGTTCTGATAAAAGGGCTCCTGAAAATCACACACATTACTTTGAAACAACCACACAGAGAAATGGCTTTTGTTCTCATCAAGTCTTCAACTGTGATGAAACTGGCCTTCTCTGAAAGAAAATGCCCAGGAGAACATACATCCCCAGAAAGAGAAAAAAATGCCAGGTCATAAGTCTATGAAGGACACACTAACCTTATTGCTATGTACTGATGTGAGTGGTGACCTCAAGGTACAGCAGTTCTTGATTTATCACTCTGAGACCTGTAGAACGTTTGGAAAGTATACGCATGAAGTATAGGTCAGGGTTATGTGGAGACCTAGCACAAAATCCTGGGTGACAAGAGTACTTCTTCTGAGTGGATGAGGCAGGCTTTCTGTTCTATTGTTAAGAACTACCTAGAGGACCAAAATTTACCACTCAAGGCTCTCCTAATCATGGGCAATGCTCCTGCTCATCCATGAGTTTTGGAAGCAGAACTGGCTGAAGAATTTCCATAGCTCTCAGTCAAGCTCCTCCCACCTAATCCAACTCCTCTACTGCAGCCTAAGAATCAGCAGGTTATAGATAACTTTAAGAATCTGTAAACCAAGGAACTTTTGCTGAAGTGCTTTCAGTGGTCTTAGGTACAGATTTAACCTTAAAGAGGTCAGGAAGGAACATTACAACATTATTCCCTGTGTGGAGAGAAATCCTGGGCCAATTTCTCTCTAAGGGCACTGAGTTCTTCCTGGAAGAAAGTATGGCATAAAATTATTAGGAAAATTTGAAGACTGTCTTGAAGATCTGGAAGGCTGTGAAGAGGAGCTTGAGCATTCAATTGGCCCTATAGTTGATGACATTGTCACCATAGTAGGGTCCATAGGCTTGCAGGTAGGCAGTGGTGATATTGAGGAACTGGTGGCAGAACATACAGAGGAATTTTCTGCAGACAAACTTCAGCAGGTTCTGGCTGAGCAATAGAGAACGGCATCTGAGGAGCTTTTGGAAGAGGAGGAGGAGGAGTATAATATAATCAGTGCAGCCAAAGTTCTTCTGAGCTGAAGGAAATCCTGAAAAAATGGACTGAGCTAAAAACATCTGTAGAGATGGCCCACCAAGACAGAGAAA
>NW_004524578.1:33767614-33777514 GCF_000260255.1 Octodon degus
GTTTACAGCCTCCCAAGAGCTGGGATTACAGGCAAGTGCCATCATGCCCAGTCTTCAACCTTTATTATTAAAAAAAGTTAGTTAAAAAATGCTTTGGAAGGTTTAGAATTTATTATGTGTATTTCCATTATTACTTTTTTCTTTTTGGTACAAGGTCTCGCTACACAGCTTGGATGTATAGGCTCCACTGTGTTACTGTATCAAATGCTTGAAATGCCCTTGGCACACAATACATCTATACAAATGCTTAAGACTTTTTAATTCTCATTTATAGATGTCTACAATTTTTATGTGTGTGTTTCACTCCAGAAGGTGCAGGTTTTAGAGATAGCTGGAGGGTTGGTTACTCACTGGAGAGAAATTCATCGATTGGAACTCCACCAAGGCAAAATTAGTTGACAATTACATTAGAGTTTGGCACAAGCTTGTGTATGGCCTATTCTGAAGAGACTCCCTGAGTAAGACAAGAGTGTGAACAAGAGGCAGGAAATTTATTTTCAACAAACCAAGACAAATGTAAACAGCTTCTTAAATTACTTGGGCAAAAGTAAGTCTTTCTAGGGGCTGGGGAGATGGCTCAGTGGAATAAGTGCTTCCCTGGCAAGAGCAAGGGCCTGAGTTCAATCTCCAGTTCTGCCAAAAAAAAAAAAAAAAAAAAAAAAAAAAAAAAAAGACTTAATGCTTATTTTTTAAAAAAGTAAGTCTTTCTAGGTTGCTTGTTGAATAAACTGAGCCTCTAGTCCCTGAAGCAAGCTGATAGCAACACAGATGGCAGCCAATAGCTCCTGCTCTCCACAGGCTTGGGCTGGCTGGGGCGCATTCTTTACCTGGCTCTGTGCAATGTGGGTGCTGACCCAGAGTACTCCTGATACTCAACTTGTTGCTGTGGTCATGCAACAGCTTCTTTTGTAAACAGATGAAATACAACAACAAAGCATGGGTTCTGTAAAAACTAAGGTGACTTCTTTCAAACAGCTCCATAAAGGTGATTCCTAAAAGCAGTGGCTGCAATTCTAAAAGATGGGGAAATCCAGAGGATCCTGCACTTAGTGTCTGCTTTAAGGGTAATCAAGAACTCCAGCGAGTAGGCTCTACTGAAAAGAAAAGCTTTGCCCTACGTCCAAATGACAAATATATCTTCCATCGACACTTTTTAACTGAAAATAAAATATAATAAGATCTGTGTGAAAATCATTGCTTTAATATTTTCAACTAACTAACCAATGCAAATTGGACTGCAGAAGAGAGTATCTATTTTAATTATATGAAAATAATTACTGTGATAACAATTGAGTCTCCTTTTTCCTTTATAACAGAGCTATTGCTATTACTTTAAAAATATGAGTGGAACAGGGTTTCGAGGACACAGATCAGGCCTTTAAGGCTTTCTGTACATATCTTCAACATACTCATTCATTGCCTATTATTTCCATCAATTGGAAAACTTATTGGGTGATGTCTTTTTCTTCTGAGGATTATTTAGAATTAAAGACCCTCAACAACTTTGAGGCTAAGCCCCCTGGACTTGCTGTAATCCAAGAAGTCATCCCAGATTATTGGTGTTTGTAAATTATATAAAGATATTAGCCAAAGGGCCGGCCAAATAGCTCAGCAGGATAAAGCTCCTGCAAGCAGACTCAGGGGTTGGGAGTTTGATCCCCAGGCCTGCTGTGCTGCCCCTGCCCCTGGGGCACACTGAGATGGCAATTGAGACTGGGTGTGGTGGTGCCCGCCTGTAATCCCAGCTCTTAGGAGGCTGTAAACAGGTGATAACTACAAGTCTGATCTAATAGTGAGACCCTGAACATCCTGTAGACCCTTCCCTAAGATAAAAAAAGAAAAAGATATTTGCCAAGCAATGAGACTTTCAGCAGGAAAAGAGGATATTAATGAGAGTTATAGCCAAGGAGGCCATGGAGAAAGTGACAGGCCCATTGCTGTGCAGTGTGAGGATTCAGATCCTTCCCTCTAAAGCAGCAAACTATGACTTATGAGCCAAATTTGGCCTTTGGTCTGTTTTTGTAAATAAAGTTTTATGGAAATACAGTCATATACATTTGTTTATATATTACCTGTGTGCCAGGTTTTTGCTCTACTATGAAAAACTAAGCAGTTATGATGGATACGCAATCAGTAGAAATAAAAATACAGTAAATAAAATATTTGTTTTCTGGTCCTTTAAAAGAAAGTTTGCTAACCTTGGTCCTTTGGGACAAATGCTGTAAACGGTGGTGCTCTGAAAGGTAGGACTATAACTGTATTTAAAAAAATTGCATGTGAATTTGCTATAGTGGATTAATTTCTCAAAGTTATCATTAATAACAAGAGGCAGGTCAAGTGACTAGCTAGGCCACTGGCATTGTCCTGTGACACAAATGTTCCCTCAATTTTCCATTCACTGGGTGCCTCACTTCAGAGAATGCCACAGAAATGGGTCTAGATGAGAATGTGGGCACCATGAAAATGTACTTCTTGTCTCTGCCTGCGGGTCCATTTGCAGGCCTCAGACTTAGCAGCTGGCACCTCCTTAAAAAGACAAACCTATAGTTTGGGCCTCGCAAGGATGGATGATTGAAGACCAGGAACAGCCTTTCCCTAGGTCACTTGTTTCTCCATGTATGGTACTGTCTTAGGAGATAGTTCGGTGGTCTAAGTACCTGCCTGGCAGGAGCAAGGTCCAGAGTTCGATCCCTAGTACCGCATGCTGTGCCAGCCCTAGAATCCCAAAACCGGGTGTGGTGGCACAAGCCTGTATTACCAGTGCTGGGGAGGTTGAGACAGAGGATCATTATGAGTCCAAACTACATATAATAATAATGATAATGACAATAATAATAAATTCTGAAGGGAGGAAGAACTAGTGCTGTACACATGCTGTCTACCACAAGGCACAGAGGTGGTGCATGTGGCAGACAGACCGGGACACAGACCTCCCTGGTTGCAGTGCAGAGCCTCTTACCTAGCAGCAAATGACGTATGCAGGGTTAGGCAGTTCCCTACAGTCCCGCGCTAACATTCTAAGATTCGGCACTGGCAGCCTTAGGAGGCCATGTTCTTACTACTGGAGCCTATAAATGTTAGCTAACATAACTGTTTTGTGAAGCACAATGCCTGCTTTTACACATAAATGTGGATTTTTGCCCACTGTAACAATGACCTGCAAAAATGTTCTGAACAGCAGGGCAAAGCTGTAAACATGAAGACTGCAATTTCTACTGACCTTCTCAATTAGAACAAATGAATACAGTTTTTGTTCTCGTTTTCAGATGGTGACTGTTGGTGGTGGTTCTCAGATTAAAAGTCTAAGCAGTTTGACTGAGATCTCATGGTTCAATGGTAACTCAACCCAGCAATGGAAGAAAGTCCAGGCAGGCTTACTGTGATCTTTCCCTTTAGGTCCAATTCACTGGAGTGATGAAAAGTTAGTCTGGGTCCACAGTGACTTTCATAAGAGATAAAGAATTATTTTCCCATGTGTCCATTGACCTTTGGATTCTTAGAATTTTTCCAGTTAAATTATTTTTATTTGAATAAAGATAACAGTAAAACAACTTTATCTTATTTAGCAGGTACAGTGTATCAAACCCAGTAAATTCATTTTTGATCAACCTTACAGAAAATGTGCAAGTCTTCTGCAATTAACCCCTTTTTATTGGGGGAGGGTGCTAAATCACATGGAAGGTTACTTTTCTGGCCCCATTTCACCTTGGTGATAAATGATAGAATCCAGATCTAAATTCCTCTCATCTTTTTCTAAATATCATGCTTACCTTTCAACCTTGGTGACTCCCACAAAAGATTGGGATACTTCCACCATCACACGAGATATCGAGACAGAAAATACAGTCTTAAACATTACTGCAACTGTGCTGTGAGGAGGGCTGGAGATTTAGCAATCAGACATGCAAAAGACCTAGTTAAATTTGAACATCAATAAACAATTACTTTTTGGGTACACATATGTCCCACACCACATTTTGGATACACATACCTACACTAAAGATTATTTGTTTGATTCAATAAAATTTTTTAAAACAAAAGTACTTGTTGTTTTATGTGACAGTCAAATCCTATTGGCACCTGGTATTTAACTTGGTGATGCCTGATATGATGCTCTATTTATTTATTTATTTATTTATTTATTTATTTATTTATTTTACTTTAGTTTATACACTAACCAAAACATAGCATATTATATGTGGCAGGAGCAATTTCTAAGTTTTATTTGATTCTGCTAAGAACATTTAATGTGAGATTTATCCTTTAACAAAATTTAAAAGATAAAATACAGTACTGCTGACTGTAGGAACAGGCTGAACAGAAATCTCTTGTACTTACAAATTTCTATTAAGAGTCCTGGGTACCACTGTAATCATTTCTCAGCACCACACCGCCAAGAGCATGTCAGGTTCAGTGTGTTCATATCCAGCTGGCCAACAGAAATATGCCTACAGGACAAGTTCATCCTCAAAAGATCAAGGTTTCCACCATACTTGTAGTTACTCCCTGGATTTAGAGCAGGTATCCTTAAGCTAAATCAGACCCAACCCTCAGAATTCTGAATGCAAACTAAATGCAACTCAAAACCTTCTGGGTGTGACTAAGGAGGAAAATAGTACAAATGGAGTACATGTTACCAAGCAGCAGCATAAAAGCCATCAATTAGGAGTGCAGCAGGAAGAATTCGCTTAATTAAAAAATGGCTTTAATTAACAGACTACTTACAGAGGTGTGAGAAGCTTTAAGGGACACCTAAGGATACTGATGTACCCAGAGACCATACCAGCTCCCCTGGAGCTGAGAGTGCAAATAGAGAAGCCGGAGTGGGGAAGCCCACCCGAAGTGGAGTCAGGGAAGGCCAGGATCTGTTCATTTCCCAGTAACCATAGGTTCAGCCAGTAAAAGCAGTTCCATAGCAGCTAAGGATCAGGGGAGAAACCCATGGGATTTCTCTTCTGCCCTCCTCTGATCACTTCCTGGTATTTTCCATTGGTAGAACCCCAAAGAAGCCAAAGTAGGGGCTACAACCTAGTGACTGCGGGGTACACAGCAGGGCAGGAAGAGCTAAGGGTAGATGTGAAGTGAGGAACAGTACAAAAGCATAATGCCTCAGAACTGGCCAAATAGCTCAGTGGATAAAGTGCCTACAAGCAGGCACAGGGGCCAGGAATTCAATCCCCAGGCCTGCAGTGCCAGCCCTGCCTGTGGGGGTGCGCTGAGACAGCAACTGAGACTGGGTATGGTGGCATGCACCTCTAATCCCAGCTGTTGGGAGGCTGTAAACAGGTGGATCACTGTGAGTCTGATCTAGTAATGAGACTCTGAACACCCTGTAGACCCTTCCCTAAAATACAAAAAAAAAAGAATAAATAAATAAACAAAAGCATAATGCCTAAGTGTAGTGTAGAACATGGTAGAAACTCATTTTTTATGGGCAAAACTTTATAGTTATATTTCTTTTCCTAATTCTTAGTTTCCTCTTTTCTATCACTTTATCATGAAACTATTTGTTATGGCTTGTGTCTAGATACCCCTTGCAAGGCTTCATGTATTCATAGGGGTTTTTCAGAGGTAGCTAAATCCAGAGTGTGTGATTGATTCCTAGTGTAATGCCAGGATTGTGTGGCGTTGGTGGTATAGTGGTGAGCATAGCTGCCTTCCTAGTATAATGTCAGGATTAAGCATGCTGGGATTAAGGGTGGGTGATTACTAGATCAGTCCACTGGTTAGATTGGCCCGCCCTAATCCTGGTAGACCAGATGCAGTATAAGGGACAGAAAGAGGCACGGTTCCTCTCTCTTGTTGTTTTTGCTGTCTTCTACTGCCATGTGTGGTTGCCCCTTTGCCATATGCCACCATGCCTTGGAGCCAGCTGACTGTGGACTGAAACCTCTACAAACTGTGAGCTAAAAACACCTTTCCTTTTTTATCCTTGGGTGTTGGGTATTTTGTCTCCCTAACAAGAGAAAAGTAACTACAGCACTATTCAAACATACAAAACAGTGAACTAACTTTAGGGTGAGCAAGTATTATATCATTAATATTTTCCTGTACTTGATTTATCACCTGTTTATTTAAACCTGTCTCACTTTATCAATAGTTTAAAGCAAATTTCAAATATCAGTACCTTTCCTAAGAATACTTCAACATTAAATAATTTGTATAGTTGATTTTTAAAATTGCAATTTAAGTTCTGTTTTATGATATTTAGATATGATATAGATATAGATATATCAATGGTTGAATAGGTCAATCAATTGGTTGCTTTCAATCAAGCTACCCAAGGGCATTCATTTCAGCAGGGTTGTTGGTCTTTAAAACACAAGAATGAAAAAACCTCTGCAAATAACCTCTCTTTTGGCAGCTTTACTTTCAAGGGATTGCAGCATTGATCTCTGTAAGCAAGCCAGGGTCAGCACCATAAAACTGAAGACGAATGCTGGGGACCTGGGATGTTGCTTCCCTCCTGACCTTGCAGTCAGGTCTCATTACAAGAGACAGACCAGCTGCATCAGTTCTCTTCAAGCTGACCTCAGTGATACACTCCTGCACAAGCCTCACTTTCCTTTGATTTTAAGGACAGAAAGGGGAAGAAAAGGTGTTGAACATTGAATTGGTAGCCCCTCCTCACCCACTGTCTTCCAACACCTGAATAGATGGTCTCACCTTTGCTTCTTAGCCTCTTGAAGCCCTGGTATAAAGCAGGTCTGAGGCAGCCCCATGGGTTACTTCAAACCCTACCTGTTCTCTGAGCATCAGCAGTGACATATTTCTCAGAACTCAACACTCAGCAGAGTCTCCTTAAACCCTGCCATTCCAATAGCCTTCGGCAACAGCATAGAGGTGGGACTTAAATTACCTACCTCTGCAGCCTGACTCCCCAGGGCATTCCCTTGTCTAAATCACACTGCAGTGTGGGTTTTCAAATGTCTGCAAAAAACGTTGGCACATGGAAGTGACACCTTTCCTGGGTTGTGCACTGGGGAGGAAATGAGTTTGGGAGCTGAAAGAAGGACCAAATTAATCACACAGTGTGAAACGTGTTTGCCCAGAATGAAGCTGTCATTTTCCATTTGTGGTCAGAGAAGGGTCAACCACAGGCAAGACATTCCACCAGGCAATGGAGCAGGTGCAAAAGGAGAGAAGTCAAGGTGCTTTGCCTGACAAAGTAGAACAGAAGAAGTGAATCAGGTATACCAGGAACATAATACTTGGCAGGATGTGAGAAGAGGGAGCTGGCATCTGGCTCTGTGGATACAGAGACAGGCAGTGATGGAGTCATACTCCCAAGGGCCATTTCCTTGGGATGATGGAAGGATAGTACAAGGGGCAGATTACCACAACCACAATATTCAGAACTGAGGAAGTGAAGAGGAGGTCCATGACAAAGCAAATACTCTAAAATCTATCAGCTCAGCTGTATTTGCATGGAGAAGACAACAAAATAAGTTGAGGCTATATTGTGACAAAATTCAGATGCCCATCTTTAGAATTTGGAAGGCTGTAGAGAGCCAGAAAAATCACACTGAACATGAGAGTGACAGGATTAAAACTGAATTTGGGGGAAGATTATTCTGGGAAAGAAGGTGAGTGAATAAAAATGGTGAGAGCCCAGACATAGAAATAGCATCTTTGGATTTATTCTCTTAATTCTTCAGGAAAAAAAAAAGTAGCTAAGGAACACTTTTTATGTTCATTTAAACTACAAATAACATTTTTTTTGTATAGAAAACCACACAGTTTATACATGGAAATTATTATAAGTACAATGGCTTGATTCTTGACCTTTTTTTACAAACAAAATTAATTTTATTAAACATAAATCTGATTCAAGATCTTTTATCAATAGCATGAACTTTATTTCAGAAAAGAATTGTGCTCTGAGTTCCTCTATAACTTTCTGCTGTTGCTTATTTACTATCAACCCTATTAATTCATGCATTTGAGCCAAGCTAGTGTCCTCTGCACTTGTTCTGGGTGGGCATTGGGTTTCCTCCATATGTTTCTGCATTTGATTCTTTACTGCAGATGTTATTAATTCAGGGATTTCTTTTTTGTTTCCAATCTGAGTTCCTCTATACCTTTCTGCAGCTGTTTATTTCAGAAGCCGTTGATTCATTGCTTTCAGCTATGTGATTCCCAATTTGTTCTGTGTTAGTGTCCTCTGCACTTGTTATGGGTTGGCTTGGGTTCTGAGGTTGCATTTTGTTCCTTCTTGTCATTTTGTGTAGCACTGTCTTCTGAATTTTGTTGTAGATCTTCATTGTAGTTATAACCTTAGCACGTACTGAAGTTCAGGTTTAGATCTACAAAGTGTGGATTTATCCAGCTGTGCCTGGCTTGGGTCTGGCTGCTGTACTCAGCTCCTTCCTGCTGCTGCCCTTGAGGGTAAACCTGTTGTGCCCCTCTGGTAAGATTTTCTCCTCCTGGACTAGCTGTGTGGTTCTATCCTCTACACTCTGCAGGGATTTCAGCTGCAGGGTTTCACCCCAGGCCTGTATGCCAGGCCTGAACTGAGCCTGGAGGGGACAAGTAGCAGGGAGAGGCAGCTCTCCCACACACTCACTGGACCTGGCCTAGGACTGGGTCTGGGGATTCCAGGAACGGGGCAGAAATTCCTACTTGGTAGGTGGGGTGGGGGAGGTTTTGCGGAGTGGTGGGGGGTGTCCCAAGGGGGTGGAAGATGGTCTCACCCATGCTGCACCTGGGCTGGGACCAGTAATAGGTCCCGCCGGTGCAGGGTAGCCAGAAGCTCTCCCATACACTCACTGGACCTGGGCTAGGACTGGGTCTGGGGGTTCCTGGAATGTCGCAGAAATTCCTACTAGGCGGGTGGGGTGGGGGAGGTGCTACGGAGTGGTGGGGGGCGTCCTAAGGGAGTGGAAGAGGGTCTCACCCACGCTGCGCCTGGGCTGGGACCAGCAGTAGGTCCCGACGGCTCAGGGTAGCGGGAATCTCTCCCACACACTCACTGGACCTGGGCTAGGACTAGGTCTCAAAAGAATGAACTTTAAAACTGATCTAGATACCAACAGTTATCCAAACTTTTATTTGCATTTTCAGGACACCTGAGCTCAATTAAGCATTTGTGTCCATGTGGTTAAAATTTGAAGTTATATCAAATACATGAAATAACCACTTCATCATTACACAGTCTGTGCAACCCACTTGTTGAGCCTAATCAGTATTCACTCACTGTAGAGTGTCTGTTATATATCAAATGCTTAGATGTCTTTGCAGGTATATTTAATGAAGCCCACAAAACCCTTGCTGTACATTGTCTTACTTTCCTCAGCACTGAAACAAAATACCCTGCACCCACAGCTTAACAGAGGGGAGGTTTATTTTTGGTTCATGCTTTAGAGCTTTCTAGCTAAGCATGGTCAATGGACTCCAGGCAGAAGCAAGAAGGAGGAAAGCCACTTACCTCATGGCACCCAGGAAGCAGAGAAAAAGGGAGGAGCCAGCGAGGGTTTGTATCCTTCCAGGCCAGTCCCCAGTGACCCATGTATTTTAACCAAGTCCCCTCTCCTCACAGCAAGTGAGGTACAATGCCTCAGTAATGCAATCACTTTCCACAAGACTCAACTCAGAGTACATGCTTATATGTGTATAGAAACAATAACACACGCCTTAGGAACCTTAATAGAAACCTAAAGCTTAAAGAGATGAAGTAGAGCCTGCTAGATAGCTCAGCAGACTGAAATACCTACATAGATAAGAGCACAGTGGCCATGGTTTGATCCCCAGCATGCAGTACCAGCCCTGCCCCTGGGGTGCGCTGAGACAGTGATTGAGACTGGGTATGGTGGTGCACTCCTATAATCCCAGGGCTTAGGAGGCTGAAAAGAGGAGGATCACAAGTCTGATCTATGTAGTGAGACCCTGTAGACCCTGTAC
>NW_004524578.1:33777614-33805342 GCF_000260255.1 Octodon degus
GAGAGAGAGAGAGAGAGAGAGAGAGAGAGAGAGAGAGAGAGAGAGAGAGAGAAAGCATTATGTCTGGGATCAGACAGCAATAAATTCTGAAGCTAGAATTCAAACCCAAGTCTATCTGGCTGGAATCTTATTACAATTCCCCTAAGCCAATGATGGCAAATCTTTTCCAGCTTTCAGTGATAACAAACATCTGGCTGGGCATGAGCACCATAGGTTCAGAAATACTGCAAAGCTGAGGGCATGTGTGTTCTATATGGAGGTTGTAACTGAAGCTTTTCAGTTACTTTAAAATAGCTACCGAATGGATGCTTTTTTCAAACCTAATGGTTTATTCAACTATACCAATTAGAAACTCCCAGCACATGAAAGAGATGTTTGAGAAATGAACAGAAAGCCTTGAGACTTGAATGATAAAGCTTGAAATGTGCAACAAGAAAATGTCATTTGCTACCAAATAAGATGGCTAAACAGTGGCGGAATGGAAAGCTTCAAAGCCAGACTGAAACAGCTGGGTGGTCCCTAAGACCTCAAAAGAGTCTTCTATAAGAGATATCTGGGAGGATTCAGGGAATATCCTGCAGCTACTACAGCTGCTTCTCAGTTGGGAACAGCTCCACAGCCATAAGGGGTTTTGTAAAAGTAGCACATTCCCTGTATGCCAATACCAGGAGCAAGATGGAAAGCAATCTTGGACCTTTCCACAGAGCATCCCAAGAAGTGCACAGAGCTCTCCAAGTGAGCCCGGAGGAGAAGCATGTCATATTGGTGAGGTCCTTGTTGGCTGCGGAATTAGACTCAGGCAGACTGTGAAGAGCCTCTCCACTACCTTGCCTATTCATTGCACAGGCCCCTCTGGCATGACGGGAAACAGTAAGAGCTAGGGGGTCAGTCAGCCTAGGTGTGGGTCCAGGCTGTGCCTGTTTACACTTTGCTAAGTCACCTACCCTGACTTCCCAGTGGGACATGGAGTACGAAGTCAAATTAAGTAGTTTCTCTCAAAGGGCTTTCAAAAGTGTAGTAGTTCCACCAAGCATAAACATGCCAAAACTTGAACCAAAACCCTGAGCCGAAATAAATCTCTTTTACTTATAAGATCCAGCCTCAAATACTGTGTTATAGTAACAGGAAACAAGCTAATACAGTAGCTATTTGCTTTTCAGTGAAGTTGTACACTGTAGTGAATGCAAATCCCAGGCCACATTCTGCCACATCTACAAATACTCATGGGCAAAAAGACACAAAACGTCTCAGGTCAACAATTTCTGACATTGCCAGTTAAACAGAAGACCCAATGCTATTATGGGCTACTGGACTCTTTTAGAATATTTTGCTGAGTTTACACACCTATAATATTCAATAACGGAACTTAGAAAAAATGGGGTATACCGATGAATGTCCATTTTGTATCTGTGTATTCAAAGTGGTTGGGATAGATATATAGTTACATTCTCTTAATGAATACAATGATTTCTTCTAATGGTGTTTGTAAATAGGATCACAAGTCCGCATCTTGTACAGCAATTAACCACTAAGAAGAATATATGCAGTGTATTATTTGTTGAAACTGTACTTCCGATTTGATTTGAAACTGTCTCATTGCTATCTGTTTATCAATAAAACTTTGAAAAAAAAATTTAGCCACATCTCATTTTTGTCCTTTTGGGAACTCCAAGGCAGTACACCTGAGGTAATCTACCACACCCTGTTCATTGCCTTTGTGCATGTATAGCTAAAGTACATTTCTCAGCATCTTTAAAGTTAGACTGGGTCCAAGTGACCATGCTCTGGTCTGGTCTGGTGCATAAAATCTTTCATATAAACTTCCTTTCCCTTTCCCTGCCATCTTGGAGTCCCATTTCAAGATGGCAGTACTAAGAGACAGAGGTTATTAAAGATAGGATAACTAGGGTGTTCAGGCCACCAGCTGGAGCAGAGTGGCCCAAAAGAGCTGCCAACCAGAATTAATTAGTTTAGGCTTCAAATAAATGAAAACTAAACTGTGGATAAAGCCACCAAAATTTGGAGTACTTCATTACAGCAGGTATGGTTAATCACCCTAATTAACTCAAGGATCTGAAGCAGACGTATCAATACTCCAATGGCAGATCAGCATGCCATTTAGAGGGGCATTCTGACGAATCTGCTGTTACATGATGAAAACACAGGTGCTGAATTTCTACGGCGCCCATGCAAAAGTAGAGAGACAGATCAATCTTTTTAAGTAATAATGCATTTTACTAATGAAAATATTGCATCTAACATACTTCATGTCAATTAACAAACCCTTGTGAATTTCAACCTATTTTTGCCGCTACCTTTAAGAGTTGATTTCATAGTAAAGTTCTTCAAGTGATAACTGACTAGCCCTAAAGTATTTATTTCTACCTTGAGCAGAAGTAAAATTTCAAATATATAACGACTGGTATGGCACAGTCACCAAGAGATGAAAATAGTTGTGAACTCTTATGCCAGACTCAGGCCTTCTAGCCTGGATTACTTCAAGCATTAACTAAGCTCCCCTAGGTCAGAGATTAAAGTGATTTTCACCCAACCACTGTTTATGTGTAAGTATTTAAAAACTAAATCACAGTCAATATAACAGGCACCTAATTCACAGCCATCATCCATTTTATTTATTTCTCTGCTCACTCCAAGAATTACGAGCAAAGAATCACAAGACTTATTCCTAGGCATAAGATTAGATCAATAAAATTAGCCATCTGTCCAAGAAAGGCTGTAAATGCAGGTTATATTTAAGTATTATGTTTCCAACTGCCCAGATGTTACAGAAAAGTGCCTGTACAACGCCTTTTGCAAAATGTAAACTGTTAAATGGCTAATATAAACATATTGCACTAAGAAAAATAAATAGCATTAACACTGCATTAAGTCTGATTCAGGATATTTAGGTGCCCCGTCAGCAAATGCAATTGTTAAAATTTAAATGGTTCAGGATTTGCAGAGTCAGACAAAGAAAGAAAGTCAAGAGTCTTTAGGGGAGTAGAAAGACTAGGAAATGAGATCAGACTCAAGAAGAATAATCTTGTCCATCTGGTTGGCTAAGACAAGTCTAATTCTTGATAGGTAATAGAGGTTCAATATCCTTTATCTGAAAAAAAGGACCAGAAATTGTTTAGATATTGTTTCAAATTTTGGAATATTTGCATATATAATGAGATATCCTGGGAATGAAAATCAATCCGACACATAGCCTGGAAGTATGTTTTTACAACATTTTAGATAATTTTGTGCATGAAACAAAGCTTTACACATAGAGAGTCAGCTGTGCAGTTTTTACTTGTGGTATCACATCAGTGCTAAAAGTGTTGTAGATTTGTGAACATACTGGGTTTCATTTTTGGAATGGGGATGCTCATCCTGTGATTGCTTGTCTTTCTGCAGCACTTCAGCTCTTCCAAAGAAGTCACCTGTTTCATTTAGTTTCATTCTTTAAATAAGTATCTAGATGTAAGTGGGGGGGGGTCTTTAGAGCTGAAGAAAGAGAAGAGTCGTGAGCAGCAAGCACACTGAGTGGGCTCTGTCTTTTTACATCACTGGTAGTAGCTCAGAAATTACTTAATTCCTCTGATCAGTGAGCACGGCCAAGGGTATCTCTTAGCTCTGTAACTTCTTGTCCACTTTCGCTCCTTCCCAGTCACAGATTGGTCTGGATCATTTTCTTTCAAGAACAGTTGCCCACTGCAGCCACCACCACTACATCCTACCAAACTTTGCCCAAGTCAGTTACCAAATGCTGTCCACAACTCTGAGGTTTGCTATTTTGCAAATGTGATTCTTTCTAGGAAAACCACATACTTGGCAGATTCTTTTTCTAAGTTAAAAACCAAGGCATATACTTGACCAGAGAGGTCTTCTGATTCTATGGGTCCCTGTTGTTGAGGAGACACAATATCCAACACCCACAACTTAATGAAGAGAAATTTAATTTGGGTCACTGACTTGGGGGTTCAGTCCATGGTTAGTTGGCTCTGAGGCAGAAGCATCATAGAAGAAGCAGGTGGTGAGGCAAAGATGCTCAGCTCATGCAGCAAGGAAACATCAGGGCAACAGTGCCAAACAGGAAAGGGCAAGAGGCAGAGATGGTACCCAAGGTCAAGGGCATGCCTCCATGACCTACTCAGACACACCCAGGGGTGTGCTTTACTAATCTCCTGAGCATTGCTTAATCCAATGAACATGACCATTAGGATTAAGAGTCTCTCTAATTTACAAGTTAATTTTATCTGAAAAAATTTTACAGTTCAATACAAATTAACTCATGCAAATCATACATTAGCATGTATGGGAAAGGTTAAAAGTATATGAAATCATAAATTTCTGTTTATTCCTTCAGACATCTGGGGAAAAAATAAGACAAATTCATCAATACTGTCTTCAAACTTTCATCTCCTCATTCTGCTCAATGTCTTGGAACATGTAATGCTTCTCTTTCTTAACCCTTTGAGCCAACCTATAAAGGTTCTCTAATTAACCTATATTTACAGATGAGGAAGCTAAAGCTTTCACCAGGTAACTGGTATGAGACAGTGCCAGAGCAGGAACCAAACATTCCTGAGTATCAAATTGTGTATTCCCACACAGATCCTTCTGCTCAGCCCAAAATAACCTGCCTTAAAGGCTGCAGGAAGTAGCTTTGCAGGGTAGGGTAGCTACAGGGTAGGGACTTGTCATCTGCCTGGCATGGCTTTCTGATAATGCCAGATAGCCCCTCATTTGCACAGGCATCACTCATTAACATGAGGGGAAAGAGGGTAAGGAGGAGGATCTGGCCCAGAAAAGGTGTCATTAGGGTACTAATAAGATTATGAGGCCAGAACCCAACCTCTGCAAGTGCCACCTAGTGTCTAAACACAGGGCTGTGTGATGCCTTAAAGTTACCCAAGTAGTAGGCTGTTGCCAGAAGGTGCAGTTTGGTATGGAGGAGCAAGAGGCTGTGGTGGAGCCAGGGGACCTAGGAAAGATGTGCAAGGAAGGGAAAGGAGGAGCAGGCCAAGTTCTCCAAGAGTAGAGTGTGAGACTCCAGTATCAAGATGCCCAAAGTTCTTGAAAAGATAGGTGCCTGGGATGCGCTAAAATTTCTCATCCCCCAGGGCCTGAGTCCTGCTCAGAGTCAGCTCTGGAAAGTGCACCCTCTCCTAGCAGAGATTTTATTTTTTCCCACTTGAGTCCCTCTTTTGACAGACTACTTGCAACGAGGCAAATAACCTGGCAGCTCATTTCAGGAGGCCAAAGCCATTATGTTCCCTTTCGGTCCTTCTTCAAAACGCAGGTTCATAACAGATGAAATCAAAGATGAACTGGGGGGTTTCCCTACAAGCAGTCACTCAGGATCTCTCCTTTCTCACTTTCTCTATCCCTGAAACAGCAGGTTTGCTAATACTATGTGCAGCTTGCTGGGCAGGGACCTAGACTACAGGCAGGGATCTTGACTGGTCCAAAAGGATTTTTGCTGTCAGGTGGGAAAAACTTAGGACCTGCTTGCCTCGTGAGTGTGGCCTGGGAACACAAGATATCCACAGGACAACCATGTGCCTGAGACACTTGGGCCCCTGGCTTTCACAGTTCTAGCTCAGTCACTGGATGCTGTGGGGCTATATTAACCCATGAACAGATGGGCATCTATTCCCAAAAGAATTCTATGATTATTAAAGCTGTGAGCTCTGGCTAAGAAAACAAAAGCAAAAATGACCACTCGGTTCTTTTCTGGCCAAGTGGCTCTTCCTGGAGAAAGAACTCTAAAAAGTAAGTGCTACCTTGTATTAAATTATGATGACTCCTGACTTTGACTCTGGTGTCCCCTTCTCTCACAGAGAATCACAGGAAAAAGAAAGAAAGAGGGAGAGTTAGATAAGGGAGGGAAGGAAGGGCGGAAGGAGGGAGGGAGAGAAGAGAAATGCTTCTTTACTGAGATGAGAGATGACATAGAAAGATATGTACATATATCTCTGTCTCTACCTATATCTATATAATACATAATATATACTATAATATATAATATGCATTGGTCAGTATCAATATCATGGTGATACCTATATCATCCCTGTGTTTATATATATATATATATATATATATATATATATATATATATGTCCACTGGTGACCTTTGTGAACTCCAGTTTTTCCAAAACTACAAGACAATCTTCATCAGCACCATAATGAAATACAGTTGGCCAGAAGCGACAGGAAGGGACACCCAGAGCAGACAATTTTCCCAAATTACATGCTTTGGAAAGAGAGCTTGGTGAGAGCTTCAAGTACCAAAGCGATAAGTCTCATGTGAACTCCATGTTTTCTTAGTTTCTTTTCTCTCCTTGCTGAGACAGGACACTGAACACCCAAAGTTAAGGGAGGAAAGATCTGTTTGGCTCACAGTTTGCACAGCTTTCAGTCCATGATCAGCTGGCTCCAAGGCTAGGTGGTATGGGAGAGGGGCAGCTCTTCACGGCAGTGGAAGCTAGAAAAAGCAATGAGAGGGGAGACCAGGCACTTCTGTCCCTTACATTGCATGCAAGCCACCTGCCCTAGACTGAGTATAGCACTCATACCCTTAATCCTAGCCTTCGACAATGACTCAATCAAAACTGTAGAATCACACAACTCTGAAAAGTCTGCCTGTCCCCCATGACCTCATGTGGCTTTGGGGGGACATTCATACACAAACAATAGCACATGCTGACTAGGGTAACTTTGGAGAAGTGGGGCAGAATGACTGCTGACCCTCGGCCTCTGACATTTAGCCTTGTATCAGCAGCTGCGGAAACAACCTAGAAGTGCATGTATTCTCCACCATCATCCAACAAGGTACACTGCACACAAGCGAACTCTAGCCTTTTGGTATTTCTTTCAGAGTTTCTCTAGATCTATATTTTTAGCCCAGTTATGTGGCTGGAGAAATGCTGGAGAAGTAAAAAGAAAAATATTAAAAGGGCGTATCTCCCTCAGGATAAATGTATACCTCTCAGATCTTCCAGAGAAAATCTTGAACTCTGAACTCAATTTGACCTATTGATCTTGGGACCCCTGGCAAACTGGCGAGGTAGGAAGAAAGGTAGGACCTATATGCATTCTTCTTCCCCTCTATCTGTGCCACAGTGTTAAGCGATGCCATGAGCTTTGTCTAAATAGAGTGCCACCCGGGTTACAGGACTAGAGGGAAGCACTAGCCTTTAATTCAGCAAGCCCCCAACTCTCAGTGCCCTACCACTAGCCTCAGCACTTGGCAGCATCTTCAAATATGGCTAGCAGGATCAACCTGAAAAAAAAGAAGAAAACAGTGCCAGAACCTTGTAGAGAGAAGGCAGGTCTCTCCATACCACCTACTATATGAAGACAGAAGCAGGCCTGGATGCTACTAGACGGTGTGGACGGAGTTCCCACAAGCTTTTCTAAGCCTCTTACCACAAAAATGAGTGCTTATCAAATGAAGCCAGTTCACCCATACAGAGGAAGGCAAACCTTGGCTTCTATGTCATACACTATGCAAACAATAACCCACATAAATCATAAACCTAAAATAAAAAGACACCTGTAAATCTTCTAAAATAAAACATAGAGGAATATCTGTGTAAGCATGAATTAAACGTTTTTAAAAAGCATGAGTGATTTAATAAGTGATAAATTGGCTTTATCAAAATTTAAATCTTCTCTTTTTTGAAAGGCACCATTAACAAAATAAAAAGGCCACCCACATAACTGGAAGTTGATAGTTATGAAACAAATATCTGATAAAGTACCTGAGTTCAGAATATGCCAAAAACCCTTCAAAACTCAATGATAAGAAAATAAACACTACAATTTTTTTAAAAAATCAGCAAAAGATTTGAATAATCGTTTCAACAACAAAGGAGAGAGTCACATAACAAATATATACATGAAAAAAGGTTTGATATCACTAGTAATTAAAGAAATGCAAATTAAAACACTGAGAAAATATTATCATGCACCTAACAAGCATAAAAATGTCTCAACTATACCAAATTCCACAGAGGATTTGGAGCAACCAAAACTTTTAAGAATTGCCATAGGAAGAACACAAAATGGTACAACCAATCTAGAAAACAGTTCGATCTCTTATAAAGTTCCACGTACACTCCATATAGCAATCTCACTCCTACTATTTAGCAAGAGAAATGACATCATATCCACCCAGTTCCATAATAGCCTGAAACTGCAAACAACTCAAAAGTTTTGACTAAATAAACAGCGTTGAGCTATGATCTATACAATGGGCTAGTATTGAGCAGTAAAAAAGAAACTACCAGTATGTACAACAACACACTGCTACACTAAGTAATAAAATGGAACAGGAAGAGGCAAAGTAATACAGACTTAGATCACTGGTTACCAAAAACTCAGAGGGAGTAGATTTTCTACAAAGGGAATAAGGGAATAAGCTTTCCTACAAATTGTGTTTCCATACATGGAAACCTAGTGAAACAGATACCATGAAGATGCTGTAGAAGACTTGCAGGCCCCCTGCCCTCCCAAATACTCTTCAGAGGCAGGCATTTCTGCTCTGGAGCACTCTAGTGTACTTCTTGGCCCTCACAGGTCAAGAGAAAGCAAGTAGTTCGTCATTGCTCTATAAGGCAACATGCTTGGTTGTTACGGTTCCGGTTAATACACAGTGATTTCCAACGTGGGTACCACTCACACCCCCCTGTCTGGAGGCCTAGGTGTATCCTGTGAGCAAACAGCTCCTGCCCACACCAAGGATATCTCCTCACCTGGCCCCCAGAGCCCTGAGGCTCACTAGCCTAGAGGAAGGCATCTTACAAGACAGCCCTCCGTGAAGAGGGCTACTATGGACTCAGTTCAGGTCCTGAATATCAGAGCCTAAGTTCTTATTCCCCTACCCACTAGTTGGGAAGGCCTTGGCCTCACACTAGTTGTGTGAGGCCTAAGAATTATAGACACACCTGTGCATTGCCCAACACTTGTGACTAGAGTTTTTTGTGTTGTTTTTTTTCTCAGAACTGGGGATTGAACTCAGGCCCTTGTGCTTGCCAGAGAAGCGCTTATTCCACTGAGCCATCTCCTGGCCCCGTGACTAGATGGTTTTAAGTGAAGAAACTTCCAGAATGCAGTTGATCATAATGTGGTTCTCTTAAGCAGACTAGTTGTGAGATATTTAATCTCTCTGAGCCACAGTGTTTCCTTCAGAGAACAGGGATAATAATAGTACCTATTTTCTCATGGGGGTATTGGTGTTGATTAAAGAAATCAGTAGGAGTCAAGTTCTCAGAATAGTGTAGCAAAGACTTAATTATCATCAGTTATTAGTATACATTTTAATTTCATTTGAAAACTGCCACTTCTTGTGACTCTTAGTAAACGCAGTAAGTTTCTTTACTCAGTGCCAGAAAATGAGCTCTCTCCAAGTGGGTGAAGGGTGATCATCTCTGAAGTGTTACCTGCTTTTTGGCTTTTTTCTCTCAAGAGGTAGTTGGAGATGGGGAATTTTCAGGTAGATTTGAATCCAAGACTTCAACAACACTGTACTTATGAGAATTAGATTTAGGGGCATGAGGAGACAGGGAGAGCTATCCAAACAAAACAGGGTTTCCCTGGATGCCTGCACCAGGCCACGCTATCTTCAAAGCAGTGCACATAAACTCATTTCTATGGAGGAAACAAGGTAGAAAGATGCTCCCAAATGGATACTAGCAGGATTCGCCCGCGTCTGGGGAAGATTATAAATTAGCTCATTGCTGTTCGCAACAGAGCCAAGCAGGGCACATTCACTTTTTAATCTGGACCAATTTTCCGGATCAAAAACTAGTCTTTCCAAGGGATGTAAATGAGCCCAGGAGGAAAATTTCTCCTGAAGTTTATGAAGTAGCTGTCATTTTAATATGAGTTGCTTTCCAACCTGAAATTCAATGTCTGGATGAAATTATAAAGTAATAAAAAAAAACTTGTCTTGGCTGAAAGTAGTTTAAACATGCCTTTTACCTCAACTGTGATGTTTTTTTTTTAATATTTAAAATGTAGAGTTGCCACTATCAAAACTCTGTATCTCAAATAAAACCAGAAGCCAACATGACATACTCATGGCATGAATTTAAGAATGAGACCCTCAATGAACCAGGCAAAGAACATGTTTAAGAAAAGAACTGCAAAATAAATATACAAGTTAGGTGAACTGTATGAGCAATTTTATACTGCAGGATTTCGTAAAGTACTGAAAAATTCTGCTGAGATGGGTTGAAAGCTATCCTTTAAAGACACTGCACACACTTCTTAGGCTTAAGAATTATGGACACATCTGTGTGTTGCCCAACACTTGTGACTAGATGGCTTTAAGTGAAGAAACTTCCAAAATGCAGTTGATCATAATGTGGTTCTCTTAAGCAGTAAAGTTCAAATGAAGCCCTTTATTGAAATCTTAAACATAGGCATGTCGGCATGCAAGAGGAGAAACAATTTAATAAAACACTACCTTGGACTGTTCCTGTTACCTCTAAAATGAATTGAATGGTGTGGAAATGGGACGGCTCCTAAGTGTGGTTCTTATCAGGTAGCAATTGCACAGGCAACAATAGACACAACCTGAGACTGAGGATTTCTCCCAGGGCTGAATGGCCACAAGTCACAGTTTAGCTATTTTAAGTGAAATAGCTAAATATTTAAGCAGACAAATGCGAACCTGCTGAGATGATTTTCTTTGCCCTCCGATAAAAATTTCCCTGGCTTGCTGATTTCTTGCAGAAACATTTGCGAAGATGAACTGCGCTTTCTGTAAGGTTTTGCAGACTGGACTCAGTTTTATTGTTTTCCATTGTTCATAGGATATAATTAATCCCATAAGACACCCTCACAAACTAAGCTAAGAAAGAAACAGATTTTTTTTTTTCAGAATTCTAAATATGTTCCTAGCAAAGAAGAGTAAAAATCATTATCGAGAAACAATGCTTAGGACTTATTGTTTGGAACGTCTTATTTTGAATAATCTCATAACACGAGCCAAATCAAAGTAAATAGAAATGCAGACTTATTACCTATAGAAGTAGAGACAATGCAAGTTACTGTGTTTCAAGTATTGCCAAGCCTTTGTAATAGCCTACAACCACACATTTTTGTTTAAACAGCCGAGCAAAGACAAGTTCAAAACACAATCAAAATAACCCAGTGGGTTCTCTTTCAGCATTAAGGGCCTCAGGCTGGAAGAGGATCTTAACGGATCCCACATCCCTACGGAGAGCGTGGGCAGGCAGGGGGACTCCGGGCAACCTCCCGACACTCAACAGGAAATGGCTGGGCTCTCGGCAATATGAATTCAATAAGATGTTTAGAGACCCGGAGGAGCTGTTGAACTCCTGCGCACAGTCACAATCCTCTGGCATTGAGACAGTGCGATGCCTGCTCCAACTCAGCTCTCTGTGGTCAGAAGTAGAGCCCACCACCTCTCCAGGGCTGGAAAATAGATCGTTTCTTTTAACAAACAAATATCCCCGGAACCGCTGCGCTGGGGGAGGGAGAAGTTCTAGTCTCTGCTGAGCTGTGGGCAGAGCTGAAGCCAGTGATACTGGCGCCGGTTAGGGGACCGAGGGGTGTTGCGCTGTCCGCTTTGCGCCTGACCAAGGACCAGAACTGGGGCGCTCGGGGCGTGGTGCCCCGGGGCCGGCCGAGTGCTTTACCTGGCGGCTGGGAACGGAGAGCAGCTGGGAACGGCGCAGCGCCAGGACGGAGGCTGGGAGCCAGGAGAAAGAGCCGGAGCAAGATGCCTCGGATTAAATCCATGTCACCGCTGTGCCTGCAAAGTTTCTCCAAGTCTCGGGCGCACTGGGGAAGAGGGTGTCCTGGGGGACGTGAGGGGCGCGGACCCGCGACTCCCGTGGCTTGGGTGAGGAGGTGGAGGGCGGAGGGGACTGGAGCAGGAACCACCCGGAGCCAGCAGCCAGGAGGGAGGTCGAGTGCAGGAGTGAAGCCGGCTTCGCGCGGCAGGGCTTTGCAGGAGGGGGCGGAGGCCGAGGGGAGGGACGGCCCGGCTGCGCAGGGCGGGCGGCCCGACCGCCCGGGGATGGAATTACAATCCGATGGAAGGGAGAGGGGCAGGCCTGCCACCGTTCACTCTTGCCCACCTCGGAAGCAGTCAACCCGCCCCACAACACGTCCAGCAACCCTCAACTCAGCCCTTCCCAGCTGGTGACCTATTTTGGGGGCCCGGGAAGGACCAACTTCAGCCACTGGAAACCCGGTGCCGCTGCCCTGACACTCGGCTCTTAGGACGCCTCCCCTCCCCGGCGGGATCCTCCTCTGGTCTCGCCCCGCGAGGTCGCTTCCACCAAGTTCAGGGATTTCTTGGGCACCTGCAGGGTCGCACCCGCGGGTCGGGCGGGCGCTCTCCCCTGATGCAGGGGGTGGGGAGAGGGGGGAGCGTGGGGCTGTGATTTGCGCTTGGGGGCGGGGGGAGGACCCGGCCGAGGTGCTAAGAAGATAAATGGGACTTAAGAAGCCCAGATGGAGAGCTGAGGCTGGGCCACTCTGTCGGAAAGGCCGGGTGGAGATTAGGGGGCCTGACGCGGGAGAGCGCGGTCCCCGCGCGGCCCCTCAGAAGAGTGCAACTTGAGTTCCGGGGTGGGGACGCCGCGGAACCCTGGGGTACCCTGGTGTCTGGGAGACGACAGAGAAAGCCAGCTGAAGCGGGGGATTCCGGGACCCAGGTCCAGGCTTGACTTCCAGGCCAGGGAAGACTCCTCTCCCTCCCCTGCTTCGTTGCTCCTGGACTCGGGAACGTGCGCCCCTGGCCGGCTTCACAGCTCTGCTGGGAGGGAGAGCCGGGACGCTGGTTCCTTTGCGCGCCGGCGCTCTGACCTCTAAGCAAGCAAGAGGAGAGAGCGGATGCGATAAATAAACCGAGAGGAATAAACTAAAAGGGAAGCGCGGTCCTTGCCAGCTCCCTGGGAAAGATCAAAGGCCCTAGAAGCACCCCGCGGGGGGGGGGGCACTACGGTCGCCCGCCGAGCGCTGCGTGCGGTCCGTCCCGCCCTGCGACTCGGCCAGGCGGGGCATCCTGACCCTGCCTTGTCAACCTGCCTTTGTGACAGCCTCAGCGGTAGGGGACAGTGTTGACTGATAGGTTCCCCCACTCCGCTGGCGTAAGGCTTGCAATGTGCCCAATCTTGTTAGCACTTGGAGAAATCGTTCCCTTGTCCGTTGCCATTTTCAGATCCACTCCAACTTGAGGAGAAGTCTTGGCTGTGACCCCAGAGCTTGTCCTTTCACATACCCTGGTGCGCAAAAGATTCCCAGGTGAAGCCACTTCAAGGTGAAGCCAGGAAAAGAATCAGGCAACATGCCTGCCCATGGAGCTGCTGGTCTAGAAGGGCAAGGAGTCAGTGCTTTTCAGAGTTAGCAGGGCCCCTGGAGGTCTTCTCGGCCCTGCCTTCAATGGGCACCGAAATCTGCATTCGGTATCAATGGTGACCTTGGTTTGTAGTCACCTGCCTCAGGGATCTCCCACTGCCATCAGCCCAGTATGCTGGGCAGCTCTCTCTTGGAGGAAGGGACCTCATGTGCCACAACACCCTACAAGTGTTGACATACGGTTTCCTTCCGTGGTGGTGCGGCTCTTGCCACTTAAAAACTCCCTCTGATAGATGCAGACATTGGAAGTAACAATAATCAGTATTATGGCTAGCACTTATGTAAGGTCTCCTCCGTTCCAGACCCTCTTGGAATTGCCTTTTAATTCTCGCAACAGGACATAGATACTGTCCTCACTGTACAGATGAGAAAGCTGAGGCATGTGCGCAGTCATATGCAGGTCTGCTCCAGAGCCTTGCGACCTCCCACCGCGACCCTATAGTGGGGATTGAACTCAGGGCCTTGGCCCTGAACTACAAGTACGACCTTTCCCAGTATGTTTTATTTTGAGTCAGGGTCTCACCAAGTTGCTCAGTTGCCTAGATTGGGCTCAGATTCGTGACGGCTTCAGACTCCCGGGGTGCCGAGCTCAGAAGTGTACCACCACAGCGGGCTAGCGTCCAGGCCTTTGAGGAGCCAAAGTGGAAAGCAGACCAGAAGGAGAGATGGAGTGTAAGCCCAGACCCTGCCGGAGGCATATCATACTAAAACAAATTGTCTGGATGACATCATCGCTGAATTCTAGTTTGGGTCTCTGTATTGGCCTAACAAATAATGACATTGAATTCAAGCCTTTCTTGGCCCTGAATGCCACTGTCACAACATCTGTACAAATTGTCAGTGCAAATTCTGGGCACCTGTATTTCACTCAGTCTTGCTGCTGCTAGCCGTGATGTGTGCCCACACCTCTCTCCTGCCCTTGTGCTCCCTTCCGTCTCTTGCAGGTGACACTAGAATATTTGGGAAAGAGGCCTGGATTCTTCAAAGTGCTTCTTTCTGCCTTACTTTTGGTCATAGTGTTGTGGATTTTCTTGTTTGTTTGCTTGTTTGTTTGTTTTTGAAAACCCCCAAACACTCAGGATGCTTAAACCATTGAGATACGATCTCACTTCTTAAAGTCTGCTTGTCACAAATCTGGGGCACATATGACACTGAACTTATTTCCCTCTTTGCAATTCAATTCATGTCTCCCAAGGTTCCCTTTCCTTCCAGTTTGACAACCAGGTTACTGCACTTGTAAATCTGACTAAAGACAAATGGAACACTTGCCTTTCACGCTCTCCCTGCCTTCCAGGGGGAGAGAAACCAAAAAGGGCAAAGGGACTTTGAATTTTAAAAATGTGTTCAGATTCTCATGTGATCTAAACTCAATTAATAAGGTCACTGGCAGAAGAGTGACCTAACTGCTTTGCTCAATATCATGGAGGAGGAGTCTGACCTTAGCTCCATGGGATAGATTTGGAGGCTGCTATGAGACCATAAAGATGAACTTCTCCATTGTGCAGTGCCCAGTGAGGCCCTGTATAAGAGTGAAGACAGAAGCAAAACGAATCTATTTTTCTGAATATGTTACATGTATATATAAAATTTACAGTGTTCATCAGGCCGAGTACACAGTGAAAAATAAATTGACTTTTATCCCTCTTCAAAGGAGAATTCACTTTACCAGTGTCCTGGGTTCCTTCTAGAGGTTCTCTGTGAACAGCATGCAAAGTTTAAGTGCATGTATTTAATCACAAATAGGGCATTTGTGTGCTTTTCAACCTGAAGATCCTTCTAGGATACAGATCTAACTAGCTGCCGAATAATAGCCCGTTGTACAATATGCAATTTTTGAATTCTTTCTTCTGTTTTTAAAATTTATTATTATAAAAAGTACTGCAATGGAGGATCTGGAAGCTATGTTTTCACATGCTATCATGGCTCATTTCTCCACCAGCCATGACTCAGGCAAAGCATAAACATCTTTTCAATTTTCATAACTTGGTCCAAATTCTTCTGAAGGACATTGTACTAATTTTCACCCCAACAAGTAATATGTGAGCATAACTGTTTATAAAAACTCATACCAACATAGCATATTATAAATATGATATACAGTATGTATACATGTCATACAAATGTTACATGTCATGTGTTGCAGTCAGTATATGACATATAATGGTGTGCAAATAATAATTGTGGTGATTGATGAAGTATATACAGGAAAGTGACATCATTGTATAATTTCCATCCAGGTCAAGAAATAAAACATTGCCAGCATCCCTACAAAGCCCTCTCCATGCTTCCTCTCTAATTTCTGAAAAAGGTTGAAGAGAATGCGAACCTCCTGTTTTTAATTAAAGCATGCAAATAAAAGTAGAAGAGTAAACGGTGTAAACACTTCCACAACTCCAGTATGAAACATACATTGATTAAGAATCTCTCTATGTAAAGTATGATGCTAAGAACAGAAATAGTACATTAGAGAAAATACAACAAAAGTATGCAGAAATGTACTCAAGAAGACCCAGTTTTGTTGAGAAAAGGGAATATTAGCAAAGGAACGGAAATATCCTACAAAGTGAGTAAAGAAAGCTGTAAGTAGGAGTGTGTCCTGCTGGTGTGTAGGGAGATCCGGACTGTTAAAAGTCATAACATACGCAGTCTATGGGACACATGGACATCTTCTGTGAGCTGAAACATGGCTCACCGAGATTAAGATGTTGAAGCCTCACTCCCCACACGACTGTATCTGGATGGAGCTTTTAGGAGGTAATTAAGCTTAAGGGAGGTGATATGGGGAGGGTCCTAATCCCAATCTGAAAGAACTGTGACGTTACAGGAAGAGGAAGAGAAAGCCCTCCCGGCCCCCCCGTTTCCTGTGAAAACACAAGCAGAAGGCGGCCATCTGAAGCCAGGAGGAGAGCTCTCAGCACAGCGAGCCATGCGTGTGCTCTGACCTTGGACTCCCAGCATCCAGGAATGTGAAAATGTCTGTCACTCAGACACCCAATGTAAGATACTTGGTTATGGCTGCTCAAGCAGACTGCTGTGCCGTCAACCTCTCTGAGGCCGCTGTGTGTGACAGGAGTTGCCAGGAACAGAATCGAAGTCACTGGGATCAGTTGCCTCAAGTTGCCACTCTGCCTTCCTTTACCCTGCATGCATGCTTTCTAGCAGCACTGACTAGCAATAACTTGGGGCATTTTAGTTAAATAGGCAAAAAGAGATTTCCCCAGCCTGTGCCTGCTGGGCAAGGGGTCTACCCCTGAGCTGAGACTGGCTTAAACCTTTTATTTAAATGTATGCTTTTGAATGCAATATGAAAATGCATAAATTCCAAACATATAATTGATACATTGTCACAAAGTAAACAAATGAATGTAATGAGCTCTCAGATCAGGAAATAGGGCAATAGGCCACAAACAACCCTGGAAGCTTTTCCATTCCTCCTAATCTTAACCTACCTCACAAAGCAATTGAGTAACTTCCTGATTTCTAACACCTACATGAGTTTGGCCTGGTTTTGAATTTTATATACTGCCTTCTGGAAGGAGAGAAATGAAACCGGACTTTTACAGTAATGTAACTTTTTATGCCTACTTTTTTTTTTTTTACTGGATATTATATTTGAGAAATTCATCCAAGTTGTGTGGCTCTTCATGTTTATTGCTGTATAATATTCCTTTTTATAAATGTATTACAATTTATGAATCCAGTCTGCTACTGATGGACATTTCAGTGGTTTCTGGTTAGGAGATATAACCAAGAATGCCACTGTTGTATACTTGTTTATGTCTTGGCAGACATATGCATGCATTTCTGGTGAATATACATGTGAGCAGAATTACTATGATAGACTCACGGATAGGTTTGGGAGATATATCAAGCTTCCAGTGTGGTTATACCAATTTACACTCCCACCAAAGTATGAGAGAGTTCCAGTTGGTCACACAACCTTATCAGCACTTGATATTGATTGTTCTTTTCAGTTTAGCCTTTTTGGTGTATGCAAACAGCATCGCATTAGTTTTAATTTGCATTTCATTGATAACTTGTGTAGCTCCTTTTCACTTGCTTGTTGGTTATTATATATCCCGTTAGGCATAGTGCCTATTAACATCTTCTGTTCATTCTTTCTGTTGGATGGTCTATCTCTTAGAGACTTGTAGAAGTTCTTTATATATTGTGGCTATAAGTCAGAGAAGTTTTAGTAATGACTGAATAGTTATACAGCCTGACTGTCCCTACCCGAAACTCCAAAATGCACCAACCAAAAGCATTTTGAATGCCAGTGTCATGCCACAAGTTGAAATTCTCATACCATGAAATTTTGTTTAATGAATGAAATTATTTAAAGCTATTATATAAAAGTGTGTTCATGCTATGTGTATAAGGTCTATATGAAGAATAAGTAAAGTTTGTGTTTATACATATGTTCCAATTACCAAATATTTCATTACCTAGATGCAAAATTCTAAAATCTGAAAATATCTGAAATTGAGAATATTTCTGTTCCTGAGAATTTTTGGATAAGGGTACTCAGCCTGAATTGACAGTGTTTTTCTCGTATGGTCTTATCTTTTAACTCTCATAGCAATGATTTCAATGTATAAAAGCCTCATTTAATTAGTACAATTAATGTTTTTATAGCTAGTATTTTTATTTCCAGCTTAAGGAAATCTTTACTCAACTCAGGTTTGGCAACACCTTCTTCCAGCTTCCCGCTAAAAGCTTTATTGCTTGCTTGCCTCATTTAGATATGCAGTGGATTTGTATGTGTGGCGTGGGGTATTCTGCTGCTGTATTCTCCTTTCTGCTGTAGGTATGGGCAGCTCTGTCCACATGGGGAGGAGACCTGAATAGCAGACAGGTTGATGTTCCAGGCTAAAGCTAGGATTACACTATTCACCTGGGATTAGCCAAGGAGAGAGCCACTCTGCACTATTTCTGAGGATGTAGCAACATCAATGCAAAATATCTCATTTATTGGCCTTTTGATTTTCATAAAACTTCTTCTACTTGAAATGTACATGTCACTGAAGCACGTCACTTCTATTATGGCCTATAGTCCTCCTACTTCAAAAAGCATAAAAAAGAGAAGGGAGTGGAATGTTGAAAGAACTTGTATCTGAGCAGTCCTTAAAATGGACAGGTTCTTCCTGAAAAGTTAGGAGCTGTCATTAGTACCATATCTGTTAACACAATGGTAAGGGTTAATTTAGTAGCTAGTTTATTATCACCTATGTTTTCAGCTCCATGATCTACAGCAGACAAGAAAAAACCAGTTTAATAGTGATCTGGGCAGGGCACATTTGTGGCAGATGAGGTCAGAGTATGGGTTGTTTATAATAGCAAAAGCCTAGAAGCAATACACATATCTGTTACTAGTGGAGAGATTATAAAAATACCTAAGAAAAATAATGGAACACTGTCCTGTTGCTTAACAAATAATGGGATTTGCATACCATGTGCTAACGTGGAACAAAGTCACCAGGGTGATTCAAAGTAGAATTCAGGTGTTAACAGAGTACAGGAAGTGGATCCAGGGTTTGACTGAATAGAGGAGGTTAGTATTGTGTTATTTTTTGGCTGCTTATGATTTTAATCACTAGAATGTCTTTTAGAGGTGAAAAGAAAATATGAAGGAGTTGGAAAGGAATATAGAGCAGTCTAGGTGGAGTGCGGTGCGGGACAGAAGGAATGGTGGGACAGAGATGCAGCCTTGAACACGGAAGGGAGGAGTGAAGAGCTGGGGATGAGCACTCACCCAGGAAGGCAGGCCCGGAAAGCAGAATGCACAAGTGACGTAATCTTGCCTGCAGCTTCCAGACCAAATAGACAAGAGGAGCTACCACCTTCCAGAAAGCACAGGGAGGTCTGGAGCCTTCCGACTGCAAGTCCGCTGGCTTCAAACCCCGTGGAACCCAACAGAGTGAGGGAGCCCTGACGGCCACAGGTGACTTCACACCTTACTAAAGGCCTCTAGTTTGAGAGCTAGTACACAAGCTCAAAGCACAGGCTTTTCTTTGGGTGAAACAATCCAGTGATAAAGAAAGCAACACAGGCCAGAGGTCAGGAGGTCTGCACCCTCGTTCCCACCCTGTCACTAATTACCAGTGAGAAGCCTGTGGCTCCACCGGCCTCTACACCACACTTACATTGCCCTACATATTATAAGTAATTTACAGGGAGTATAGAATATATGAGAGGATGCACATAGGTTGTGTGCAGAGACAGCAAGCCCTTCACTAATTGCGCCCAGGTCTTGGTATCCATAGGGAACCAATTCCACATACACTCTGAGGGGTGACTGTACTCTATGGCCCCATCACTGAGTGTTAGCAAGCAGAAGATGCCAGGGAGGGGAAGGGGAAGGACACCTGAACTGGGGCAGCGGTGGTTTGCACCCAGCTCCATGGGAAGCAGGCTGAATGGGGAAAGGGTTTACACAAGAGAAATTGTGTGGCAAGTCAGTATGGTTATGCTGGCTATGAGTGGAAACACGGTTGTTTCTAAGGAAATCACTTAGCAGAGGATGCTTTTAATGAATGACAACACAGAGAAAGATGAGCAGTGAGGAGGATCAGCTTTTGCTTCCAGCCCTGAACAATGGGGACACCTACTTTGGAGAGAGCTCAAGGCACCATGCATAGCAGCCACAGGATATTGAGTGCGGGCTTCATTTCATTCCATTATTTGCACAGACTAAGTCCTCTCCGGAAGTAAACTCCAGAAGCCCTACAAAGGGTGTATGTAACACTGAGGCCAGAGAAAGCTTTGAGTTTTATTCTTTCCGTATGAACTAGAAATAATGGTATAACAAGGACCGTATCTTGTGATGATGAAAGATAGCACCCTAAATAGAATGAAATAGTAAGCCACATGGGGTAGCCCCTGCCTGTAACCCCAGCCGCCTGGAAGGCTGACCCGCAAGAATCCAAGTTAGAGGCCAATTTGAGCAAGTTAGTTATACGCTGTCTCGAGACAAACAAAAAGGTGAAGACCTGGGGACATCTGGGGACATGGTTCAGTGCTCCTGGGGTCAGTCCCCAAACTGGAAAAAAAAATATGATAAAATACTAGCTAAGAATTTTCCTGAGTATATGCAAATGATGGCTAAACCATTAAAATGAAGGAAAACAAATATAGAATATACTTACAACTGGAGGGAGACACGGTTTAGTCTTAACTGCTTCTGGAAAAACTGGCCCACTGAAATTTTCCTTCAGTTTTAGTATCTCTTCACTTACCACATGTGCTTGCATCTGGTGTGCCTGTTGCCTCCTTCGTACTTCTTCTACATCACCAAATGAGGCACATTTCCTTTCTGACACTGGTGTTTTAGATTAAACTGATGGAACACACAATCCTCTCAGGCTTGGACTATCCTTGTGTCTGTTCGTGAAGGCTGCTCCTCGTACATCCCCCTCAGTTGTGTCCAGACCCCAAGAAGCCATCCCAAGGAAAGGCAATAAAGGCTCTGATGTCAGCGTTGAAGGAAGAGATGGTCTAAATGCAGACAGTGGACAAACCTGTGAAGAAAGCGTCAAACACGGATATTCTAGCTGAATGGCGAGAGCAGTCCATAGAGACGGATGGCTTGAATCATTCTCTGGCCCCAACCCTTTTCTTTATTTCTTTTCTTTGGAGGAGGGTGGGGTGTGGTGACAGGCTGGCCTTGAGCTCACTGTGTAGCCCAGGCTATCCTTGAAATGGCAGTGATCCTCCTGCCTAGCCTATCAAGTGCTGGGGTTAAGGTGTGCGCCACCAGACCCGGTTCACCAAGCTCTTACTATGCTCACAATTTCATAATTTAGCTGTTCTTCCTTCCCTCCTTGCCTCTCCTCTCTGGCCTTCTTCTCTTCTCTCTTCTCCTTTTCTGTTCTCTTCTTCCTCCCTCCTCCTATCCCATCCCTTCCCCCTCCTCCTTTTCCCTCCATCTCCTTCTCCTTCTTCCTTCTTTCCTCAACTCCTCCTCCTTTTCCTTTCTTCTTTTTCCTCCCTCCTCCTCCTGCTTATTTTCCTCCACCACCTCCTTCACCTCCTTCTCTGTGTTTCTCTCTCTGTGTCTCTGTCTGTCTATCTGTCTTCTGTCTGTCTGCCTGTCTGTCTGTCTGTCTCTGTCTCTCTCTTTCTCTCTCTCTCTCTCCTTCACTTCACCTATACTAAACAAGCTCTGTACTACAGAACTGCACCCCTAGTCCCCTCATTTTGCATTTTAATTTTAATGGCAAAACCAATAGACAAATAAAATCATTAGTACAACTGGTAGCTTCATAAATGTGTGTTGGTATATAAATCTGAGTTTATATGAAAAATTTATTTGGAGGATAATTGCTTTTTTCATGATTTTTTTTTTAATTTTAGGAAATTACAAGGCACATTATAAGGTGGGTTTTATTTTTTTCTGTGATGGGGATTGAATTCAGGGTTATCTCACTGAGCTATATACCCAGACCTTTTCATTTTTAATTTTCACACTGTGCCTGCCTAAGTTACTAAGTTGCCTTGAAATTCTCCTGCCTCAGCCTCACAGACAGTTGTGGTTACAGGCATATACCCCCACGCCTGGCACAAGATCACTTTTAAAGTGTTTTAATTTAAACTAGAAGGTTTGCTTTTTAGAGAAAATTCAAAGTTAAATGTTACTTTTAATTTCAATTTATATATCTTTACAGATAAATTTAAGCATTACTGAAATGAAACTGTAAGCCAGAGAAAAAAGTGTAATAAAGGCACCAAAACTGTTACATAAATAAAATACAAATATCACATTAATGGAAGGCAACAATGAAACTTAGGGAAAAATATGCTTCTAGCTCTGTTCTCCAGCTTCCTCCTCTCCTAAAAAGCCAAGAGACGAGTACATGGGTGGGAGTTTATAAAGTGCTTCTCCTAAGCATCCTCTTGTCGATGCAGAAACACTGGGTCCAACACCCTTGTCCACTACTCACCCCGCCCACCAGCCTTCACCACCCAAGGGCCCTGTCCCTTGAGAATGTCGCATGTTCCCCACAGAAAGCTTCCCTTAGCCACCCACCGTGCTCCTCACACCCTATTCAGAAGAGACAAAACGTGGAATGCCTAAGGGTCCACTAGCAGGAGAATAGATAAGGAGATGATACACATACACACCATGGGCTGTGACTCAGCCTGAAACAGAAATCCTGCAGCATGAGGCAACTCAGAGGAATCTTGAGGGAATCATGCTAAATAAACAAAGAGCAGATACTGCCTAGCTTCGCTTACGTGAGGTGCCTTAAAGAGGCGCACTCCAAGAAACAGAATTGCCTGGTAGTTGTCAGGAATCTCAAGGGGAGGGCAGTAGGGTTTTGGTCATCAATGAATATTAAGTTTCAGTTATACACAATGAATAGGTTCTAGAGATCTGCCATTCAATACCGTGGCTGTTCATAATCTGTTATTTTACACTTAAAACTCTGTCAAAAAGCTACAGTGATTAAAAACAGCATGGTACTAAAAACAAAACAAAGATCCAAGGATCAGTGAAGCAGAAATGACTTCAAGCACACTCAGCTATCTTATCTTTGACAAACGAGGCAAGCACATTCTCTGGAAGCAAGATAGCCTTTTTAATACATGGTTCTGGGAGGCCAGCGAGATAACTCAGTAGACTAAGTGCCTGCTTTGGCAAGTGCAAGGACCAAGGTTTGACCCCTGGTCCCATGGGGCATGCTGAGCTGGCAAATGAGTCTGGGTGTGGTGGTGCATACCTGTAATCCCAGTGCTGGGAAGGCCGAAAAACAGGAGGGTCACTATGAGTCCAAGTTGCATAGTGAGACTCTATACCAAATACATAAATGAAAAAAAATTCAATAAATGGTTCCAGGGAAAACTGGCTTTCCACATGCTGAAAATTAAACTTGGACTCATGTGTCTAACCACACACTAAACTAAACTTGAAATGGTTCAAAGACCTAAACATTAAAACAGAAGCAATCTAATGAAAGTTAGAATAAGTAGAACTCTTGAAGACATAGGTGTGGGCAAAGACTTTATGAACAAAACTGCAACCACACAGGAAATATCACAGTGAATCAACAACTGGAATCTCATCTTCATTAAAAGAAAAAGAAACCACCAACAGAGTGAAGAGACAACCTACAGAATGGTAAGAGAATTTTACTAGCTATTCCCCAGACAAAGAACTAATATCTAGAATATATAAAGAACTTTAAAAAAATCAGAGGGGGCCAGGATATAGCTCAGTGGCATAAGCACCTGCCCAGCAAGCACAAGGTCCTGAGTTCGATCCCCAGTACCAGAAAAAACAAAACACTAAAAAAATCAGACCTTCCCACTTTATATACCCAATGCAAAAATGGGCATGTGAAGTGAATAGGCACTTCATAGATGAAGAAGTACAAATTGAAAATAAACATATGAAAAAATGTCAACATCATTGGTCATTCCAGAAATTCAAATTAAAACAACAATGAGGTTCCATCTCACCCAAAAAGAAAGACTGTCATCCAGAAATCAACAACTGCTGGTAAGGCTGTGGAGGAAAAAAGAATCCTTTTTCTCTGTTAGTAAGGATATAAATTAGTGCAACCACTATGGAAATCAGTATGAAGATTCCAAAGAAATCTAGAAGTAGAAATTCCGTGGGAGTTGCCTTTGATACCTTCCCAAAAGAGTTAAAAATATCATACCATGGTGACTGATGCAAACCTGTGTTGACAGCAACACAGTTTGCAATGGCTGAATCTTGGAAGCAACTCATAGGACAGTCAACAGATAGACGGGTAAAGAAACTGTGCTTTTTTATACAATGGAGTGTGACTCTGGAATCAAGAAAGATAAACTTGGTACATTTTTAGGTAAATGAATGTACCTAGAAGAGATAATTTTAAATGAAATAAATCAGATGCACATGTCTAAATGTCACATTGTTTCTCATGTCTGCAAAACCCAAAGAGTAAGTAAGGAGCAAGATGGAAGGTAGGTGTTGGGAAGAAGGAAAAAAAGTCTGAAAGGAAAGGGGAATAAGGGAGGGGGAAAGGAAAGAGTATAAAAGGAATGGGATTTTCAAAAAAGAATATGAGCAAAATAATGGAAACAGGGTTTTATAAGTGGGGAGGGAAAAAAAGGGTTGAGAGGAGGGAAGAACAATAGGATAAAAAAAAAGAATTTAAGATGTAGTAGGTACAGTACAAACTTCCTATGATGAATGTGATCATTATGTTTGGCAAAATGTACCAATAAAAATTAACTTAAAAGAAAACAGCTAACAGGGTAGACGTTATGTTAAGTGTTCTCATTATACTAAAAAAAAAAAAAAAAAAAGTGATAATCTAAACACAACCTAACACACAATCCCTTCCTTGGGGGCCTGCCCCTTAGCTCAGCTCTTTAAGTGCCTGCTTCAACAAAGCAGTCAGGCTCAGGTTACTGTGGTTCGATCCCTTCCACCTACAACGCATAGTTAGACTAAAGAGTAAATTTGAATAGCAAGTTGTCTCTAAAGATTATCTACTGGGATATTCAAAGAACTGAGAAACAACTTTTCAAGTCCTAAAGTATATTTTGTATGTCAAATTTATTTTTTCTTTAATGTATTTAGTACAGGGCCTACAGGGTCTCACTACATACTTCGAACTCATAGTGATCCTCCTGTTTGCAGCCTCCCAAGTGCTGGGATTACAGATGCACACCACCATGCCCAGTCTCTGTCACTGTCTCAGTGCATCCCTGGGGAGGCGACTGCATGGCACGCAAGGGACCAAACCCCAGTCCCTGCACCTGCCTGAGCATGTGCTTCAGTCTGCTGAGCTATGTAGCTGGCTCTTCAAATTTATTATTAAGCTACATTCTAATATGTTTACCGGGAGTTGAAGGCTAGACTGGTAGGAATAAGAGGGAGAAGATATGATGAGATGTTTATCCCCAAGCATCTAAATTAATTACATTTATTTATTTCTCAAAATATTATCTTGCAAAATAAATATGCATAAAGGATAATTGTAGGCTTCACATTTGCTAAATTTTGATATGTGAATGATACTCACTGTATTCTAAAATGTTACAATCCCCAAATTTATTTATTATTAAGGGTTTGCTTTGTATTATATTTTTATAAATACCACATCAATAGGACTATATGTAATAATTTGTTTTTCCTTACAAAATAACATTCCTTCCCATGTCTCTAAATATTTGACTGATTATCTCTTTCATCTGTTTAGCATTAATGTTACCGTGATTTGTACATTCCCAAACAACAATTAATTGAATGCAGTACTATAGTGGTTGATGCACTGTGTCAAATTGAGAAGTGAAAAACTTAATTAAATCAACTCAGCAGTTCCCTGCCCTAGGGCAGGCAAGCCCTTCCCTGGGGTGTGGAGGGCCCTCTCTAGAGTGACTCAGCACAGAAAAGGTCTGAAAAGGGAACTGAGGAAGGATGAAAGGTGCCTCGTCCTCTAAGGTGCTCTGGTCTTCACAGGAAGCATGGAAGGAAGAAAGGCTTGCCAGATGCCGCAGCTGCTCCCCTTCCCTTTGCTCTTCACTGCTTTCCACAGCTAGGAATGGCTGCTCTCTTCCATGTGCTACTCTGCCTTGGAGCCAGTCAAGTATGTGCCAAAACCTCTACAAACTGTGAGCTAAACAAACCTTTCCTTTCTTAATTTTGGGTGTTGGATATTTTGTCCCAGCAATGAGAGAAAAGTAACTGGGACAAGTACTACCTGAATAAAACTAGATAGTTTAAATGTTAATAAGCTATCAAAATATTATTTCTCCATAAATCTTGCCCCCAAAAACCCAGATTTCAGTTTGTTAACTAGCAATATCACAAACAAAAGGGTTTATTTCTCACAAGGATTACTGAGTTGAAGAAAACAACTAGCAGCTTTTGAGGCTAGCGGAACTATGATGTTAGGAAAATTTCCCCTAGGACTAGTAGGTAAGGAGTAGGCAGGCCTCTGATCTCCTAGTTTTTGCTCACATTTTGGTAGCTAGAACCCTTCTCACCCTCCACACTCCCCTCACCCCACTGGACCATGCATATGCAAGTAGAAGAAAGGCCCAGAATCCTGCTGGTCAAAGAGGAAATTCTGATTTTCATCCCATCTTCACCCTATATAGGATAGTTTGGTTGACCAAAATCTGTCTGTAGTATCTGTGACCTTTGCCCCTTATTCACCATCTTCACATCCTATACTTTCATCTTATGATCTAACTCCTGGCTTCTTCATTCATTCCAGCATGCCTCTATGTGAATGATCAAGGTTACTAGTGTATGGTATTAGAGATTTCAGAGCAAATTATTTATGCTGATAAAGAAAATCTATTTCCAAGCAAAGTGTAAGTGAGAGATAACAGTTTTGCCTTTCCGAGGGCTTATTTGCATTTTCACAGGAAATCAAAGCAAGGGAAGAAGATAGCGTAAGACACAAATGGATGCCTCTCCATCAGGAGTTCAAAGCTTGGCTATATATTAGAATGACTTAGGGGGAGCTTCAGCAAACCCAGCTCTGCATCCCCAGAGACTCTGATTTAATCAAGCAGGGGTGAGCTCTCTGTTTAGGATTTTTAAAGCTTTCCATGTGACTTACATATGCTAAGGGGAACCCTAGTCTCAAGGGACAGGGCCCTTGGTGGTGCAGGCTGATGGGCCGAGTGAGTATGGGACAAGGGTGTTGGACCCAGTGTTTCTGCATCTATAGAAGGATGCTTAGGAGAAGCACTTCTTAAACTTTCACCCACACTCTTGTCTCTTGGGATGTTATTAAGATGAAGACTATTTCCACATGTCTGGATGAGATCAGAGATCCTACTTTTCTAACAAGAAGTGCCTATGGAACCCATATGAAGGTCACATCTGAGTGGCAAGGGTTGGGATGACCTCCAGGACCCTTGTGATCCTGAGACTCTGATTCTCTAAGTTTGGAGCATCACATCTTGCGGAGATATTAACCCTGGAGGCTCGAACTGATAGTGTGATAGTGTCTAGCTGTCCCTGATGAATTTGTCCAAGGTCACAACATCCTGGTCACAATTCAGAGTCCAGTTGGTACAAAGCCAGCAGTAAAGCAAATTTCCTAGCAAAATTTTAAGAGTTCAAAGGAAAGCTCATATCAAAGAACCACTGAACCCACTAAAGGGCTCCCCTGAGTAGTAGATGCTTACTTGATGTAAGCTGGAAATTCAGTCAAAAGAGTAGGGTATAAAAAAAGTGGGGAAGAGGATCTCAACAATACTCCTTAATGTATGATATTAAGTTACTTCAAAATTTGTATTTCAGCTGGGGTGATAGTTCAGCAGCATCAGCACCTGCCTGGCAAGCATAAGGTCCTGGGTCCAATTCCTGGTAAAAATAAATAAAGAAA
>NW_004524578.1:33807689-33808697 GCF_000260255.1 Octodon degus
GGTCGTCTCACTGACTCGCCGGGCCTGTGCTCTGGGTCTGTTCAGGATCCTGCGGGTGTCTCACTCACTCGCCAGTCCTGCGCTCTGGGTCTGTTCAGGATCCCGCCGCCCGGGTCATCTCACTCACTCAACCGGGCCTGAGCTCTGGGTCTGTTCAGGATCCCGCGGGTCGTCTCACTCACTCGCTGGGCCTGCGCTCTCGAAGGTATAATTTTATATAGGTGTATATATTTTTAAATTTTCTACTTATTTATTTATTTGATGTAGGGTCTCACTAAGCAGCTCAGACTAGTAGTGATCCTCCTGTCTCAGCCTCCCCAGCATGAGGATTATAAGTGTGTATCACCATGCCCAGTTTCAGTGGCCAGCACAGCTTGCCTGGGGTTCAGAAGCAGGTACGGCGTGTGGTACCAGGGATCAAATCCGGGTACTTACACGTGCCAGGCAGGTGCTTAGACAGCCGAGCTGTCTCCCAAATCCCATGAAGGTATAATTTGCACCTGGAAAAAGCAGCAGAGCATGGCCTCTCCCTGAGAATCCTCACAGAATTTCACAAACCCAAAGAGGAAAGTTCCAAAGCCCAGTTCCACAGTGAATGCAACAACTCTGAGGTACTCCAGGATTTACTAGCATGGTCTAGAGCTGTGGTCATGTAGTCTGGGGATACTTGGGTGCTTTCTGAGACCTATCAGGTGATTTGTAAAGTTAAAACTATTCTTATGAAAATATGGTGGATCTGCCTTTGAGACTTGATTTTTTCATTAATATACAGAGGTAGTTTTCATAGACCCTGGTCATGTTGTATTACAACATATTGAATGAAGGCAGGCCAGATAGCTCAGTGGATTAAAGTGTCTGCTTAGGTAGAGTGCAGCAGCCGGGGTTCAATCCCAGGTGTGCCGTGCTGGTCCTGCCCCTGGAGGGCACTGAGACAGCAATTGAGATTGGGTGTGGTGGCATGCACCTGTAATCCCAGAGTTTGGGAGGCTGAAAACAGGAGGATCACTA
>NW_004524578.1:33810497-33811529 GCF_000260255.1 Octodon degus
CTAGGATCTATATGCATCAAATAAATCACACTTACTCATCATACTGTTTGAGTCCAGATGGTTCAGTGGATGATGTGTTTATTCGCCAGGGAAGAGTTCAGACTTCACCAGGAAAACACCAGGAAGCACTGCAGACTTGCAACAGGAATGATGTGATGCCAAGATTATAAAGATCAGCCAATTAGAGGTTGAGGCAATTTATACTCATGTGAAATAAGGCCACTATGAAGAGGTAGCAGGAAGCCAAGAAACCCTCAGAGAGCTGAGACCTGAGCTGGGTGCTGCTGAAAGTTCATGAGGAAGGAGGGTCTATGTCCATGGGAGAGTGACATAGTTTTTAAAGAGCTGGACCAAGGAGGCAACTTTGTTCAACTCTGTTTGGGTTTGCAATTTAACATGACCATTGGGTAATGAGTCCCCTGACAAGGAAGTGTTACATGTTTTCCAAGAGCAAAACCACAAATCCCAATCCCTCTTCAATCCTGGGAAAAGTAACCCAAATGGGACACTCAAGCACTGCTTTTCATTCATGTCATGTTGTGAAATTAAAGGAGTCCATCCTCATCAAATGCTAACCCATGCCTGCCACAGGTCCAGATACCCCACACCCTTCACCCTCCAGAGCCAAGGGACAGTGCTTTCTCTGGAGTACCTGAGTTACTGTGGCCAGAGGGATGCTGATTCTCTTCTGCTTCTGAAGGGGCAGCTCTCTGTTTCCACAACTGAACACATCTGGACAATTAAAGTAAGGGGGAAATCTGTATTAAAGGTGACAATATAAAGACAGGAAGTAACAGCTGTGGTGAGGAATGGAATAGAGGGAGGAGTTGAGGGCAAGGGAGAAAATAGATTTTGGGAGGAAGGATAACACTGTCCTGTATCATGCCTGAAGTTACCCAATTACATAATTCTCTCAAAATTTACAGAACTATACTGTTCATATAAATTGTACCTTAATAAGCCTAAATATTTTTTCCATAATTTTATTGAGAAACAAATAGCAATAAGACAGTTTCAAACCAAATTGGTAGG
>NW_004524578.1:33812334-33813469 GCF_000260255.1 Octodon degus
GCAGGTATTTTTCTTCCAGTATTGATATGCTGAACTTTAAGTCCCTACAGAATATGATGAAAAAACATTTAAAAATTAGAATATATTTAAAAAATAATGCCTAAATATTAAAAATAAATGTACATATCATTTTGTTTCTGTATTTTTTTCTCTATATATTTCTTTAGCACTGCTTTACGACTAATATTTCCTAAAGACTTATTATATGGCAGGAGCAACGCTAACCATTTACTTAATATCATATCAAATGAAACTGTCATTTTCATAGGTCAGAAGATGGTCAAGGATCAGCCATTTTGTGTGGTTTAGCTTAACATTGCCCATCAGCTTCTAAGGCAGATTCTGTTAATTACTTCATCCTGACACTGCAGAACAAGGCAGAATAAGTGTTTTCCCAAGAACATACCAAGGTGTGAAGCCAGTTCCAAAAGAACATACACTTTCTGAGGAAAACTGGTGAAATGTAGATATTCCCAAAGGAAGAACAAATCCAAGCACAACAGCATCACCTGAAATGATAATATTTTGCTGTACAATCATCAAATCTTTTTCCAAGCACCCAACAAAAAGTATTCTTGTGCTTTTTCTTAGTAATTGAAGAAAAGAAATACATTAAACAAATACAGTCTTATTTCAGCTTGTCAGGCATTTTGATAATTGAAAAACAGTGTAATGCTATCTATGCAATAAGAATTTTAACTTTTACAATGCGTCTTCTTTTTTTCTGTACTGCTTACCCTTTAGTACTGGAGTCCACTTCACATATTTTAAATAACTCTTGATAATTATTATGAGTTTCCAATACAATGGCAGCAAAAATGTCCTTACTCACAAAGAGCCTAAAACTGCAGGCATCCATGTAACTAATTACCATGTCAGTCTATCTCGAGCGCCCCCTTATCTTACCCCCCACCCTGTGCGTCATTGATAATTTGCCAGCTTCAGATGAATTCACTGTCTCAGAAATAGAGAAAGAGCTTTGTAGAGTTAATTCCAGTTGTCAGAGAAGCTCAATAAGCCCCCAAGAAGCTTTTGAAAAATCAAAAAAGCCCTTAAAAAGGCCTTTAAAAGTAGTTTTTCATGTTTGGCCCAACAGAGTAATAATGCTTCTTTAAGGATGGCCAGAGTGTGAGCC
>NW_004524578.1:33814539-33832085 GCF_000260255.1 Octodon degus
TACTAAATCTACTGCTGGTTTGGAGAATTTAATCACCTGATGACAGCCATAACAGTACTAATGCAAAGACCTGGAGTCACAGAATGTGTGCTTTTGTGTTTGCGTGTCAGAAACTTTGTGGTAGCAGGATTTCTCTGGTTTCTGTTTCTATTACCTTTCATTTGCCCATCACTTGGAGGGATACAGTCCCACCACCCTCTAACCATTGGTGCACATCCAATGTCAATACAAAGAACATAGAAATTCAATTCTGCCAAATTAGAATTAGGCCAGTTCACAGAAGTAGAAAATAGAAAGAGAAATGTCACCATTTAAGAAAATAAGAACTGATTCTAGAGAGGTAAAGATGCCAGGCAAGAAATCTTGCTCTGCGGAGTCTCAACCACTAAGACTTTCTGTCATACAGACCTTGATTTTCACAGTCAAAGATGGCATTATCTCTGTATGTCTTTGTGGCTAGAAGACCACCCCCAGATTAATAGCCTTTTCAAGTTGGAAGATGAGGGTCTTTGATTTGGGGCAGCAATTACTTTTACAAAGCCAGTTATTGTTGGCAGTCCTTGTGCTTTGAATCATGGTATGCGCCTAGAAAGTTTTCCTTCTTTCCAGCTGCTGGACACCAGGCAGAATTTTCAACTCTTTTGCAGGGATTGTAAGGATTAAGGAAAACAAGGTAAGGAGAGCCTGGCCTTTAGCAAACACTCTATAAATGCAAGGTGTTTATTGTAACCTTCCTGGTGTAATTTAGCTTCTGCTCCACAGAGATCCTGGGTCTTTTTCTTTTTTAAATAGTCCACTCTCCCCCATACACTTTCACTGATAAAACTCCATGATTTTGGAGCAGAAAAGAACATTCAAGACCTTTCAGTCCAAATTTTTTCATCTAGCTTCGAAAACTTGATGCTTAATTAGTGCAAATTTTGAGGAATTATCTTTTTCCCTGTTCATTTCCATATGAAGATACAAAATACCTTAACATTTAACCAGGCTTTAAATCCATGTAGCCCAAACAACAGAAACCTAGGATTCTTTCATCTATTCCTACAAAACTATAGGACAAAAAACAGTTTACAGCTTCAAAAAGCATAAAATAAGGGGCAAATTTTCAACAGTTCTAATCACCGCACTACACATATTTCAAATAAAAATACTGTTTTCTTCCACTAGGACTTGAAAAGCCTAATCACTTTCCTAACATAATTTCTGAAAGCACTTTGAAAAGTTTGTTCATTCACTTGCTGATTTAATCAACACAAACTTTCAGAAAATACCCACAACAACGGGTTTTCCTCAGAGTGATTAAAACTACAGTCATAAACATATAATTCCCAGTAACTCCAGCCTCACCCAGGCTCACTCTGCATTCCTACTTTCTCCTCTGGTTCTATGCAGATGACTTGAACTTCACTCATATTCAGTGGGCGCATACTCAGTGTCACTCACAGCTCTAAACACAGAACATACAGCAGTGACCAGGTTAGACACAGCCCAAACTCCTCGGCGGTTGCTGGGCTGGTGAGCTCATGGATTAGTGCTCCTTCTTGCCTAAGCATGTTGCAACCGCACTTCATCACAGTTCCACTGCCATTTGTTAAACTCAGTGCTTTCCAGGCATTTTTTCAACATGCCTTTTCCTTTAATGCCTTGTAACAACTCTGTGAAGTAAGGGCTGTTCTACTAATTTATCCGAGCTCCAGTCAGAAGTAAAGGCAGAACTGAAGCCTAAGCCTCCTGGTTCCAGGAGTCATGTTCCTTCTCATTCTGACTGTGGTTGCACAGTGAATTTCCTAGGTGGCTCTCTTCACTTACCTCTCCTGGCATCTTAGACCAAGCCAGCCTAAGGGCCATTAGTCCAGTTCCCCCAGATCCTCTCGCTCCCCTTTTACCTTTCCTCCCTAAGTTAAACCCGAACACCACTGTATCTTGCCAAGTTGTCCCTGTGCACCACCTTTAGATCTGAGCTACTGCATCTGCCTGTTCCTTCAGCTAAGACCAGAGAAGCCAGGCAAATTGCTGGAAACTTGTGTCACTAGAATTCCCTGGGGCAATTTCTTTTTCATGGAGAAGTCTGGCACTGGCATTGCAAAATATATTGCTATAAAAAAATCATAATACTTGATGGATCACACAGATATTAAATGCCTGTATTTTTTCTCCCTATTTTGTTAATAAACACTGTCCCATATCCAAAATGTTATTATTTGGTAAAGATTGAAACACTATTATGGCAAGAGATTAGAAATAATGTACATAAGGGACCACCAAGATAGCTCAGCAGACTAAGCGCCTGCTTTAGTAAGCACATGGACAGCAGTTCAATCCCCCATCCCACATGCAACTCTGGCCCTGACCCTTGGCATGGTGAACCGTCAACCAAGTCTGGGCGTGGTGGCACACACCTGTAATCTCACGCTGGGGAGGCTGATAACAGGAGGATCACTATGAGTCTGAGCTGCATAGCAAGACTCTGTATCAAATACATAAATAAAAAAGAAATAACCTATATAATTATTAACAGGAATTAAGCAGAGGACAGTGCATCCATACAATGGAATACTGTATAGAATAAGTTCTTTATAATTTGATACTGACAGATCTCTTCAGTATTAATATTAAGTTAAAAAAGAAATGTTCCAATGAGTATTTATGTATAATATATTTGCATTGGAAATGAATACCCACATGAAAAGAATATATTTTTTAAGAATATGTGTTTTGAAAAGATATATAAGAAATTGATAACCATGGTGACATCCAGAAAAGGAAACTGGATTCCAGAAGTCAGGGGAGAAAACTGAACTTGTTCATTTCCTGGAGGCTCTGTCATTGGATATTATAAGCATTGTATTACCTATTTATAGTTAATTTACTTTTTAATAAAAATTAAGCCTCCAATCCCCAGAACCACAAAATAAAACAAAACAACAGCAATTGAAAATCAAATAACAAATCCCAAAGATAAGTTGTCCTGGAGATTTTCAGGCCACTCAAGAACAAAACCAATTGTAAATGTATCTGATGAGTCCTTGAAGCTTATGCGTCTGACGTTTAGAATGTTAGTTATAGCATTTGTCTGCTCCTCTGCCTATGCTAAGAGTCAAATAACACTGATGCACCAGCTACTGCAAGATAGATTGAACTTTGAAATTGCACTTGTTGCAAATGTTATATTAGTCTGGGTTTCTACTATTATCAACCTAATTAAGCTTATTAACCTATTGCTGTCCAGTTGTGCAAGTGAATACTGAGACTATCATTAGAAGCACATTAAAATAGAACCGTAGGAAAATGTGCTGTTAAATCATCAAAAGAACTATTGCCAGCTATACTTGTAATAAGAAGCATATGTGTGGCCCCTAGAAATCATACTCTCCCATTTCATTTAATTACCAAACTTAATGGCTGTGTGGGAATGTTTTTTCTAGCTGTAAAACCAGTTTGAAAAACAAATGCTTAGTTTTGTAGACACCATAGCTTCTACATTGAAGGAAACACTACTTCTGAAAGGAAGCGAGGGGTGCTATTTAGCCTGCCCAGGCAGCACTCATAGCTGGCTTTTCACACAGCTGCAGCATATGTAGGCAGATACGAACCCCACCAGTTTCATGAACAATTAAACATCTTGTCTTTGGGCCACACCAGCTCAGCTGTTTATGGCTCTTTCCAACTGAACTTTGATACAGCTGTGGGAGGATGTAGTCTAGGGACACTGGGGAGTAAGGTGCTGTTATTCTCCTGAGCCATCGGGGAGCTGACATTGTACGTCACTAGGTAAAAGTCCAGTAATTAAATACCTGCCAGGGAGAGCTAGAAAACTGAGTCTCCAAATGTTCACATGAGCATCAAGGTTCTCTTCCTCCCTACCCACCATCCTTTGGGTTGTGCGAGCCATGAACCCTCGGCTGGAACAAGCCATTGAGACTCTGCTTACAATTTCTCACTTGTGTCTCAATATAACGCAGAGTGGTGGGAGAGCTGGAGAGGGAGGGGAGGACAAAAGGGCATTTTTCTTTAAGAAGGCTTTCTGGGACTAGAATCTTTCTATCCTGTGCCCTCATCACTACCATAGGAGGGATTCAAACTTCTTTGTGCTATGGATCCATTTGGTACTCTATCAAAGATTAAAAATGGCCCTGTAATAATATATTTAAATGCTAAAAGTGAATTACTTATTGCAAAACTAGTAATAACAAAATATAGTTTTCCTGAAAGTTTATGATAGAGTTGTTCCATTTTTTTCAAGATCTGGAAGTGATGTAATTACTGTAATTTTATGCTGGAAATGGCTACAATATCTGTGATCTCTTCCACAACTGTAACATGATATTGAAATACCTGTTCTTTTTATTAATGAAAAAGTCATAGATACTGTAAATTCTGCCTTGGATTTTTACTTTATTTCACAATTGAAGTAGAGTTCAGTTCACTAGACAGCATGAAGATGCAATTTTGCCCCATCTGAGGTATCAGATTGTCTGAATTCTGGCCAAAGACCTTTTGGTTTGAGGACACCAGATAAAAGGCCATATCAATCCCAAACTCCTCTGCTCCTGGTAAGCAACAAAGAAATAAGGAAGCCTGGGGCCTCTGAAGGAAGTTTTCTGAGGTAGTCGGACAGTGGTGGCGACCGCAGTGAACATAATTTCTACCCATGTTCCACAGCCCAGAGCTCGGCCTCATGATTAGATGACGTGCAAGGGAGGCTGGGAAACACAGCCTCACTGCATGGCTAGGAGAAAGACAGAAATATTTGGAGAATGCTTACATGGTATCTATCCCAGGAGACTTCATGATGAAGAGCACGCAAGACATCCAGAAAGTTTATTTATATTCAAAAAGAAAATATTCTTCCATAAACAGCAAACCCTTTCTCAAAATACTATGATTTTAAAGGAAATGATTTTATACAATGAATTTTTTTAAAGATTTAACCCCAATTTGGAAATTAAGACACTAACAGGACAGTTTCTTGGTATCTTAGTCCATTTTTAAACATCAGAGCCACAGGACAACGATTTAGCCTTTCATTTGTTTAAAATGGTCGCTGAGCACACATGGGCAAAAGACTTCCTGTTCACGCACCTGTCCTGCCCTGCACATCACAGAGCCTATTGGTTTTATTCAGAGTAACAGGCGAGGGCACACAGGACAGAGGGGCTCTGGCACTGAGGTGTTTCGAAGACTCAGCAAAACCTGAAGTTTTCCCCTTCATATTCTCACAATCGAAATCTGCAGGTTTTGATCATTGACTCTTTCACATTTGAATGTTTAGCAATCCCCCATAAGCTAATTCATGGTCTGAGCATGATGCTGATCTCAGGAACATGTGTGGTTACAGCAGGGCCAAGAATGTAAGAGCAGGCAGCCACCCCAAATGAGGGGATTTCCATCCCCACTCCCCTCCGCAGCAAACCCGCCGAGACCTCGGGCCATGGCTCATGCACCTGCCCACTGGCAGGGTGTGGTGGCTGTCTTTATACACAGCTGCGCTGCATGTAGGCAGCTACTGCTCCGTGCCAGTGTTAGGGGCCAGCAAACATCTCGCCCTTGAGCCACACCAGCTCAGTTGTTTCTATCTCTTTACAAGTTGAACTTCGATGTGGCTGTAGGAGTACTGGGTTTCTAGATGCTGGGGAGTAAGGCATCTTCATGTTTCTGAGCCGTTGGGGCCTCCTGCTCCTTTCTTAACCCCTGGAGCTCTCCAACCCAGGCATGCCTGGAGGCAGAACTCAACACATTGATGCAAGGCTCATTACGATGTTTCCAATGGTGCTACCGCTCCTGCACTTGGAAATGTATGTGATGGTTACTGACCCCACCTACGCTCAGGAAACATTTAATTCCTCTCGGTACCCTCCTCTGATGGCACTGGCATCTGCCCTTGCTGAAGACCTTCCTGGCACATGGTTTCTGATGGACAGAAAAAGAAATCGCAACCTTTCTATCACAAGCAATGACTGATAGTGTTGTTTATTCCATTGCCGCAGCACCCTGAGTGACATGAACATGGGAGCCCTTTCCTTTTTTTTTTTTTACTGATTCTTACATGAGCCAAATACCAGATTATTCAATTCAAAGTGGCAAAAAGAAATTACCTCCAGTAAAACTGAAATAGATTTCACTTAATTATTATGCTTTTGCTTTTTTCCCCCTCAACCCAGAACCTAGAGACCATCCTGCTGACACTTTCAGAAATGCTGGTGGAAATATATTCTTCATTCTACATCAGCTAAGTGGTGCTTGTGGACAGGTAGCCTCGACTTCCCTTCAGTCATGAGACAGCATGGAAGGTTCACCTGTTGCACTGGGGTGAAGTATCGGCAGCGACAATTTACAGTGGGCGCTGCACCAAACGCATAGCAGACTGACCAGGATTTGGTGAGCTTTGGATTTAAAAAGTCATGCTTACATCCCTGAGCCTGTGCTTGGGGTCTGGGCGAAAGGCTGGGTCCTAGAGGCCTGTGAGTCATGCACCTGTGGCTGTACATCTGCCCAATTGCATCTGTCCTCTTGGTTGGCCTCTCTCTAATTCGCATGAAGCAGAAGAAGCCTAATCTCAGTGAGTCCAGAGCTGACTTCTCAGCTTTAGAGTTATCAAAAAGCTCCATGTTGGGCTTCTTTCCCTCTTTAGGATCTCCCCCAAGAAAGTGATTAGTATAATCTGCACTCTTTCCTTGTTCCAAAACTGTTTGTTTGTTAGGTGCTATGACCTGTGCTGTGGTCCTTGAAAATAATTAGAGGTGAAGGGGGAGAAAATCTGTTAATTATTTATTGTGATTATTTTCATTGAAATTGATTCATCATTATAACCAGTAATCCAGTCATCTATTTCCCATAAATTCAAAACAATTCCAGCCCTCAAAACCTTGAAACACTTTTCTCTTTCTGTTTTCATCTCCTCTCTTTCTCTTCCCATCCCCAGAAATGCTACATTTCCTTCCAAAACAAGAGGTATTAAAATTAGCAAATCCAGTGTCTCCTTTTCAAGTACAAAATATGAATGATCGCTCATACACTTTTTCTGATTTGAGCCTCATAAGAAAGCTACAATTCCCTTACTTCATTAGTAAGGGAACTGGAGGTAAAGGGACATGCCAGGGCCACACGGCTAATAAATAGCGAAGATGAGATCCAAATGCAGGCTGTGAGCCCCCCATGCTGCCAGCTTCTGTGTATCAGAGCCACTGTACCTGAACGGTAATATTCCCCAGTGCGGTTGCTGGTTAATGGGGAAGGGCCAACTGCAGGTTTAATGCTGACAGGGAATCTTCACTCTTCAAGGTAGTTTGAGAATCATTTTTATTTCATTACACTGACCATCAGTGGGGAGGTTGGAAGAAAATTGAGAGCTGAGACAAAGGGACAAATGCAGAGGTAAGCAGATTGTTCCATCCGGCTTAAGCAGAGTGGGGCCATTGACATGGAGATGAACACATGAGATTTGGGTGTGGACAACTCTACTGCTACAGATCGCAGTTTCCTGGCTTTGCAAGCTTGGAGAGCCACATGTCTCATCTTCTGATGTTTGCAATCCTGATAAATATGTACTTTATGATAGCATAGACTTTAAAAATATCCACAAGTGAAATAAGACTAAATAAATGGGCTAATTTAATTATTTGACACTGTGAAGCACCCAGTAAGGGCTTAACATGATAGTTGCTACTATTACTGTTATTGTTACCATTATTATTATTGTTAATAGAAGTATTCTGCATTTTTCTCCAATAGGGAATAGTCAATTTATATTTCTTTCCTTGACCTTAGATACAACATACATAACTTGTATCAAGACAAGTGCAATGACTATTGTTCAGCCCCAACCAACCTTGCTACCAAGTGCACTTTGATCTAGAATACATTACAGGGCTGGAGAGATAGCTCAGCTGCATAAGTGCCTGCCTGGCAAGCACGAGGTCCTGAGCTCGATCCCTGATACTGCATGCCATGCTGGTCCCAGAACTGGCATGGTGGTGCATGCCTATAATCCCAGCACTAGGGAGGCTTAGATTGGAGAATCATTATCAGTTTGAACTGCATAGCAAGACCTTGTATCAAAAAAAAGACAGAAAGAAAAAATACATTACAATTACAATGCTTACACACTTCAACTACAGTTGGCACTAAATATATAACTGTCTCATTAGAGAGATTATTACATTATGCTGAATAATAAATTTTCTTTCCTTCCTCTCCCCCTCCTTCCTCTTTCTCCTTGATTCCTCTCTCTTAGGATGGTTTACAGTAGGTCAAAGTTAAACACCTCAAATAGTAAAACAGATGGAATCTAAGAGCAGTAATCAAACTTATATACAGTGGTTTTGTTTGTGATTTGTTTCTCTATCCTGTAACCACTTGATGCGGCATAGGCACCTGTCTGGCAAGCACAAGGTTCTGAGTTCAATCCTTAGTACCAGAAAAAAAAATGAAGAAATTAAAGGTTAGAAAACCCCACTCTCCAAATCTACCCCATGAACCACTGATCTTGTCTATCTCATTTTGCAGTTGCTGGATCAAAGCACAAAAGAAGTGATGATGATCTACCTAAATAAAATAAAAGAAACTTCACTGTTCTTTCTTGTTTTGCCTGATCTGTAAGAAACGTTAAAGCAGATAAAACTAGAAGTCAGTTCAAAGGGACTTCAAGAGTTGCTGCTGGAATAATAATGGGCAAGTTGTTAGGTGCTATGACCTGTGCTGTGGTCCTTGAGAAAGGGTGGAGCCCTTGAATTCTCATCATCGTAGATCTTGAAGAATCTCTCTGGCCAGGGAACTGAGCAGAAAGGTACAGCACTGGGAGGAGACGAGAGAAGGCAATGTGACGCAAAATGCCCTGGTGGGCCAACTGCATCAGAATTACGGTAACCCAGACAGTTGGTCAGCAGTGCAGATTTCTGAAGCCCACATTTTCTTAAACAGAATTTTGGAGAGTAAGACTCCCAAGTTAAGAGACTTTCAGTGAGGGCTTATGCATTGAAATATTTAAAAAGTACCAAGAGACACAATAAAGCTAACTGGTTTATAAAATTTGTCCTGGATCAGAAACATAAAGACAACACAAGAGTCCCAAATACCTCTGTTATTTAGACAACGTTCATCAAATAAAGCAGAAAATATTCTAACAATGAGTGAAAAATAGAGGCATAAGTTTCCTCAGAACGAGAGCATAATTTGAGCATGATGAATTAAACTTCAAAGGCTTCAGCCTTTATTCTACAATATATATTACAGCACAGCGTCATTGTCATTTTCAGTGAGTGATTCTCACCAAATGAAAGGTTATATTTCACTTCAAAACATCCCTCCATCGAGTGCTTCATAGAACTCAACAGGAGAGAACACATCTCTTTCTGTGACACTCCGCTGATTTGCACATGCAAGCACTGGGACGCATATATCTCCACAGAAGCCTAAAGATGAAAGGCCAGAGTGCTGTTTGTATTGGTGGCAGTTGGTCGGAGCCTATTCTGCTTTCTCTCACAACCCATCTGTGCTTTCCATTAATATCTTCGCTGCCTCATCTCTGAAATTCTTCATCATCAATGGCTTATTGTTAACATTTCCCTTCCTTAGCCTCAGGCCCCTTTTGCCAGAGAGTTCTATATTCCCCTGCCCCCAACCAATATTGTGTTCTTTTCCCCCAACTACTAAAGAATTAACCTGATGCCATTTCAGGACTCTAAGTTTGTTCTGCCCCACTCATGGCTCTCAGTGAATGGGTCAGGCTCTCTATCTAATGGACACCTCAAAATGTTAGAGACTCCCAGAGGCCTTTGCTTTTGGTAGCTAGCCATCTCCATGGCAACAGCCTTCATCTGCCCAACTCTTTTAGATAAGACAGGTTTTTTTCCCCAAGGACTACGGGTGGGATGCTGGAGCCTATATCATTAAGTCATGCTTTGCATTCTTCTCACAAGTATGCTTTAAACAAAGATGCTCTTTAGCTTTGTTCTGAAGGCAGAAGCGTTGCTTTTTACTTGGACATCTATGACTCCCTTTCTAGCCCACTCCCTCTTCTCTGCCCCCCTTTAATGGTGGGCTATGCTTTGGCGTGCTATTAAACAACTTCAACAGAGTTGTACTTTGTTTGCTCCCTATCTGTGTCTTCCGCTTTCTGAGAGGAGGTATTGTGCTAGGCAGCGCTACATGATTGGGGAGCTGTAGACTATGGCAAGGAGACTAGTTAAACATGATGTTTTGTGACGTTAACATTTCCAGGGAAAAAAGAAAGCAGGATTAATACATTAAAAAGTAGAAAATGTTGGCATGGACAGAGAACTTAAGTCATGATAAAGAGAGTCAACTCAGATCAGCATCTCGGCTTTGTCAAGTTGGAATTCTAATTTCGAAATGGAATTCAACTGGTGAACATTTCAGCTCATTACGAAGCAGAATTGAGAAAATGAAAAATACACTTGGACATTCTCATGGGTCTCACTCCAAGCTTCCACATGAGAGCATCTTAAAATCTAATGTTATAATCTTTTCGCAATTGTTCCTCATGTTTTTCTCATGTGAATTTAGCAAGCAGAATGGTGCTTCTTTTCCCAATACTTATATAGCTTAAAGCAAACAGAAAGAAGTCTATGTCTATGTAAGATTTATGTCAACAAAGCACCCACACTCTCAGGCTTACTGAAGCATATTCGTAGAGGAGGAGGATTAGTGTGAGCTCAGTCCCTTGCTGGAGATAGGGCAAAGCCACGTTGTCTACTGAAACAAATATTTGACTGGGAACTAAAGGACCAGGCTTATGAGCTTGGTTCTTCCACTGCCTGGATAAGTGTTTCAGTTTACCTGAGTAACAATTTTCTTATGTGTTCATTTCAGAGAAATAAATTCAAGTTTCCTTTGAGATCCAAATTTGGAAGTTTCTACCATTTCAAGTTTAATACCACTTTTTGCATTTCTGGTACATCTTGTAGAGAAAACTAAATGTGTTTCCCTACCTCATGGGTGCCCCAAGAAATCACCTCCCAATGAATGAAACAATGTCTTTTTCTCATTTCATTTTAATTTGTTATTGAGAAGTCTGTGCTCTCCACGCCCCAGTGCTTCGTGCTGTAATAGGAGGGCTGCATGCATGGAGGCTTTATTTAATTTGACATCTTTCCTCTAAACCATATCTTCAACCACTTTACAGAACTTCTGTAAGTAACACAATTATGAAACCATGGAACAGAAGAGGGATGGTGAGGACACACAAGAAAGAAAAGGATGTGGAATGGAGATTGTTTTTCACATCTTAGGTGCATTCTGCAATAGATAAATCTTGTCCTCCAGAAGAGTTGACTAAAAATCCACCTGCCCAGGGCTTCCGATGCTTAAGGACTTTTCTTTCTTATTGAGGAATTATGAATTCAAGCAACTTAATAAAAAACATTAATTTGAAAGTTCACATTTTTAAAGAGATATACTGGATGTTACAAAGAATTTAAGCTTAGAAACCTGAGTAGCGTTAAGCTCTCCAAATCTTAACCAGAACACATCAAAGTAATACTAGTGGGTCAGCGAAATGAATTTTTGCCTTAAAAGCTTTGCCTCAAACCAGAGGTATATTGGACATCAGAACTATGCTTTTTCAATACAGTCAATAATTGTTTAGATATTGGATATGCCAAACAGATGTCGAGATGGTATGCCAAACTTCTGGACACAAGAAGCTTGCGTGTTCGCATGGTTTGGATACCAGAAATACCTTCTCACCGAGACACACATCTGGAGAGAGATGACTTTGTTCCATGATATGGTTGATGTGCTTTCATTTAGGGGACTATCCCTAAATAGCACATAACAACAAGTCAGCTATATGCCGTCATAATCCAATCACCTCCCCAAAACACTGCCAATGAAAGTGTGTCTCTTGAGGGCCACGTACATGTACACCCCAGCAACTTCCTCTGTCAGTACATTCACTGCACATATCTCATGGCTACACTTACCGACAAGTGGATGTGAACACACGACTCTACCATGTGCCTGTGAGGGTGCAAACAGAATATCCATGAAAAGCCCAAACATTCACTCAGAGTATCAACTGCTATCATTTTACAGATTCATTAAGCAAGAATTAGTATCGTTATTAGTGCTGTCACCAGGTGTGGGGATGCTGGATTGTCCTTCTATGGGTGGTTTTGAGGTTCTTTCTGTCCTAAGCAAAGAACTGGTCAAAACAAACACAAAAGGTAGTAAGGTTTTACATTTATTCAAGGTAAGAAAAGAAAAATGCACTGCAGAGGGAGTTTTGGCCAAGCGCAAGTAGGAGAAGTAGGGTCCACAGCATGAGAACTGACTGCTGTGAAGGAACTCAACAGTGACTGTCTCTCGGTGTCTCCCGCTCCTCCAGCTGACTTCAAGTCTAGGCTGTCCTGTCCAAAACTGCCCAAGTTCTCATGAGAAGCCCACATGCACAGCTTTGAGAACTGCTCTTCACCTATGTCCTAGAACTTTGCAATGACAGGCCACGCCCACTTTCCCAGGCAGCCGGCCACACCCTAATCTCCTACCTCATTACTACTATTTTCATTATCATTACTATGATAGTACATGTAGGGAGGCAGATCCAAGGGCATGCTAATGCAGCGGTACTTCCGTTCATGAACTTAACTCGTTCTATAATTCTAGAAAAGTCATCCACATGTGTGTTTGTGTGGGAAAGATGGCTGAAGCTGTGTTTACACCCCACTCAGAGTTCAAAAGTTTTCACAAATGAAAGTGTTCATGCACTGAGGTGCCATCATGTAAGACTGCACGCAGCTTTGTAAGAACGGAACAGAGATGAGAACATACTTAGGGAATCTAAAATTTGAGTTCTTTTCTTTTTGCTCTTCTTAGGGCATAGGAAAGATAGTCAAACCTAGCACCTTCAACTAGATGGCTATAGAGTTTTGTATTTAGACTGGGTTACCTGCTAGAGCAGGGTCAGCTATCTTTTTCTATAAGGGAGCAATTAGCAAATGCAGTCGTTTAGGTCTGCAGCACTCGTAGCTTCTGTCTTACGTATTCATTCTTCACACAAAGCAGTTACTAAGCACACATCCATAAGCAGATATGGCCATGTTCCTCCACACCTTCCTTTGTAGAGATGGGCGGCAGGCTGGGCGGAGCCAGTGAGTGGGTTGGGGACCCCTGTTGTGGACCATCCTTTGTTAGAGATTGGTTAAAAGAAAGAATGAGAAGAACTGAAACAAACAAAACTTGAAAGGGCTGGCGAGATAGTTCAGCAGACTGCACACCTGCTCAGGCAAGCACAGAGACCGTCGTTTGATCCCCCACATACCACATGCCATGCCAGCTCCGCCCCTGGGCCAGCTGAGCCAGCCACCAAGTCTGGGCATGGTGGCGAATACCCATAATCCCAGCACTGGGAGGCTGAAAACAGGAGGGCCAGTATGAGTCTGATCTGTGTAGTGAGACCTTGTACAAAATACTTTAAAAAAAAAACCCAAACAAACACCCAAATAAACCTTGGACAGGCCAGGTCTCTGCTCCTTGGTTTCCTCTTCAGTAAAAAGCCCATCCTACAGGATAACAGGGAGTATTAAACAGGTGATATATGCAATGCTCTTTCAAAGTGCTTGGCTCATAGCAAGCCTTCTGTCACCCCCAGGCGTGTTTACTGCCCTTGCCAGGCATGGTGCAGCTCCTTGGTCCCTTGGGGCTGAAGATTCAGTGCCGACCACAACAGAATCCCCACTGTCTTGGAACTGATGCTCTAATCCAGCACAGATAATGAAACAAACCGACATCCAGATGGTCAGGAGGTAACAAGGGCTGTGGAAGAAAAGGAAGCATGTGAGTCTTTAGAAAGTTTCATGCCCCAGGGTTGGTCATGGAGGAGATGTGCAGAATATCTCGTGACGGAAGGGAGCGAGCCATGCAGATGCCGGGAGGAGCGTGCCTCAGCACCAGTGACAGCAAGTGCAAAACCCCTGGATCTGGAACCTGCTGACTGAGGTAGGGGCTGAACAGGCTGGGCGCACGGCTGTGCATGAGGCTGGTGAAAGACAGAACAGAGTTGGGGGAGTGTGAGAAAGGCAGATGACGTGCCCCAGAAGACACTTCGCATTTAATTCTCTGTACTAAGGGGAACTTATTATGAACATTAATTAAAATAATTACTACTATTATATGCCATCAGCATTCATTCTTTTCCTTTGCCTTTTCTTCACTCTCCCTTTTCCTTCTCTCTGCCCTCTTCCTACCCATATAAGCCTTCCTCTGTAGTGTCTTTCAGAAGGGTAAAAAGTGTCCTTTTACCCTTCTGAAAGCCCTCCTCTTTAAGGTGACACTTGACTCTGTTGGTGGCCCCTGAAACCCAGGTTACTTTCACTGATCCTAGGAATGGCTCCAGGGTAAGCTTGGTCCAGCTCGGGGCTTCCCAGGAGGTTTTAACCTAATTCCACAGACACTGGGCACCAGACAGAACCGGCTTAGGGCAAGCAGAATGAGAGTGAAGGCAGAGACCATCAAGAACATTTTGTTGTTTTTCAAACAAGATTCTGAAGCATTTAAAGAAACACTTGAGTTGTACTGGGTGGATTTGAATGCAGCAAGGAAGAGACAGATGCGTAATCAATTTTGTGAGTGTGTATTCATCCCCAGAATATGAGCAACTCTTGATTATCAGGGCTAATCCATGTGACAAAGGTCCCAAGTAACTGAAAGTCAAAAAGTGATTTTCAGAATCACATTTGCAACATAGGCTATTGTTTCCATTAAACAAATATTATAAATGGGTGTGATAATGACTCTGTGGGTATATATACCATGGAAAGACAAGAGTGGGTAATGGGAGGAGAGGGATGAAGAGAAAAGGAGGAACGGAGAAGAGAGGAGTGGGAGAAGCAAACTGAGAGGGAGAAGGGGAGGGAGGGAGAGAAAGAGAGAAAGAGAGAAAGAAAGAGAGAGAGAGAGAGAGAGAGAGAGAGAGAGAGAGAGAGAGAGAATATATGCCTAAGATGAGCATTAACACTCAGAGTAGCTGTGTAATATTCAGATTAAAACCTCAGTAGAATAGCCCTTGGCCAAAGCCCAAAATGAAATTCTGCTGTGCTCAGAAGTTTGTAGCAAGGCTGCCTGCAATCTGCTTTTCAAAAAAACATTGTGACGAGAGCAGCTAACACAGAATCTACCTTCTTACAAAAAATTAGCTCAGCACGCATTTCTGTCGATTGCAGGTACAGTGTTCTACAGCACGTTTCTAGAGCTTCCTCTTGGAGACTGAAACTTCATGCCCAACAGTGACTTGTCCTCCCGTCTCCTGGCACCCATAGTAACCACCATTCTAGTCTTTGGTTTTATAAACTTGACTGCTAGGCATTTTGTAACCTAGAGCCAGGTAGCACTTTTTAAATTTTATTGAAAGAACATGGAGGGGGCAGTGGCTATCTGGGGCTTCTCAAATTCTCACGTGGTGCAGGTCACCTGTGGCATCTGGCTCACAGGCAGATGCTGGCCTGCAGCCTGGAGCAGGTCCTGGAATTGCATTCTGCATGAGCTCCAGGTTTTGCTGCTCTGTGGCTCCTGAGTACGTCAGCAAGAGATTTTATGTAATAGTAAACTCAAATACGTTAGCTAAATTAAATATCTATTTGTTGTATTAAATGCCAAAATTTGTACAAACACATTTCGATGAGATCAGGGCAGGTGAATCATGTCTGGGTTGGGATTTCCAAAAAGAAGCAGATTTAGTCCAAGTTCCCAAGGGCTCTGGGTCGAATCAGGATCCGGCGGGCCCCGGGTGGTCTCACTCAAACACTGGGACTGGACTCTGGGTCGAATGAGGTTTACTGGATTTGGAAAAAAAAAAAAAAAAAAGTTGACAAATTTACAAGGAAAAACAATTTCACACGTGGGCTCAGAGCTGGTCCACAGGTTCAGAGGTCTGGAACCGTGTTGGATGCGACGACCCTGTTTTTTTTAACTGGATCCCCTGGTCTGAGTGTGGTATAAGGTCTGGGGGCCTCAGTACCTGCAGAGCGGTGTCGCACCTAGGAAGACTGGGTTTCTTGTTAGAGCCGTGGGCCTTTGTCGCCATCTAGCGGCCAAACATCAAGAGAACTTTTCAAAGCCGGAAGCAACCGAGAGTAGCGCAGTTCAGCGCTCTCTGAATTCTGTATGAGGCTGCAGTGGTATTCTGATTAAGAACAACGAATCTTAAAATATTACATTTTAAAAACATGTAGGTGGGTGTTTACTATAAATTCACTGCTTTTTTGTATTTGTAGTTGAAGCCCTTGCTTAAGTCTGTACTTCTTGTTTCAGCAAACATCCGTGTCTGCTCTTTTTTGCTGTATAGTCAGGGGCAGATTCGTTTTGCAAGGGCTCAACATCTAAAGCTGTAAAATGGAATAATCAAGCAACTTCAAGAAATGGGCTTGGGCATGGTGGCACATGGCTGTAATCTTGGCAGGCTGAGCTAGGAGGGTCTCTGCAAGCTCAAGGTCAGCCCCGGCAGCAGAGTGAGTTCAAGAACAGTGTTAACTGCATAATGAGATCCTGTATCAAAAATCCAGGGAAAAACAGAAAAGAAAAAAAGAAATGGCAGTGAAAAGACACTTGGCCTCAGGGCTGGTGAGAGCTCAACAGGGCAGCAATGTTAACTAAGGATCCGAGTGCAAACGTTAGTTCTGGCTTTAAAACAAGGAAAATGAAGTCCATAAGTCAAATGATTTACTCTAGGTAAGAAACAGCCATTGCCAAATCCAGGTGTCAAATGTGGCTCTTATAATTATAGCTTGTTAATTCTTTTGATTTTAAAGTTGTATTTACTACGTTAGTCTGATAAATCACAAGGAAAGATATCAGTCAGCCCTTGCTAGGTTATGTACAGTAGCAAATAACTCCAGAACCTCAACTGGATGCCCAGTGCATGGTTTATTTCTTGGCCTTCATGGGTTGTCTGAGCGGTGGCGGCTCCTTTCAGCCTGGTGCAGGACAAATGAGGAGAAGTGTTGATTAGGTGATGGAACTGGTGGCAACATGAGGAATGTGTGTTTTGATCGCTTCTGTATTATGTATATAGTTATGAACTATGGTGTCATGGCTTCTACCTAGATGTCCCTCCAAAGCCCCATGGAGTGGCTCATGGGTGGGGCTTCTCAGAGGTGGCTGGATCCAGGGCTTGTCAATGTGGGTGTGATACTGGGACTAAGGGTATGGATAATGGAAGCCCCAATTGGGTGCAGGTGGTACCACCCAAAATCCTGGTAGCCTGAAAAGGAATAAAATGGAAAGATGGAAGCCAGGCTATGGCTCGATGCTTCCTGCTTTAGTGCCCAATGCTGGCCAAACCATGGACTGCTTCTCCTTGCAGCATCCCTCTGCCATGCTGGTTTGCCTTGGAAGCAGCCAACAATGGGCTGAAACCTCTACACACTGTGAGCTGAAGCAGAAATGTTCTTCCTTTAATTTATGAATACTGGGTATTCTGTCTCAGCAATGAGATAAGTAGCTAAGACATAAGCTCATCCTATGACATGAGGTGAGGAAGAAATATTGAAAATATGAGGACAGAGAAGGGTTTGAAGTGCATTTATTAAGAG
>NW_004524578.1:33832345-33839920 GCF_000260255.1 Octodon degus
CACTTTCTAGTCTAAAGGAATTTCAAGTCATGCAGGGAAGTGGAGGATCCAAGTAGACAAAGGACAACCTCACAGTCAGGAAAGGAGACAGAGGGCGCTTCTGCTCACTTCCCATCATGCCCTGCTGCAGTCCATTTACAGAACTTCAGCTTCTATCCATGGGTTGCTGGGAACTCACGTCTGTCAGTGGAGCAGCTTTTGCTTCAGGAACTGCAGATGTGGTGGATTCTACTTATTGGACCGATTCTTCATCCCTCCCCACATTCACACTCTTTGTCACGTGACTTTGCTTCTCCTCCCACTAGCGGTAAGGTGTATTTCTGTACCACTTGATTTGGGCGTGGCCCTGTGCCTTGCTTTGCCTAGGAGAGTGCTAGAAGACACAATGCAACTGGGGGCTTAGATGATGCTTTATCTCTTCTCTAAGAACATGTTCCAAGAATCCTACGCAGCCAATGATAAGGGAGACTCATAGCACAGAAAGAGCCAGAACCAATCGCAGCTGAGCACTCGGCCAGCCCTGCTGGGATCAGCCACCCGTCAGCTGACCTGCACATATAAATGGCTATGTATGCTGCTGCCTTAAGGTCACTTGTCACATGACATCCTTGTGGTGCTAGTTTACTACACAGGGTATCTTTTCAAACTGCATTGTGTGAGCTTTCTTGTCATTTAATTTTCTCCTAAAAAGAGTACCACAAAATTTGTAGATAATTGAGGAGCTCAGCTAATAGCTTCTGCTTCTCAAAACTTTGCTATGGCATGTCACCATTTCCAATGAAAAAAGTACAGATGTATGAGGAGAGAAAAACTTTGCACGCATATTCTAACTTTATGGAACAAAATGTTAGAAGAAATAAATTAACTTTTGCTCATAGATTTGACTTGTTCTTCATGTTTTGCATCATATGATTCAAAACAGCGGCTGAAACAGGGATGAGAGGAAGAGCAGCAGCAAAGTTAGATGTGAAAAAAGGGTGAAATGTAGTGGGCTGCACTGCCACTGGTGGGCGACTTGTCACACCCCAATGAACTGAACTATCACTGTGCTGGGTGCAGGAGGCCCAGCTGAGGATCTTTGCCAGCAGCGTAAGAGGCAGAACTGGAGAAGCTGCTGGAGGCTTCCGGGAGGCTAGGGAAGCTGGCTGGAGAGGCTGTTGGGAGTTTCTGGTTCTCCTGGGCTATTCTGCTAGAGGCCTTGTCATGCTGGCTTTCCTGATGAACCTGGCTGTTCTCACGAGAGGAGGAGCTCGGAACCTTCCTGTGGCTGAGAATGGCTGCGGTTCACTTTGGGGGAGCTCTGGTCCTCACTTGGAGCATTGCTTCCTGGCTCTGGAGGGGAAGGTGGTGGACACCTGAGCCTCCTGGAGAAGGCCGCCACGTTGGTTTTCCTGATGGGCACCCAGATTTCCTCATTGTCGGAGGAACTCAGAACCTCACTGTTCCCGAGGATTGCTGTGGTTCTTACCTTGAGTGTCGTTTTCTGGCTCCAGTTTGGACCCCTCAGCCTGCTAGCACAGATCCTTCATCCTGTTGACACAGGCTATCTAGTTTCTACCACTGACCTCTAGACCTTCTGTGTGCAAATCCATGAAGCAGGTCTGCATAAGACATTGTTCTGGGCTCTAGGCCTGCATGAATTTGTGAGAGACATTGTTATGAGCTCTAGGTCTTCAGCTGAACTCATGCAGGACACTATGGTAGGATCCAGGCCTTGAGCTGGATTTTTTGCTCTTTAGTGTGAGGAAAAATTTCTTGCACTCTTTGTGTATGATTCCTTGGGTGATTCATTATAAAATATGTCCTGTATTGTATTATTCCCCTTGAAAAACTCCAAACTGTGACATGTAGGGAGAAAAAACTGGAATGGAGATTAGAATTGGAGGGAAAGTTGGAAGGATGTTGGCCAGACTTAAGAAAGTCAGAGGTTTCTTATTAGCAAATGCAGAAGTCGGGAATGGGAAAAGGCCCTGGAACGGTGTAGTTGCCTTCTCCGATGCATGGTGCTCCTAGTTTACACATACACAGATGATTTGTTTTTACAAACAAAATGCATGATACAACATAAACGTTTCTTAACCATGTTCTACAATTTATGTTGTTGATTTCACATACTTCTGTATGTCACACAGTGCAGTTCAGAAGGCTATAACCACCGCCCTCCCCATGACCTTGTGTGAGAATTTGGTAGGTTGTCAGTAGGGGAGCATAGACGTTCACTCTCTGCTCTCCCACTGCCAGCACGACTGATACTGAGCAGTGGCTGCTAGAGGTGAAAGCCTGTGGGAACCTGAAAGGTAGCTCACCAGCCCCCTCATGTTGTTGGCTACTGGACAGGCTCGGCTCCGACCAGACAGAGGCTGGACTCGACCCACTCTGCAGGCAGGATCCTAGCCCTCAGCATGGGCTCCTAGCTCTGCAGAGCTGGCTGGCTGACATGACCACCCTTAGTCCCACCACATCTGAACTTGGTTTGCAAGCTCTTGCCTACCCAGCCCTGCTGGTGCCCTTTCCTTCACTCTTGCTTTTCTGTCCTGAAGCCTCCTGACTTCCCAGTGGGAGCCACAGTCTGACCATGCTCAGGGACAACCTGCACAGCGTGGGAAGTGCAGCAGTCACGGGCTGCTTTGAAAGCTTCCCCAAGGGCTTGCCAGAACACTGTTCCTCAAAAGTCGTGTGGCTCTGAGAGGTCACTGTCTTTCCCCTAATCTTCAGTGTGTTCTTCGGGGTGGGGGAGGGAAGGAGAGAGGTGCAGGTCGAGGGTGAGAACTTTATACAAATCAACCTGAGTACCCATGGGAATAAATCAACGTAAGTACCCATGGGAATAAATTAACATAAGTGTACTGGGAACAGAAAGACCTTAAGAAGCATATTTCTAATGCATGCTGAGCCTCTGGACGTGCTATACTCAGAACCCTGAAGGTATTATGTACTTTGAGAGTCCTTACAAAAGAGAGTATACACTCTTCCTCAGTGGCACAAGCCTTTGAGTTTTGACCTTTGTTGGACATATCAGTTAAATGTGTTGAGGTCAGTGCTATCTTCCAGCCTTTACTGAGCTAAGTAAGCAATTTATGTGTTCGTTTTGGAACCATCTTTCTACCCTCTCTCCTTAATTCTCCACTACTGGGGGTGCTGACTGCTGAATATTGGTTCTGTCTCTAAGTAGCTCTTCAACACTGGGAAAGTCACCTTGCCTCTCTGCCTCTATTTCCTTATCTCTAAAACAAAGATTGCAGTACCTACTTTATAAGTGGTTGCAATAATTTCAGAACAAAGTAAGAGCCTAGAAAAATCTCTATTTTAGTGCATGTTCAAAGATTATTGGCTATTAATATTCACCCATTTGGCCAGTGAAACAAATCTAACAAAAATAATAACAGTGGTGATAACTAGCATTCATTGAGGACTTATTATATGCTAGGCAGTATCTAAATATTTTCCCTATGTTATGGAGTTAAAATAGGGTAGTGATTAAGAGTGACCAAGGTTCTAGTGACAAAACTGCTCTGACGGGACTGGAGAAGATCAGATGGGCAGAATCAATGAGTCATACTCCTCAGGAAGGTGTGATCAAACCAGAGGGAAATTCAAGTGTGACTTACAATTGGTGGAATTCAGGCATCAATGATGACGTAGGATAAGGGGTGTGGTACAGAGAAATGGCTGCCTGGACCTTTCCAGAACCCTTCCAAAAATACCTCGTATAGCTGGCTGTGGAATGCCTGCTTGCTTGCTTGCTTGCTTTCCCTCAAACACAAGATGAGCTTACTGAGGGTATATTTTCAGGTGTTTGGGGACCAGTACGGGACAGTCACGAAATGAGTCTCCCCTCTGAACCAGGACACGTATACTGCAGTTAGTCTTTTAGCCTAGAAGCAAGGTCGGCTTCTATAACATCAGCCTGGAGTCAAGAAGTAGCACCAATGGAAAACCAAATAATAATCAGGTGGAGAAAAGTAATAACTTGAGACTTGCCTGGGTAAGAATCAATTTATGTCTGCAGCATTTCAGTTTAAAGCCACTAAACCTTGGTCAGACTCTTGGGAGAACAAGACAGTGCAATTCCAAAAAGCAATCAAAAAGTGCTTGCCAAGTTATTGGGAGGTTCCATGGTGCGTTTCTAAACCAGTGCTAATCTAATAAATGTACGCGCAATGAACTGTGAAATTGAGAACATGATTGTCCACATTTCCGAAGCCAAAGGAATAAAACGATCGTTTCCCTCTTTATTTCATATGAAAAAAGAATCACAGATGATCTGTTATTTCGTACCTTTGTATAAAATGTGGAAGTCTGCCTATCTAATGTCATTTGTTAGCAAGGAGAAAACAGAGTTATGATCTTTGATTGACCAGAACTCCAACCTCAAGCAAAAAGGTAATAAAAATGCTGTGCTTTGGAGTTAGGTCAGGGTTAAGAACCCAAGCTCTGCCTTCTGTAGAGGTGAGGGCACTGATTCCTACTTCACATCATCAATATGAAGTTTAAAGGAGATAATGTTTGTGAAAATGCTTTACTAAATCAAAAAGTACTATTTTAAGTGGACAAGCAAAGGAATGAGTATAATGAAGGGAATAGAGTGTGCAAGTATTTTTATTTTAGTTTAAAGAATCTCTAGATAGAATATTTTTGTAATTAACTCACAATTGCTTTAAAAAATTTAAATGCAACAATTTCTACTATTCCAGGGTAGCAGAGCAATAGAAATATTGAAAACTAGAAATGCTGTAAGATCACAGGGTTACTATTTGAACCACCAATTCACGTCAAACCCCATTTTATCAGAATGCCATATTTAACTATTTGAAATAGAAAGCATAATTGTGATTAAGATTTAGAGATTGCTTTCCATGTGTTTACAGTCTAGTAGAAGTTTGGTGAGGAAATCTTCACCGATCACCCATGGGCCACAGGACCAGGACTGCGGGCCAGAAAGTTGGCCGAAGTTTGCTGAGTCCACAGGGGACTGAAACGACCGAGTGGTAACACATGCAGAGGCCAAGCAGCTGCAGTGCCAACAGGTCCTCAATGTCCAGTCCCAGCCGATGGTCCCTGCGTGGCTGTCCTTGGGCTCTGCACCCCAGGGCAGCTTCTAGATGGTGTGACCTCCAAGGGCTTGGCAAAGGCAATGTGGCAACACCAGGTGCCCTGAACAGTGTTCAACTGCAGTACAGAAGCCGTCTGCACTGGCATGAACTGCCTCAGAGCTGGGTGCTGCTGGGGCACAAGAACAGCTCTGCACAAGGGAGGGCCTAGCTTCCAAAATGCAAGGCCCTAAAAGTGGGGTCCCTACCTTTCAGCTGAGGACATAGCAGGAGTCTGGACCTAGAGCTAGATCAGCGTGAAACAGTGTTTATTTTTCCAAAAACAACAACAACAAAAAATGAAGTGAGATAAAATGAGTGAATTTCATAGAAGATGAAGTTACAAATGACAAATGCTATTTAGAATTGTCAAATAACTGCACAAAGCTAACAGATTACTTTCGGGTATGAGAGTAGATAAGGCTTCACAGCAAAGAAAACTTCGGGGATGTGTTTTAAAGAATGAGACATGCATTGTTCAGGGTCCAATCAGGAAAGCAGTTACCAAGCTATGCATTTCTAACATACAGGATTTAATTCAGGGAATTAACTGCAAAACACTGATGGAGCCAAAAAGCAAAACGGAGAGGACCAGACAACCCAGAGAGTGTTAGAGGAAGTGCAGTGTTTTCTCCTTATGGGTGCAGAAACAACAAAAAGGAAGTGGTCTCAACCACTGCCAGAAGCTCAGTCTACTCCACTTTTGAGGGCTCCATCCAGCTATGGGACTGGCAGAGAAGGACAGTAACTGAGGCAGGCCTGGAGCCATGGGGGAGGACTCCATAGCCTTGGGACAGTCCTGACTGGTTGTATTACGTACTGGCCAAAGGAACACAGTGTGGCCAGTAGTAGCAGCATTGAGGAGTCGGTGAGCTTCAGTGCTAGGGTTTGGAAAGGCTTTCCATGCTGCATCACTCAAGGACACCAGAGCATAGAGTCATCCACTCTTCCCTGCTGGGAAGATGCCTCTAGCACCTGGAAGCAGGACGTGTGTCCTACTCCTGGTCTCTCCTGCTAGATTCTGGGGCAGTGTTCCTATTAGTAGAGGCTAACCAGAAATCAGTGCAACCCTGGGTATTATATCTGGTCACTTACCCCTTCCTCTCTCGCACTGCCCCCTGCTCTGCTTCTGGAATGCCATGGAACCCAGAAGCTTGGCTCCTCCGTGCCCTTCCACCATGATGTCACTGCCTCAAAGCCACCAAACTATGGACTAAAACTGTAAAAATGTGAGCCAAATCAACTTCTCCTTCTTTATGTTGTAGATGTTAGGTATTTTGTCCTGCAAGAGGAAAACTGACTAATACAGCTTCCCACAGATTGCATGCTTCCTTACTCCAATTATTATGGCAATCTCCTTCCCCTGAAATCTCCTATTGAAGCCTAATTGATAAAACACCCTCCCCAAGGGACAAAAATTTAAAAAATTGCTATATCTATATCCATACCCAAGATCTCTGGGTAATTCTCACTCAATCTATTTAGTTCTTCAAAAATTCTTCCTGAAACATGGAAACCATTAACCGACTTTATAACAGAGCAAGGCTGTGTTGGGTGATTCTCCCATAGAAAACAAATAGTAAATCTAGGCCTAATTTTAAAAGGTGGTTACCTGAAGGCTCTGGACAATGAACAAAGCAGACAACTTGGTGGGGAGGATGCTATGCAGAGAGAACTGAAGGTGGAATGAAATTCTTACTTTTTTGTCTTTTATCCCAGAGCTAGATGTTGTGTTATACATGACGCTCCAGTGAGAACACTATAGGCTTTCTGGGAAGGGGAACTGGAAAGCCCAAGCTAGGAAAACTGAAAATATTGAAGAGATGGAAAGGGGAAAAACGGGGTGGGAATCTCTAATTTTAATCTACTTCCACTGTATAGCAGCAAACACCCACAGTTTTGATATCCACATCATTCACAATGGAAAACTATAATTACTCTTTTGCCTGTTAACACAGTGGATGTGAAACTAAAAAATGTGCAACTGGTATATTCAGCTTGCAATTCAATGTCCAGATGGTATATTCAGTTTAAAAATCAACTAAGCTATTGCAGTTCCCTCTTGGGGAATTGCTACCTCTTTCTTCTCCATCTCTGTCTCTCTGTCTCTGTTCTCTCTCTCTCTCTCTCTCTCTCTCTCTCTCTCTCTCTCTCTCATAATTCCCTAGCTTTTTTGGCACACGAGATTAGTTCTGTGGAAGACAGTTTGCCACGGACTGGGGACAGGGATCATTGCAGGGGTCTTTTTCCCTCTGCAAAGATACTCTCCAACAACATTTATTGTTTTTTCCCATTATTACTAGTGTGAGGTTGTGGGCTCACCAAATATGACTTAGACAAGTGTGCAATGCAGTAAAAAGAGCTGACAGAAATGGTAAATAAAGTAATGGGTGGGCCATGCACAGCTTAATTGTCACTTTCACTCACTGACCAGGTTTTCCTATGAGTCTGCAAGCAACTGATTTATTATATTCTTTTTTAAAAT
>NW_004524578.1:33840253-33841234 GCF_000260255.1 Octodon degus
TTTTGCAAAGACATTTAAAGTGTGTAAAAAACTAGATTATTTAAAGGAGTGAAAGAAAAGATCTGTCCTCTTTGAATTTTATACTTAGCAAACACACCTTTGAAAATTAAAAGTAAGATTTTCTAGTTATACAAACTTGAAATATTTTAATATCTCCGGAGGTAGCATATAGGAAATAACAAAGAGTATAATTCAAAAGGCAAGAGAAATTTCAGTATGCTCCTGGATGAACAATAAGAAGCTCTCAATATGATAGTTATGCAGGACTATATAAAAAACATATTAGATGAACCCTTATTTAAAGGTCATTCCAGATTTCTATGAAACAGTACCAATCTTATGTTGGGTTATACACCTAATTTTTTCCCCATATATGTGTATGTGTGTATAAAAGACAGGGAAGAAGTAATATAAAGTCAACAGAAAATGGAAATATACTTTTTAAAGTTTCTAATACTAAGAGAATATATCATACAATGTCTTTTAAATAAATTGTAAGTCAAAGATACAGTATGAATCTTAGAACGAAAATTAAAATTAAGCAATATTCAGAAAATTAAGTGTTTCAAAACAATTGAACTAAGAAAAAGTTTTCATGATAGCAAAGAAGTACTAAAAGCAAAACATAAGATAATTACTGGAATGGCAAGTAAATGACCAGCACTTCTAACAGTTTGAGGACAGGATATCGCACAAAGTTCTAGTGTGTTGTGGACATGCATAATGACCTTGACAGTTACTGGTGGCTAGGCGTCACTTGTGGAACTGAGCTACAGCTATTTCCTTGAAATCCACCCTGTACACTCAGGTGGAATCATGACCCATAGGGTGGAAGAGAAATCCATTGGTAGAGTGTGCTGATGAAAATATTCTGCTGCTGAACACAAAAGAATAACTGAAGACTACTATTGTATACCTCTTATTCTCCTCTGTTTAATTGTTTGCCCTATTTGGCGGGCTCTTTCCATTCTCATTCATGGG
>NW_004524578.1:33855112-33865754 GCF_000260255.1 Octodon degus
ATATTTCCATTTTCTGTTGACTTTATATTACTTCTTCCCTGTCTTTTATACACACATACACACACCTATATGGAAAAAAATACTTGTATTTTTAAGATTGATACTGTTTCATAGAAATCTGCAATGACCTTTAAATAAGGACTCATCTAATATATCTTTTATATAGTCCTGCATAACTATCATATTGAGAGCTCCTTATTGTTCATCCAGGAGCATACTGCAACTTTTCTTGCCTTTTGAATTATGCTCTTTGTTATTTCCTATATGCTACTTCTGGAGATATTAGAATATTTCAAGTTTGTATAACTAGAAAATCTTACTTTTAGTTTGCAAAGGTGTGTTTGCGAAGTATAAAATTCAAAGAGAACAGATCTTTTCTTTCAGTCCTTTAATTAATCTAGTTTCTTACACTCTTTGTCCTTTTTTTTCTTTCTAATGTGGAATAAGATGCCATTTAATTTTGTCCTTCCATAGCTCAAATTTTTATGTATATGCTTTAATGATTTTTTTCTTTGCAAGAAGTTTTGGACAAATTCATTTTTGTGCATCTTGGTATGATTTTATTTAAATGTCTTTGCAAAAGGTTCATTTTTCTTGGAAATGGGGTATTATAAGCTGAACTAAATTCAGAAATTTTAAATCTTTAAAAAAAAATGCTTGAGGGCCGGGGAGATGGCTCAGTGGAATAGGTGCTTGCCAGGCAAGCACAAGGGCCTGAGTTCAATCCCCAGTTCCACAAAAAAAAAAAAATTGCTTGAAACTATTGTTTGAAACAAGGTACAATTCCCCTATGATGAACGCTATCACTATGTCCATATAAAATGTACCAATAAAAAAATTCAAGGAAAAAAATAAAAATTTAAAAAAAGAAGTAAAGGCATGCTGTTATGTTGAGCTGTGGGGGACTCAGGTCAACAATTTCTGACATTGCTAGTCAAGCAGAAGACCCAATACTATTATGGGCTACTGGACTCTTTTAGAATATTTTGCTGAGTTTAAACACCTATAATATTCAAATAACGGAACTTAACAAAAAGGGGATACAGATGAATGTCCATTTTGTATCTGTGTATTCAAAGTGGTTAGGATAGATATATAGTTACATTCTCTTAATGAATAGAGGGACTTGTTCTAATGGTGTTTGTAAATAGGATATCATGTCCGCATCTTGTACAGCAGTTAACCACTAGGAAGAATGTATGCAATGTGTGAATTATTGAAACTGTCCTACCAATTTGGTTTGAAACTTTCTCATTGCTATTTGTTTCTCAATAAAATTATGGAAAAATGTTTTTTAAAAAGTAAGTATACTTGACACATTCAGTCTAGGCTAAAGAATATATATTTGGAATATGGAATATAGAATGCATATCTTTAGTCTGGACTAACATCTTTCCCTCCTTGATCTAGCAACCTGAGGTCATTTTCTTATATGTACCCAGAGTTTTGCAAGTAATATTACAAAAGCACTACATCTGGTTTTTTGTTTTTTGTTTTTTGTTTTTTGTTTTTTTTTGAACCAGGGATTGAACTCAGGCCACTGTGCTTGCCAGGCAAGTGCTTATTCCACTGAGCCAGCTCCCTGGACCCTACATCTGTGTTTTGTTTTGGTATACAGCCTTTATCTGGTTTTTCTTTCTTTTTTTTTCTTTTTTTTTTCCGGAACCGGGGATTGAACTCAGACCCTTGTGCTTGCCAGGGAAGCACTTATTCCACTGAGCCATCTCCCCGGCCCCTCTTTATCTAGTTTTATTTCCATAGATAAACCCCAAGGGTTTTGTTAGTCTTCGGCGAGTGTGGGACTTTACTGTCTCTTGTTGGATTTCTTAACTTTACCAATACCTCATGAATAATCCCCTCACTGAGCTCTGTTGAGTCAAGCATGGAGTGATTCCTCTGGTCCCATGTTACTTCTGTCATTCAGAGTCTAAGGGAGGTTTGTGACTGCTTGATGCTGCCTCCTTTGCCTATATCCTAGTGTCTGTGGGGTGTGTGCCCTCCTACTTCATCATAGGATGGAGCCTCCCTCTCTCCAGGATGTATACTTACGGGGATTTCTCTAAAACAGGAGAGATTTTTATAATAGACAATCCTGTTAAAAAGACAAGTGTCCATTACACTTGTGGAATCGGGAAGTCATTCTGCTTAAAAAAGGAAGCAGATATATACAGGGAAGTAGAAGGAAATTAGGTTGCAAAAGCAGGTGAAGACCTTTTCACTGAGAAGTGATCCTAGGTCTCAAGATGGGACATGGTCAGCCTCTGTCTTGAGTAGGGAAATGAACGTATGATTTGTGCGTCAGCAAGATGTGTCAGCAAGCAGAGTGAAAGAAGCCCCTAGAAGGAGAGAATTTTACTTCCTCTGTCTGATTGTAATCTTCCCAAGGGCAAAACCTTTTGGACTTGTCTAATGTGATCAGTTATTTCTCTCAGAGCCTGGAACATGGTGGGCATATGTTAGATCCCTGAGACTGAGAGCAAATAAGGACTATTAAGGAGGTGGTTAAGTTAGCCCTTGTGAAAAATCATAAGGCCTGAACAGGAAGAAAGACAAGTAACCTTGAATGCTCATGTGCACCAGGTTTTTAACCTACAGTCTCTCATCAGACTCATGACTGATCTTATGAAGTACATATGCATTTCCATGTTGGGGTGAAGGCTGGATGCATTACACACTCACATGCACACATGTAGTGAACAGTGGAGAGAGAAGATGTGAGACACGTTGGTGACTGACTAGGGCTGGGGTGAGGACAGAACCCTGAGGGAAGCTGAGGAGTTTGAGGCTCTGAGCTGGAACCAAACAGGTGGTGAGGACACAAAGGAAGTAGGAAGGTAGAGGCATTTGTAGGAACAGGACACCTGGGTGGGGTCCTGAGGGAGACTTAGCTACCTGTGGGTAATTAGAGATGCAAACCCAGCCCCAGAGCTGAGGCAGAAGTAAAGAAGCACATTAACTAGCAGCTCATATTGGGGCACACTTCTTAGAAGCTGGGCAGTTACTTTGGGGTGCTTGAGGGAGTGGGGAGTAGCTGCTGCTGTCCCCTTAAGTGACTGGTACTGAGCCTTCAGGGTTTCTGTTGTCCTACGCTTGCTTTTCCAGTTAAGGACCTCCAAAGGAATTTAAGAGAACCAGTCAAAATTGCAGAGTCACCCTGACTCACTCTTTTTAGGTGACCCAGAATAAACTTTGCTTCTACTTACTAAATTCTCCACCTAGAGATGTTCTGTCCGTCATTTTTTAAAATATATAACATGTGACCTTGAACTGAATATGCTTAGGAATACGCCTGTCTCCACATGTGAGGATGAGTCTTTCCTACCTGCAGCATGTGGAAGTTTTCCTAATAAAAGCCCTTCCCTTTCTCTGGAGAAACCCTGCTCTGCGAATGGCTCCCCGCGCTCTCTCTACTGCTCCATTTATTTTTTTTTTAAATTTTTTTTTAATTTTTTTATTAGAGAGAGAGAGAGAGAGAGAGAGAGAGAGAGAGAGAGAGAGAGTGGTGTGTGTGTGTGGCCAGCTCAGCCCACCAGGGGGCGGGGCTGGCTGGCATGTGGTGCTGGGGGATTGAACCGCGGTCCCTGATGCTTTGCTAAGCTTGTTCTAAGTAGATGCTTTAGACCACTGAGCCATCTCTCCAGCCCTACTGCTCCATTTATGACCTGCACAATAGCCAAGTCTGTGCCAACCCTGAAGCAGATCCAGAAAGCACGCCCGCTTTCCTAAGTCTTCACATCAGTAGATTTCTTGTCATTTCCACATTTATGCAAGTGGAGGGCATTGGCAGGGGGTGACAAATACACAGGAGTTCTGAGCAGTGGAGGGCTCGCTGTTGTTCTGATGTATTTCCTACACACGCACGCACACACACACACACACACACACACACACCTTATGCAACTTTTCTGGGAGGAATGTTTTAAGAATGCTGGTTAAAAATTACAAATGCTGATGATTCTCTGTCTGGGCACTGAAGGCTGGGCCTGCAGAACCTATGACACCTCCGGTCCCTCAGCTACTGCAAGGACCACTGGTGGGGTGATCTTGAGGCTGGCTTCTTCCGGGGCGCCATCTCTGTGGCAGCATCGCTTTTCCTTCCCCAGAAAGGCCTAAAGAGCAAGCTCGATCTCTGAAGTGGTCTTCTGGGCTGGCTGGAAGATTTTGAAGACGCTTAATTGTTTCCTGAAGAATGGCCACTACTCTAAGCCCAGTGACCTTGGGTCTCCAAAGCGCTGCTTCTCAGGCCAGGCCTTATTACATTCGAGTCAGAGGAGACCGCTGTCATTGTACTACATCAAACCAAAAAGAAAAGAAGGACAAGAAATTTCTATTTGAACTTAGATAATTCAAAACGGCTGAACTTTAAGAATCCTTTCACATGCGTGCAATGGTGAATAGTGGAAGAATACCCTGATTAATTTAGAAGAGCATTTTATCCTAACTTAGTTATAAAAGGCTGAAAATGTGCCTTTGCATCTGTTCAGGGTGATATTTCATGAGCAGCTAACGCTGCATAATAATTTCCATGACAATAAACACATAGACTTGTTACTTGATAGTTGCATAATTGTGGTTTTCTTCTGCTTGTCCTCAGAGGTGGAGAGCTGCCTATGTGCTTTGTGTTCCCCTTCCGTTTTCCCCCGGAGGTAGAAAGGGCAAATATAAAACACACCACACCAGAAGGAAAGAAATAGTCAATATACCACTGTTGCCTGTGAACTGCAAGTTATTCCCACTTGTGTGAGACGGGCTTTGCCCTGGTGGCAATGCTCACCAATGACCAGTAGAGGGCAGGCGCAGCCTCCTAGGACGCAGAAGGCTCCCTCTAAGGGAATCCATACCGCAGTAGACAGGGCGCCCTCGCAATCTATGACGTCATCAGCCTCTCCAGACCGTTGTAATTTCGAGGATGGAAGTAGATCTACATGTGCCCTGCAGTCAGACAGCTTGGGTGAAAGCCGATCTCTACCGCTAATTAGCTGTGTGAGCTGGGGCAGCTCTTTCGACCCTCCTGGGCCTGTTTCAGTGTTTCTCCAGAAGGATGTTAGTATTACCTACTTCGCAGGCTCGGTGTGACCCTTTAAGGAGTTTACTATATGTCAAGCACTCAGAACAGAGCCCAGACTATGGTGAGGTGTTATGTGTGTTGTTATTTGTAATAGTGTCGCAAACAGCCCTTTACTTTTCCTTCCAGGACCCTAACTGAAGCGTCCAAGAAGGGTCACTCAAGAAGGGAGGGAGAGGTGGTGGGGAAGCTCAGGCCACGCGGGAATCTCAGCACTCGGGGAAGTGGACTTCGGAGAGTTCTGCTGGTCAGGACAGGACAGAGGTCCTCAGCGGGGGTGGGGAGGGCAGAGGATGGGGACACAGCAGGCCAGCAGATGTCTGGCACAGGAAGGGCTTGGGGCGAGCAGGCGCTGTTCCTTCCAGCTGTGAGTGAGCACTTTGCAATTAGCTGCAGTTACCACCGGGCACCTCCGTTCCAGCTCCACCTGGGAGTGAAGGAGAAGGGCAGAGGGAAGCACCGCTCTCACGGAGGCCTGGGGGCCAGTGCAGCCTCCCAGCAGGTTCCACTCTGATTCTCTGAAAGGGGCCAGGATGTGGGAGAAGTGAGCAGTGCCCAGCAGAGGCGTGGCACAAGGCCCCCAGCAGGGAAGGAAGGGGAGGGACACCCCCTCTGAGGAGGCCTCTGGCTAGTGATCTGAGGTCAGCTATGGTAGGCTGCTCGTGGGCAGCCTCAACCTACCCAGCCTTGCAGAGTTCTATCTGGGCTGGTCACAGGCCTGACCCTAAACATTCTAGCTCTCTGCTTCTGACACGTAATAGGATAGCGCTCCCCTTCCTACCTGAACTCAGTAGGGCCACACAACTTCATCTGGCTAATGAAACATGAGCAGGGACTTTAAGGCCATGCAAGCTTAGCTATGTTCTTCTTTCCCTCCAACCCAGCACTTCATGGCTGCTCCGACAGCCTGTGTCCCTGTACGGTTACAAGGAGCAGGGAACCCCCTCAGCTGACCTGTGACAGAAGTGTCACACAGGGAAGAAATAAATATCCTTTGCTTCTAGCCACTGAGTGCTGGGTCTGCGTTGTTACTGTAGCCTAGCACCACATGTCCTGACTGAGAATACAGCTCACCTCCGCATAGATTCAAGGCACCTTTCACACTGGCCACCTCATCTGACCTCTGGATAGTGCTGCGAAATGGGTCCAGCCTCCCAGTTTTCAAGTGGTGCATCCACTGGTATCCCCCCAAAGGCTTACATATTCAATGCCCCAGAATAAAGTGACAGAACGGAAACTCCAGCTTCTCCGCTGCTTCCCTACCACCACCTTCCCTTCTAAGATACTCAACACCCAGCAAATGTGGACACTGAGATGGTAATGACACTGATAGTGAAATGAGCACGGAGGCCAGAAGGACTGCAACCAGCAATGGCGTGTTCCCACTTGGTGTCACACATATAGGACATAAAAGTTTCAGTAGGAGCATCAGTGAGACCAGAGTAGTAGCACGGGCCTGAAATCCCAGGGTTCTGTAGGCTGCAGCAGGAGGATTTCGTCTGAGGGCAGCCTACGCAGCGTATTGAAACCCTGTCTCAAAAAGTAAAAGATCTGGGGATATAGCTTAGTAGAGCCTCCATGGGTTCAATCCCATGTAGCAGAAAACGACAAAAGGTGAGTGAGAAATGACACCAGGGATCTTACAGAGAACACAGGCAACAGACAACATGAAATGGGGAAGGTTCTCTTTAGGGACTCAAAGCCTCATGTTTATAATAGAATATTTAACCCAGTTTCCTGTGATTCACTTTATCTGTAGTTCTAGTACTCACTGAATCCTGTGCTCCCTGCCTCGCTGCTAGGCATAACCACCCTGGCCTTGAGTTTCTTCTTTCTTTGCATCAAAATTCTCCTCTAGCCAAATGGTCCTGGTCTAGATCCTCAATCACTTAGGTCCCCTTTTTCCCATGGGGAGACCAGAGAACGATTCCAGCTAACAGCTTATGAGAAGGCTGCTGTGGTGTGGGATGGTGTGGTGTGTAGTGGTGGTGGTGGTGTGCGTGTGTGCTCCCATATGTACGTGTCTGTGTGTGGTGTGAGTGCCTTTGTACGCCACCCTTGTATTTTAACCTGGCTCTCTCCAGGCCATCCAGGCAGGGGATTGCAGAGCAACCCCAGGCTGCGAGGGAGGGGCCTTGGCACCAGCTGACTTTGCATGACACCTCCAATCACATCCTGTAACTGGCAGCCAGCTCCACTCAGCCTAAGACCGCTCTCTGCATCCATCCATCCTTCACTGCTGACTTTGAAGGGATCAAAAGAGCCCTGTGTGTTTTCCTAATCTCCCTAATCCTCATAACTATTCCTGTGAGGATGCAGGTATCATCACTACCATTTTTCAGATGAAACGAAGGCCCAGAAAGTTTTAATGACAGACCCAAGGTCACCTGGCAAGCCTGTGGCAGGGAAGGGAGCAGGGCTCAGCCCGCTGCCCCGCTGCCATCCATCTCCATTAGACCCTGCTGTCGCGCCGAATTCCCCCTGCAGTTTTAATTGAATATCATGTTCTTCTTCACTTCCTGCCCGAAACAGGGCAACAGCTGCCACTTACCCTCCTGCGCCGGCTGGCGGTACTTCAGTGGTGGGTGAAGTTAGGCTGGGATATAAAGTGGGCGAAGCCTTTCAGGATAAAAGAGCCCAGCACAAGGGGAGGTAGTCTCCGAGGTATAAAAGGGATGCCCCGGCTTTACTGCTTCTCCTGACTCTCGGGGCCGAGGCTAAGAGGGAAAGCCTCTTGGGAGGGTGAGTATGGGAGTTGGAAAGAGGGAACATGGAAGAAAAAGAAACGATGTGCATGTCATTGAACAAAAACTTCTTGACAAAAAGAAATCAGACTCATGTTGGTGAGAGGCTGAAGATGTGGCTTTGTTTGCCTGTCCTGGCTCTGATTCTTTTTTAAGAACAATGCTACAGAGTTGTAGGGGGCTTACAAACCCGTGGACTAAGATCCACTTCACCCTCTTCCATCTGCTGTACAATTTCAACAGCAGTGGTTCTAAATCTTGAAGTACACAGAATGACATGATTAAAGCATTGGTTTCTGGACCCGGTCTGGAGATGGTGGTCCAGGAAAATTTGGGACTGACATATGATCAGTGGCCGTCCAGTGTCAAGAATTTGTACCTCTGTCCCGAACACATTTGGAAAGAACTTTTCCCATGTAAAAGCAGAGAAGTTAACCTGAGAGGTGGTAGCTTTGTGTCCACAGCTGCTGAAACTGCCCTTGACTTTGCTGTTCCTTCTGTTGCTGCACCACCATCCTCGGCACATTTGCAGAGCTGGGTCTGCAGGTGGAGTGAGGTTTCTAATTCTACCTCTGGGTATGGAAGACCTGGGGTGGAGAGGGCAATCTCGCCGTTGGAAATCTGAGCGCTTTAGTCCAGGCCAGGAGGAAATTGAAAAACTTCCCAAGCAAAATGTTTACTTCCCCAAGAGATAAAAAAGAAGCTCAGGTTCATAAATCTGGGCCAGCACCCAGGACCCAGAGGTCAGGCTGGAGGCCCTGAGGGAAATGAACACAGCTCAAGGCAAGAAATGCAAGGGTTGGTGCTGTCCTCAAATGCTGTTGGGTCCTGGGGGTCACAAAGCATGCAACAGAGGTCACAAGAGGATCAAGGCCATGATGGTTCACGTCACTCATACGCAGCTAGCTCCAGGAGCCTGGAAGGCCATCCAACTCTGCTAGCTGCCTGCCTCTACTTTGCAAAGTGACATTTTTCCTGGAGCCTCATTTCCAACAAGTTCACCAAAGAATCCAAATCATCAGAGGAGATGGTAGAAAGAAACAGCCACTTCCGTTTCCTAAATAGAGTATTTGAGTGGTACCAGAAGACCAGTGTCCGGCTCTGAGCCCCAACAGGGGCCTGTTTGCCTACCCATGACCCATGCTAAGGAAGCAAGGCCTGAAGAGGAAGGCATGCCTGTCCTCAGGACCTACAGAGTGTTCAGGACAGTAGGACTGTGACTGCGTCTGCCAGCCCCAGGCACCCCTCAGCTGGGCTGCCTCATTTTTAACTTCCATCTGAAAGGGATTCTCATTTTCGATGGACTGAAATTCCCCAACTGGGTGTTGTTTCTCATACTGTCGTTTAAACTCTCATTCACCCTGCAGTTACAAAAATATGCAGAAATATGTATGTAGAACCAGGGAAATGCTTTCTACTTTTTTCACAAAACCCTGAAGATCTGAACAGGACATCAGCTAGTGGGAAGAGGTCATTTCCAAGAGCAAAAGGTGGACAAGATAACACCAAGACATTTTAGTTACAAGATAAATGTTACAAGTAACATTTTAGTTACTTTCCACTGCTGCCTATGCATGAAGCAAGTGATTGCCCTGTGAAATGAGAGGAGACTGGAGAAGTTTTAAATAATTTGAACTTGAAGCTTATTTCTCACAAACATGCATTGTATATTAGATAAATCCTTTAACCTTTCCAGGCCTCGATTTTTTCCCTCCACAATATAGCTGTCATTTCATTGAGTAAGCAAATCATGAATTTTAACTGCTTCGGAAAGACCTTGAGCTCTACATTTGAAAAGCGGAGCATGGCATTAATGCAGAATTGCTTGCAATAAAATCACCGACTCAACTTCAAAGCCTGCAGAAGTCTGATGAGTAAACTTCATGAAGATACAGGCAGGCTTTTAAAGTAAACACATCCCTGGTGGATAAAGAATTGATCGTCTTCCAGAGCAATCATCTTTGAAGGCCCTCTCACATTCCTGAAATGCTGCAGCAAATAGCATTCAGGACCAGCGGAGGTGACGACGAGGCGAAGGAAAAGGCCAGTGGTCTGCTCCTGGCCACCAGTCGTTCTGGTCCCAGCACTCACCAGAGCCATAAGCCTGGGTGAGCCAGCCCATGACGCTGGCCCATGTTTTTGTCATGTATCTTGTTTCTTCAGTTGTGTCTAAAAATTCACACATACAATGTAGATGTCCCTTCAATGAGTTTAAATGTACAGTGCTGTTCACGTTATGCAGTGTGCATTGTTGTACACCGCTGCGGTGTTTTCACCTCAAATAACTCCAGCTCTGTGTTTGTGGATTACCAAATCCCCCCTCCTCCCAGCCCGTGGCTCCCACCATTCAACTTTCTTTTTCTATGAGTTTGATTGTGTTAGATGTCTCATATCAGCAGAGTAAAGCAATGTCTGTGTTTTTGTGTTTGATTTATTTCACTTACTAGGTCCTCTGCGTTTCAGCATGTTTGCTCCTCCTGTCTTTCTTTCCTCTCTCTCCCTACCTCTCTCCCTCCCTTCCTTCCTTCTCTGCTTCCTTCCTACCTGCTCCCCTTTCCTTCCTTTCCCTTTCCTTCCCATTTTTTCTTCCTTCATTTCACCTTTCCTTTCCCCCCCTTTTTAAAAGCTTGAGTCCACATGTAAAATGAAATAAATTAGACACAAAAGCTTAAATATCACATAGCCTCTCTTATACAAAAAACTCAAACAGCAAAGTAAAAGAAAATAGGAAATACGAAGATATGAAAAAGGAAAGGGAAGAGGGAGGGGAAGAAGGGAAGGGGATGGAATAGAACTAAGACGTGTTATACACATGTTCCAACTCTCTATAAGG
>NW_004524578.1:33865854-33870875 GCF_000260255.1 Octodon degus
TTCCTAAATTGCTTATTCAGGGGTTCCATCATTTTTATATTCTCCTCTATCTTTTTATCAGTGTATTCTTTAGAAGCACTTAATACTTCTTTGATTATAGTTACCACTAAATTTTGTAGTTCCGAAATTATTTCTGATCTGATTTCTTCTATACCTTTCTGCAGTTGTTTCTTTACGGCCAACACTATTATTTCCAAGATATCTGGTGTGTGATTTCCAGTTTCCTCAGTGCTAGTGTCTTCTGCAGTTGTACTGGGTGGATGCGGGGCCTGAGACTGCATTTTGTTCCTTCTCTTTGTGATTTTGTATACCACTGTCTTCTGACCTTTGGTGTACAGCTTAGATATAGTTATTACCTTAGCACCAGGTCTGGATCTATGAAGTTCAGATTCCTCCAGGTGGGTGTTCCTTGGATCTGGCTGCTGTGCTCCACTTCTTTCTGCTGCAGGCGTTAGAGTTGAACCCTTTGTGTCACTCTGGCAAGATGTTCTGATCCTAAATCAGCAGAGTGGGTCTTGCCTTTAGCCTCTTTGCAAGGAGTTCTGCTGAAGGGTTCCATGGTGGGCCTGCACTCTGGGTCGAATGAGGATCCGCGTGCCCGGGTCATCTCACTCCCCGGGCCTGCGCTCTGAGTCAATTCAGGATATCGCCACCCTCAGTCATCTCACTCACTTGCCAGGCCTGCACTCTAGGTCTATTCAGGATCCCGTGGCCTCAGTCATCTCACCCACTCTCCGGGCCTGTGCTCTGGGTCTATTCAGGATCCGGAGGGCCGGTTCGTCTCCTGATTTATTATATTCTAAGCAGTCAAACTTCTCTCCTAATAATCTATTTTTGCAGCCACTCTCCAGTGCTAGCATCACAGCCTCAGCACCACCTTAGAACATTAAACATTACATCTCATAAGGAGGGCACTATAGACCTTGCGTGTATGTTTTATATAGGGCTCATACTCCTATGGGAATCTAACACTGTCACTGATCTGACAGGAAGTGGAGTTCAGACAATAATAGGATGCAGCTGTAAATATAGATGAGGTTTCACTTGAGTTTTGCTGGTCATTTCCTGATCTGTGACCTAGTTGCTAACAAATCACAGATAGGCACCAGGCCATGGCCTGAAAGCTGGGCTCTGCTGCTTAAAACAACCAAAGTTGTGGCTTCAGAGATGAAAAAAAATGTAGTTTGTTTGTGTCCCTTCACATGTACTCCTCAGTACACGTGAATGATGTACATTGGAGTACTCCTCAGTACTCCAATGATGTTATGGGAAATGCATAGTACGTGAATTTATCATTGGTTTTGAGCACATTTTCTTCCTGAAGAGCAGCACTCCATCTTGCACGGTAACTGATTATATATTTACTAGAGCACACACTATCTCTAAGTGGTGGGACACATGGTAAGAAGGGTGTGTCAGTCAGCAGGATCTATACAATGCTGCAGTAATAAGCAGCAATGTTTTCTTTCTTACTCTATAGGAGATATTGTAACTCTGCTTCTTGGTATCCGCATGCCAATACTCAGACAGATGAGACAGACTCTATTCTTTTGAATATGGTTGGTCTTATGATAGGAAATGTACAACATGGATCAAAAGTTTCTTCTTGGAAGTGACACACATACTTCTATTCATACGTAGGAGTGGGTTTTTTTTTTTTTTGTATTTTTGTTTTTTTTTTTCTTTCCTTTTTTTTTTTATATGGGTTAAGAGGGTGTAGATATCTAATCTTCTGGCAAGATCCTGCTCAGATCTGGTTCCACTCTTACCATTTGCATGTAACAGGTTACTTGAATCAAATAATAGCCAGTTTGAGGTAGAAGGCCATTATCTGGACACCTCGCATCTCATGCTCAGGGATTCACGTTCGACCAAGACTCTGTAGCAGATCTCCAGGGAGAATAGTTATTTGTTGTGAAGACTAACTTTGCTCAAAGACTCTGAGGACTGTGATCTCCCAGTGGGTGCTTCCATAGGGTTTTCCTTCTCAGAAACTCGAAGTTCTGTGAGTACTCCAAGATCCTGATCTTGAGGCAGAACGCTGAATGGTGTTGCTGTTCGCTCTCCTGCTTGGGCCAGCTGGAGAGCTAGCTCCTGCTTGACAGCTTTCCACTCTAGCTGGAAATGATTAAACTAGTTGAAAAATGATTCTGAGCAGCAAATATAAATATGACTTTCATAATGTACAAAATCCCAAAGAGTCTTATTTAGTATGTTACCTCTTAATGCCTTGGAGAAGATATACAGGCATATCATGGGTCATCGAGCCCTCAAGGGAACCTTCAAATTTGAGGGAATTCATTTCTCATCCTCTTAGCTGAGCTCTGCTAATTTCTAATCTCTAGATCATGTAATCTTACCACTAGCTGAGTAAGCTTGAAATGACCCATAATAATTCCTCATTATTTCTCTTATTCAGAGTCAAATAGGGTACATCATTATTAGTAATTATGGAAACAGAGACTAATATTTATTAAGTGATAATTATTTTCCATACACATATATTAATGCAGTTAATCACAACAGTACCTCTAGAAGATAGATAACATTATTATCCTTATTTTGAAAACTTACTGCCCCTGTGTATCTTACGTAGTATCAATCTCTATGAGCACCCTACTTTTCCCATCCCAAGGTTGCTGGGATGTGGTCTTTATTTTGTTTTGTTTTGCTTGGACATTTTGGTAAATTCTCCAAACATCTCCTTTGGGTCCTTTCTACCATTGAATACCTTATTCCATATGTGAGGGGACTTTACTGATTACTAAAATATTAATTTTAACTATATATCTAGGAACTGAAAGAATAACCAGGATGTGCTTGGGGTCTCATTAAGTCACATATAAGGTGGACTTGGAAAAGCCATCACTTTTCAGATCACCCACATATGCCCCCTTCCAATCCCCAAGAACTGTTATAATTGATGTCATAATAATATCTTCCCCTGATTCCCAGGTACCTTGGTATGTGATCTTTATTTATCTTTGGAAAACTTAGAATAAGAGCAATCTCATGTCCTTGAGAAGTCCCTGAAGAATCCTCTCTACATGGCACCCAATTTCCTCATGGACTGTCTGTACTCCTCTTTGTTGTATTTTTCCACAACAACTTGCCTTAAGGCACATAGCCACAAGATCTTGAAATTACCAATTTATTTAGCATCAGTTTAAATAAAACATTGATAACTTTCAAATTTGGCATCAGAACTTTGGAGTCTTCATTTATCAAAAATCCTTGGTTTTTGTTTTGTGTTGTTTTTTTTTTTAGCCAAGTCAGGGATGTTTGTTTGATCCCAGATTTCTAATAGGACAGACTCTACCATGTGGTCGATGTGGTGAAACACCTGAACCAATAGAATTTCATTCACTACCCTCCTCAAAGGAGGGTCATCCACTCCAAACTGCCTTTGTATGCTTTGTTCAGTAATGGAGAAGAGACCTTTAAGACTGTCGTCCATGTTCTGTAAATACATCACATTAAGTCCTTGTGATTTGAAGGATCAAATCTGAAAGAAGGGGCCAAGGATATAGCTCAGTGGCACAGCACCTGCCTGGCAAGTGCAAAGTCATGAGTTCAATTCCTGACATTAAAAAAAAAAAAATTGAAATAAGCCTAACCTTCATAGGCCCAAGTCTTCCTGCTCTGCAGGTGGAATTACTCCATATCAAATGGGCCAGTTGTGAATCAATAGGGAATGTTATCACTTCAATGTTTATAAATCTAAATCTAGTTCTATTAAAATTGATCATTAATTAGATGCATGAATGCAAAATGAAAAAGAAGAAGGAAGAGAAGGAGAAGAAGGAGAAGGAGAAGAAGAATCTAGGCATTTTGCATGCTAGCCAGTTAAATTAAGCACCTCAGCTCCCCATCATCAGGATGTCCATACCCAGTGATTGGAACATGTTGGCTTTGCTGAGAGCAGGTTGTGGTCCAGTGTGGACTAATGCCGCTGTGTTGCTTAGTGCCTACCTGTGTGAAAGCAGCTCTTTTTTTTGCAGTCCACAAGCTCAGATCTCTTACTGGGACTCAGAGATGGAGAAGGTAGTGGGTTTCTTAGTGTTCCTTCATCCCAGCCACTTATCTCTACTACACACATTTTGGTAAGTCTGCAACTCCTCACACTGAAAATTATTTTTAGTTATGAAAATCCGTAGGATCTATCCACGAATCTTCAGAATCAGTGAGCTTCAGCCAAAGAACTTTGGTAGCTTAATAATTCCCACAACCAAGTTACAATAAATAACCTCCCGTGTTTCTGCTGGAAAAATGCTTGTTCTCTTGGCCTCCACTATTACCTTCAATCAGTTCTCTCACCTCATAAGAAGCAGAAAGCCCATTCATTGGTAGTACCTCTATATACCCATGAAGCGTTGCTCAAATATCATGGGTCTCCTCTCTGGGGTTATGTTAAAAGGCCATGGTGAAGATCCCTTTAAGACTAGTCCAGAACTTCAGGGGATAATTCTGGTTAGACCTATGAAGTCCATACCAATAGACCTATCCCTCAAGGTTTTTTGACTTTCTCTGTTTTTATAATAAGAACTTTATCTCATCCTATGTCATTAAGTGGCTTGTTCAATTAACCAAGCCAGTTACTGGGATCACTTTAAAATGTTTTTTGCCCTGAAGATCCTGAATAGACCCAGAGTGCAGGCCTGGCAGTGAGTGAGATGACCTGGGGCCGCAGGATCCTGAATAGACCCAGGAGCGCAGGCCTGGCGAGTGAGTGAGATGACCCAGGGCCCTCTGGATCCTGAATAAACCCAGAGCACAGGCCCAGCGAGTGAGTGAGACTACCCGGGGCCCACTGGATCCTGAATAAACCCAGAGCCCAGGCCCGGCATGTGAGTGAGACCACCCAGTACCTGCAGATCTTCACTCTACCCAGAGTGCAGACCCAGAGAGGAACCCTTCAGCAGAACTTCCTGCAAAGAGGCTAGAGGCAAGACCCACCCAGCTGATTCAGGAGCAGAACATCTTGCCAGAGAGACACAAAGGGTTCAACTCTAATGGCTGCA
>NW_004524578.1:33871679-33873397 GCF_000260255.1 Octodon degus
CCTCTTGGTAACTACAGTCTAGTATTAGTACAAGACTAATACACTTGCTCTGTAAGTGTATTAGTCTTTTATTTCCTCGGTTACTTTTATTCTGAAATATTTTATTCATTTTGATGTTACCCCAGTGTGTATCAGCATGCAAGTATCTCTTTGTGATCCTATTTTCAATTTTGGGGGTAACTATCTAGAAGTGAAATCACTGGATCACGTCACTGTCCAATTTTTAAGTTTTAAGTTTTGGGGTAAGTGTCACTGTTCCCCAAAATGTTGTGCCATTTTTACAGTCGCACCAGAATCCCCAAAGGCGCCAGCTATTCATTATCCTTGCATTTGTTACTTTCTAGGTTTTTGATACTCCATCCTAAGCAGTGTGAGGTTGTATTGTGATTTTGATTTTGATCACTAGTGGCGCTGAGGGAGCCAGAAGAGGTCTTCCCACAGGGATGTTGGCCACTTGCACAAGTTCTGTGTGCAAATGTCTCTTTAAGCTCTTGCTCATTTTCTAATGAGTGTAAGTTTGGGTTTTTGAACTGTAGAAATGTGTTATATATTCCACCTGTTATTAACCCCTTACTAAATGGTTTATAAATATTTTTGCTCATTTCATAGGCTGCCTTTTCATTTTGTTAAACATTGTTTTTTCTGAGCAGTCCTTAAGTTTGATGTAGGCAGATCTGTTTATTGTTGCTCTTGTCAGTGTTACTAGAATCATATCTAAGAAACCACAGCCTATTCCAATTCAGTGAGGCTTTTCTCCTGTTTTATCCCTGGAGTTTTAGTTTCAGGTCTTATATTCAGAGCTTTAACCCATTTTGAGTTGATTTATATCTAAGGTACTAGATAAGAATCCTGTTTTAATGTTTTGCATGTAGATACTTAGTTTTCCCAACACTATGTATTGTACAGAATCTTTTTTTCTATTGTGTATTATTGACATCCTTGTTAAAGATCATTTGACCATGTATACAAGGATTTATTCCTAGGTTACTTATTCAGCTTTACTGGTTTATGTCCAGCCTCATTTTAGTACGTACTGTTTTGATTACTGTAGTTTTATAATATGTTTTAAAATTAGGTATTATGAGGCTTTTGGTTTTGTTCTTCCTTGAGATTGTTAGATATTTGGGGTCCTTTGAGATTCCATATGAACTTTAGAATAGTTTTTCTATTTCTAAAAAAAAAATGTCACACAGATTGAGATAAGAATTGTATTGAATCTTTAGACTCATTTGTAAGGGTCATTTTAGTGATATTGTTATAACCCATGAACATAGGGTAGGTTGTTATTTACTTGTATCTTTTAAGTTTTTTTCAGCAATGTTCTTTTTGTTGTTGTTGTTTTAGTTTTTTTTTTTTTTTTTTGTCTTTTTGAGACTAAGTCTTGCTATGCAGTCAGCCTGGCCTTGAGCTCACACTGTAGACCAGGCTGGTCTCAGACTTGCAATGATCCTCCTGCCTCAGCCTCCCGAGTGCTGCGATTACAGGCATGTGCCACCATGCTTGGCTTCAGCACTGTTTTGTTTTTGGCAATACTGGGGATTGAACTCAGACTCTTATGCTTGCCAGGCAAATGCTTATTCTACTGAGCCATCTCCCCAGCCCCTTCAGCACTGTTTTAATAGTTGTAAGTGTATTAGTCTTTTATTTCCTTGGTTACTTTTATTCTAAAATATTTTATTCATTTTGATGTTATTACAACTACAATTGTTTTTTTAATT
>NW_004524578.1:33873699-33881837 GCF_000260255.1 Octodon degus
TCCTCCTCCTCTTCTTCTTCTTCTTCTTCTTCTTCTTCTTCTTCTTCTTCTTCTTCTTCTTCTTCTTCTTCTTCTTCTTCTTCTGTCATATTTAGTACAGGGTGTATAGGGTCTACAGGATATCTATCAGACTTATAGTGATTCTCCTGTTTTCAGCCTACCAAGAGCTAGGACTACAGGCATGTGCCACCATGCCCAGTCTCAATTGGCCAGCATGGCAAGCCGGGGATTCAACTCTGGCCTCTGCACTCTGCATAAGCAGGTGCTTTAGTCCTCTAAGCTATCTGGCCAGCCCTTTTAATGCTAGCACTCTGGGAGTCTAAGGCAAGAGGGGAGTCCAGTCTGGGAAATTTAGTGACTTAACAACAGTCTGTCTCAAAAATATTTTTAAAAAGGGAAAGAAAAAGAGCTTGGGGATATACCTCAGGGTAAAAGACCTAGATTCAATCATTAGTACTGGAAAGGAAAAAAAATGACCGTTTCTTCTGTGCATAAAGATAATTTCATTTCTTTCTTTCCAATTTAAATGCCTTGTATTTCTTATTTCCTTTTCCAGGTTAGGATTTCCAACACAGTGGTGAACAGAAGTGGCAGACCTGAATATCTTGGTCTTATTCCTGACCTTAGAAGAACTATGTTCAGTTTTTCATCATTAAGCCTGGTAGGCTATTCAGATATGTTGAAGTAGGTTTTCTTTTCTCTTTCTAATTTCATTTTTTTTGTTATTATCATAAAATTATGTTAGATTTTGTTAGATACTCTTATTACAACAATTGAGATTATCAGATGATTTTTGCCCTATGTTCTTTAAAGTTATACATTATATTTATTGATTTTCTTGGGCTGAACCATTCTTGAATCCACTTGGCCATGGGGCACAAACCTTTTAATGTGCTGTTTAGTTTGTTTGCCAGTATGTTATTGAGGACTACATCAGTATTTATCAGAGATATTGATCCATAGTTTTTTTCCCCTTGAAGTGTCCCTGCGTCAGAATAACACTAGCCTCACAAAATGAGTTGAAAACTTTGCCTCACCAAAGTTTCAGAGGAGTATGAGAATGGTTGGCATTAACTCTTCTTTAAATATCTGCTCTTGACCTTTTACATGTCAGGCTTTTTATTATTGATTCAAATCTCTATAGTTTAGTTAGATTTTCTATATTTTTCAAGATTTAGACTTGGTAGGTTGTACACATCTAGGAACATATTAATTTCTTCTAGGTTATCTAATTTGTTAACATATTTATTTGTAGTAATCTCTTACAATCCTTTTGTATTTCTGAGCTATATCTCCCCTGTTGTCTCTGATTTTAATTATTTTTCATTAGGTTTATAAAGGAATTACTGAAGTAGATTATTCATTGGGGATTTCTAGCTCTAGAATTTTTTGACATCTCCAAAGAACATTGTAAAATTGATTAGACAACATTTACAACATATAAAATTATATAAAGAGGAATACAATAAATACTCATCCAGTTTAAGTCATAACATTTATCAGAGATAATGTTCTATATATCCTTCCCAAATGTATTCTTCACCCTGGGAGCACCATTCACCACCATGGATTTTGTGAGACTCATGGACTCATTTTGTGAATTTTTTTCTTCTTGATGTATGGTACTCCTTGCGCATTTTTACCCCATGGAGTACTTGATGTGTGACACTGTCACAATTTATTTATGGACTTTTAATAGATATTAGATAGCTTCCACTGTTTTTACTTTAACAATCTTCCTCCAAGTATCTGTGTTCACATCATTTGTGTATTTTTTGTAACAGAAAGCCACTTGGAACATAGAGAAGGCACTTCATCACTTTAATAAAATAATGACACATTTTTCTCTGATGCAATCAAGCCAATGTGAGCTTTCACTAGTAGAACATAAGATTTCCTATTGTCCAGCATCTGGAGTACTATTTAATAATATGAGACGTTAATGCCTAATTGTATATTTCAGCGTAACCTGTTGCCTGTTACAGCTTTCACTTTCATTTCCCTGGTAACCACTGTGGCAATTCACTTAAGTGTGTTTAGTGTTTCCTTCCTCTGTGCACGGCTTCTGCATGTTTCTTGCCTTTTTCTGACTTTTAATGTGGGTGAAATGTCCTGTCCTCCATCTCCAGAAAATAATAGTCTGCTTGACCAGATCTCTTAACTGTGATTAACATCCTCGGAGAATCTATACAATAGCCGCCACTTGTGTCACAAAATTCCAAGGATGAGATCATTGTTCCTTCCTGCAATCAGTGTATAAGTTTTTTCCTCATGCAAGCCAGGGCAGGCAACACAACTTCATAGCCCACAGCAAGGTGCCATTTGACTACGTGAACCTGTCGGAAAACTGAGCTCACTGTCCTCAGAGCAGTTGTGCTGACTTGATGCTGCTTCTTTGCAGAAGGCTATGAGTGACTCCCACCTGATCTGGAGGGGCCAGAGCATGCACGGGGGGCAGGCACACTAATCCTCCAGAAAAAAGGTCAAGGGCTTCTGGCTCATGTTCCGATGATTAGAATTTTCTGGGTTTTATGGAAAAATGTGTAATCTTGGTATTTTACAATTACAAAATGCTAATGTTTATTTACAGAGATGTCACAAGTGAAGCCAAGAGAAACATGACCAAGGCTGAATTTGAGATTTTGTAACAGCTTGGCAGTAGAGTGCTCAATGACAAAGTGTCAGCAATGAGGAGACAAAGAGCCTTGTGTTAATTCTTATTTAACTTTTTCTTATTGTTATAAACAAAGTTGTTTACAAGTGGTTTAAGTCATGAAAGGCAACAGGCATGAGATAATGCAAAACGTTCTACAGGTTGTCACTGTAGATTGTTGTTGCGGCTGTAGTTAGGTTGAGTTAGTTTGACAAGTGTAACGCTAGTGTTGACTAGTGTGTCTAATGTCGCTCTGCCCTCATGAGAAAAATGAAGATCTAATTGCCATATTCCAGAACAAAAATGGTTTTAGAATTGAGATACAGTTTGCAAGACTTTAAAGAAATAAAGAGAAAGGGTTCATCTTTTCCCTAGCTTCTTAACACCTTCAAAAATATGTATGTCCATGTAGACACACACACACTCTCTCTCTCTCTCTCTCTCTCTCACACACACACACACACCTCAGTTCAGAAAAGCATACCTACCTATATGTAGCCCTCATTCTTTTCATTTTAGTTTGTTCTATTCTTGCTCCTAAGTAGCAGAGAAAATAAAAACTAAAGAGATTCCAAAAAAGGCAAAAAAAAAACCAACCTACCTCTCAGACTTTAGAATTACATAATAATGCACATGTATGTTTACCAACTAGTTGCAGAACAGCTGACATATCATCAATGTTGATCAGTCAGTGCATAATCCTTGAAGACATGGCATGTCTTCTCTGGATTAAGGAGATCCTGAAGTTTTCCTAGGCCCATCTAATTTGGATAGAAAGGAGCACCCCCTACTCATACTGCTGCTTCAGTTGTGAACAAGCATCTTGGACACAGACCTTGAAAGTTTAGAGAATAAATAGAAGACCATGGAGGAATCTGAAAGGGAGTCTTTGTGCTGTCAATGTCACTGTCCTATGAGCATTATTTTAATATATTTCCCACTGTACTTCAGCCTTTTCAACTATAAATTGGAACTAACTGTACTTACCTAAAGGGGTGTGGAGAATATTGAGGAAAGTAATAGACTCAAAATATGCAGAATACCACGTGACATGTCGTCAGTACTAAGGATGGAGGAAAACCATAGACAAATAGAAACTGCACAATGAAGACATCAATACAAGTGTTGTCACAAGGCAGTGAATTATTAATTGCCAAACAAATGCTTCTCACCCCTGAATGTCGAAACCTAGGGCACAGAGTAAAGGGAGAGCCAAAAGCATTTGGTTTCTCACACTAGCCAAGCACCTGCCTTTGCACATGTCCAAGAGACTGCAAACTAGGTCCCTCCAGAGACTCTGGATCATGATGGTCTCTTGGGAAAGGACCCAGCGCTTCTCCTATGCATGGAGATGATGCAGTATCACACTGGAGATTATACACATGAGACCAGATTGCCCACATCCAAAGCCTACTGCTGGCACATGTTATTTATAGGCTCATGAGCAAGCTGCTTAACTCTTCTGAGCCTCAGTTACTTTGTCTGTAAAATAGGAATAATAATGCCATCGGTTTCATCCATTGCCATGAGGATGAAATGAGATGGTGAACATATGCTTGTAACAGAGTACCTGGCACATATAAATTAAATTGCTCATGTAAGTTGGGTGCTGAACCAGTTCCTCCTTCCAGCTTGGCTGAGAAAGAAATCCCCCAATCTGTTTCAGTATTTAATATCCCCCAATGTTCAAAACATTCTTCGGTGAGAAAAGCCTCCCTCTAAAAGTGTATAGAATTTGAGAGGGGGTCCTTAGAGATTTTTACAACCAACTTACTCTATAGATGAGGAAGTTGAAGCCTGAAAAGTTGAAGTGACTTGCTGAAAGAGAGTGACTAGTGACAGAACCGGGGCTCACTCCCAGTTACCTTGACACCAAGATCCGTGGTCTACCTACCAGAGCTATAGTTATCATTTCCTATTGTAGGCCTATCACATCATCATGGTGGCAACATTTTGCGCCAGGTGATTGCAAGGCTCTGCACAGAGGATCCCAGTCCTCCACGTGCTGGCTTTCATGTACTCAGTGGGCATCCAATACATACAGGAATTGCCCAAATTGCAAAATAAAACAAAGGGTTCAAGCAGGATCAGAACATTGGCCTTACTACTGATACACTGAAGAGCATGGCTTAGCATGTGTGCCTAAGTGGCCTGCCAACTGACCCCTAAATAAGGCAGAATCACCTGCTGTTCTAGGCACATGGACAGAGGAGCAGAGACTTCTATGTGCTGACATTCTGGTCCCAAGAGGAAGGAAAATAGGGCTGAGAAGAACATGCCCAATTATTCCTCACTGATGGGCTAATCAGAAAAATCTCTGCACCTCTCCAAGAGGAGAGAAGGCAGCAATGTGTAATGGAAAAATCCTCTTAGAAATCAAAAGTAGGAAAAGACCATCTTTTCTAGTAAAACCTAATCCCAGGTCAAAACACAAGCAATGTGTGATGAGGACTCCTGTGTCCTCACATTTGGTGACAAACAGGTTCCTTGAGCCTTCTATACCAGAGCACAAGTCTCATTCATCAGGGTCCTGTCCCCTGTCCCATGACTTAGTCATGCTGTAAGACCCCATGTTTGAACACTGTCACACTAGGGTTAGGTTTCAACCTATGAATTTGGGTGTGATAAGAATGCTCAGATCCCAGTCCTCATTGCTCAGGACTCCATTCATGCATCACCTTCTGTACAGAGCTCTTCCTTCCTCTCCTCTTGTCCATGGGTAGAGCTGGCACCCCCCTCTTTGCACTCAGAACCGACTTCTCATTTAGCCCTTCATTCACTGACTTTCTTGAAGGTAAAGTTCACTGCTCGCTCATCACATGCTCAAACATAAAACTTTGACCAGCACATCGTGAGTAACTTCTTTTGTTGAATGAATGACGCTGACTGCTCTTTGCAAGGCACACTGCATGACATCAGGCCTAGCCTTTGCCCCCCTTTCCTATTAGAGGAGCTCAGTGTTTTATTTACACATTCTTTGCCAGTAGGAATGTGATGCTGTGGAAGGAATACTGACACATGTATCTTATAGCCTTTCCTTTATGAAATCTTCAAATCTACTTGGAAAGATAAAGAATATTAATAAGAAATAACTACACAAACTTTTTTTGTACCCATACACTGCATTATAACAAAGTAAAGTCTGCTCGCAATTTGATCCAACTATTACTCTATGAATCACAATAAACTCACTAGCCTCATTTGGCAAAATAGTAAATTGAGATTGAGAAATTTCAGGTGAGTCACCTAAATGCATCCAGGTAGTAAATGACAACAGAGACTTGAATCCAGACATCTAGCTCCTGTCTAGCCATTAAATAGTCAGATAAAAAAGGTAAAGTATTTCACCACACCAGAAAGAGAAAGTGATGTATGCACCCACTCATGTCACCTTTGAGGTGGCAGACCCAGTAAATGTGCTGGCTTCCCAAGTCCCAAAGCCCAGCCACCTCTGCTTCATTCAAAATATGTCAGTGGGTGATCCCCAGGGTTTTTCTTCTAAACTCAAGGGAAAGTTAGAGGGAGTTTAGAGGCAGAGAAAAGTGTTACCTAGGGTTGAACGTTACGTTTCCTGTGCACTGAACCTACTAGAACTGGGAAGAACTGTGGGTGTAGGCGTATGACTTCACTGCTTTCCTAGATTCCTGATGCCCTAGTCCTGAAGTTGCAAATATATGTGAGATTTTTTTATATTGGAAATTTCTCTTGGAGTCTGAATGAGATGGTGATGGAAATGAGCATATTTGAATGGTTTAAATATGCTTCATTTTTCTGGCTCCAAATGGGCTTTTTTGTTCCTTTATATAAATAAATGACTCCAATTTTTCACTTACCTTTAGATTTTGCTTGCAAGATATAGGTTTTGCCAGTCTTCTGCCTAGCCATCTTTTTAATACCTGCAACTCTCCTTAAAATACTCTAGTTTGGAAAGCATGCATACATGTGTGAGGGTCAGTTAGAGGTCACTGGTGTTAGTAAACATCAGAATACACCTCCAGGGAGGTAGAAATAGAAAATACTCCAGCTCTTCAGACCTAGTCCTCTTTTTGAGAGTTAATCACTATGAAGGATGGTGAAATACTTTTTTCATTACCAGAATAAATAGTAATTGAGATAAGTTTTAGTAGTATATAGACAATTAGTAGAGGCACATCTGCCCTTGCATGAAAAAGATGTGGGCATCTGACGAGTCAAGAACTCTAACTGTCCTGTACCCTTGCAGGGGTCCCAAGCCCTGCACAGGTAAGTCCTGATCATTGTCTGCAAGGGATTTCTTTGGTGTCTTCTTTTTGTCCTCTCACAGATGCTTCATGTGTTATGAAAAGTCTTTCTCTTACTAGTCTTTCTCCAGAGCACTCACTCAAGTAACACACATTCATTTCTGGTCATTGTGTACAAGTGCAGAGGACAGGAATGCCGCTTAGAAGGTTCAGGTTAGGGCTGTGAGGTCAGTTCAAAGATTATAGACAGTCAAGACAAGGTCTCCATTCTGAGGACCTTGTCCTGAAAACATGAACTATGATAATCAAAACACAAAGGGAGAAATTTTTATAAAATATCTGTACTCTCAGATACTTCTGTGCAATAAAAATTTAATAAGCTAATGTAATCCACATCCAGAAGCCAAATTTCCTGGAGCAGTAAGAGGTAAACTGAAGTTCAACTGTTATGTAAAATAGGGAATTAAACTATATAAATAGAACAAAATAAAAGTTTATGTGGTAAACACAGTATGTGTCTTAGTCAAAGAATTTGTGAATTTCACAGTAGTTCTGATGGATTCATTCAGTACACAACCCAAAGAGTTTAAGATAAAAACCACTATAAAGAGATGCAAAGTGTTAATTGAGAGGTTCCAAGGTGTCTAGTCACTTCAACAAAAGAATAAGAGTATCTAATACTTCAAGAAAAAGTGACTAAGAATTTTTAAGAACAGAAGATCATGAATCCTGAGGTTGAAAAGATACATACTGCATATGAGGCAAAATTTTTAAACAGTCAACTCAACATAACAAGAAGTTCACCTATTTCATAGTGGAATTGAAGAATACCAGGACTAAGGCAAATCTTAAACTGAAAGTGTTAGGATCAGACAGGAATACAGGAACCTGTTTTAAGCCATCTGAAAAATTGTGTCTTGGAAGATTAAGTTAGAGAGCCTTAGAGTACTTTGGAGGGTACCCAAGGGCATAGGATTGGAGACTGCAGAGGAGTAGAACTTAGGTGACTTCAAGAAAGAACTTTCCTTTCTTTCTTTCTTTCTTTCTTTCTTTCTTTCTTTCTTTCTTTCTTTCTTTCTTTTTTTCTTTCTTTTCTTCCTTCCTTCCTTCCTTCCTTCCTTCCTTCCTTCCTTCCTTTCTTCCTTCCTTCCTTTCTCTTTCTTTCTTTTATTCTCTCTTTCTTTCTTCTTTCTTTCTCTTTCTCTTTCTCTTTCCTTTTCTTTCTCCTCCTCCTCCTCCTCCTCCTCCTCCTCCTCCTTCTCTCT
>NW_004524578.1:33887864-33888584 GCF_000260255.1 Octodon degus
GGGCCTGCGCTCTGGGTCTGTTCAGGACCCCGCGGCCTGGGTCGTCTCACTCACTCCAAGATGGGTTTTTTTTGAACTTAATTACTTTTCTCTTTTGGGGGAGTGGTTCCAGGAATTGAACTCAGGACCTCACATTTGCCAGGCAGCCCCTGTGCCTCTGGGCTATATCTCCAGCCCCTTCCATGTTCATTCTTAACTTTCTTCATTCTTTTATTGTTTATTTATCTATAGGATGGGTGCTGGGGCTTAAAACCAAGGTTTTGAGTGGCACAAGCAAGTGCTTTGTCACTGAGCTGCACCTCCAGCCCCTAGCCCTAAACTTTTTGCTCTTTTTCACTTTAACACTATTGCAAAGGGTTTTTCTTTTTCTATTTCATATATATTATAAAGAAGTACTTCTAGAACATATTCTTTTTTTCTCTTTGTTTCCTTTTAAGTAGCCACAGTTTTTTCTGTGTTTTCCTTGTTCTGCTTTATTAATATTTTCAAAGATCTGCTTTTAGCACTTTTTTCCTTGTAACTCCTTTTATTTTTTATAATCCTGGAAGGAAAATATATTTTAAAAGTTGTGCATTCATATTTGAGCTGGAAAATGCAGATCTAAACTAAATTATTTTTGGGGTTGGGGAGATGGCTCAGTTGAATGAGAGTGTTCCTGGCAAGCACAAGGGCCTAAGTTCAATCTCTGGTTCTGCAAAAAAAAAAAAATAAATAAATAAA
>NW_004524578.1:33888684-33903042 GCF_000260255.1 Octodon degus
TCCTTCTCCGCCTCCTCTTCCTCCTCCTCCTCCTTCTTCTTCTGCCTCTTTTTCTTCTTTTTTTGTCTTTTGAGACAAGGTCTCACTATACAGTTCAGGCTGGCCTTGAGCTCATTTTGTAGCCCAGGCTGATTTTGAATTCAAAACGATCTACCTGCTTCAGCCTATCAAGTGCTGGGATAAGGAAGAGCTTTCTAACAAGGGCTCTGCGTATAAACAAATGTTTTGGAATGAGGAAAAGAGCTCAACGTCACTAGGTTTCTTCATACTCAGAGTCTGTTGTTCTAAGGAGTTCCACAGGACCCGCGGAGGGCCTTGATGGCTGAGATACAATGCGCTGGACCTGCACTATTTGGGCAGCTTAAACACTGGGAAATGAGCCCTAAAAATGCAATGAAATGCAGAAGAAAAAGAGCAATCTCCCGAGAAAAAACAAGATTCTACTTGGGTGATGATATTTTTTGGTCTGCTCACTTGCTTTTCATTTTTGAAATGAATTGTATCCTTTGCCTCAGATTACCCTCCATACCCCTACCTAGAGTCAGCAGTTCTCTTTTTCATCAGTCTCTATCTAGGTCTTTCAGAGCAGCTCTTCTGTTCTGAAACTGCCAACCCCATAACCATTTCTGGAAAAGATCAACAGCTAACAGAAAACTTACCAACCATTTCCGTGCAAGAGAGGACTCTTGGAGAGGTCTATGTCTGAGCCTTTGCCCCTTAGTTCCCTGATGTATATGACAGACAGAGTGATTCACCTAAAATCACAACAACTCAGACGAGCAGATCATTTTAGGTTTTATAAGGCTTTCATTTATACTAACTTCATTTAAATTTCATGGAAAAGCAGCACAGTTATTACCATTTCCAGGAAATCAAGGAGCAGGAAGGTTATATAACTTGTTCAGGAACAGAAAACAGAGTCAGCAATAAATCAAGGATCTGAGATTCTACAGCAAGGGGTGGTCCTTGTATTCCAAGCTGCCTAGAATATTTTTTGTCTACCAGGCATCCTGTCTTACCCTTCTGGCCCCTTTGCTACTGTGAGCAGGTTCTCTATGTTCCTAGCACTTCTCAGGTGACACTCTGAGGGATGCTTCCATAGAACCATGGCTAAGAGCATTTGAAAGAATTAGTGTCAGCACCTCATGCCCATCCTGCCACAGAGCAGACATTTAGGAAATGTTTATTATTAAATTCAAATTTCAGTTCAGTGTTTTTATGGGCTAAATTGATTACTATTAGGCTGGCTGGAAAAACTGATCAGTAAGTTTCTCTGACCCCACTGCATTAGCCACTTCAGCCTTCTTGCTGTTCTTTTTGTGGTACCAGGGATTGAACTTGGGACCTTGCGGATTTGCCAGGCAGGTGCTTATGCCTGCTGAGCTATCTCCCTGGCCCTTTCTTGCTGTCCTTCCACACCAATCTTGCTTTGAGCTGGGGTCTCTACTCTGCCACTCTCACTCTTTCAGGTCTCTCTCCAATGAGGCCTCCCTGTATCACACAATTCCACTCTCAGCCTCATTCTCTTCTCTATTTTTAGATGGTTTGCTTGTTTATTTGTAGATTACCTGTCTACCTGACCAGAATATAAGACTGACCTCTTGAGGACATGACTTTTATATGCTTTGTGTTCTACAGATCCCCTAGCACCTAAAGGAGTGCTGTCTTTGTGGTAGTGCTCAAAATGTACTTGATAACAAGTACATCTACGAAGTTTCCATGGACTTCCAGTTCATTCTAACTGACATGTCAGCTGACTTTGGAACACAAGCCATTTCATAACCAAGGACATTCCGGTCTTCTCTGAGCACCAATAATAAGTGTAGAAGCCATTTTTACCAAGTCATTTTAATTTAGCCTTGGCAAAGATCAAATAGGGTAGAGTGGGGCAGCCAGATACTGAGACAGATGTAAGGAGAGACTCACAGCTGCAGGCTGTGCGGGCACAAATGGGGTCTGCCAGGTGGAACCTGATGGGGCAAGGGGGTGTCTGCCAGTGAAAAAGACCCTGAGGGAGAGCCAGAAAGCCAATCTGCCGACTGTGGACACCAAGAATCTGCGGAGTCCGAGCTTGGATGGCTCAAGGGGCCAGAGCAGTCTCCAATACGCTCCCAAGGAGTGGGGGTGGCGCGGGCTGGGGTCACAGAGGTGGAGCTCACAGCGCACAGAGGAACACTGAGGTACCACGTGAGGGCTCCGGCAGGAGTCCAGAAGGAAGAGGAGGCCAGACATCTGGGCTCTCAGAGCGTTCTCTTTGGAGGAGGATCTCCTGGAGCTGACCTTCAGAGAGGTGGGAACTGTGACCCCAGCAGGGAAGGGGACACGACTGTACTTTCCACCTGCACCAGTGGCACTGGTGTGGCAGAAGCAGGGACCAGGGTGTCTCCAGCATAAAACCCTGCGCTAGCAAATCTAAAAATACTCACCCTCTCTCTTCTTCTTCCTTTCCCTCCTGCTCTCTTACTTTCCTTCTCACTCTGTCTTTTCTTCCTTCTCTGTTATCCTTTCTGGCAACCTTAGGACTGCGTTGCTCAACCCCGGCTCCCCCGGGAATCTCCTACCAGCTGAGGGGGCGGGTGCAGAGCCTCCCTGGACTCCCTGCTGTTCAGGTACAGGTTGGCAGCAGCTCCAAAGGCTCCCACCCCCTCAGCTCAGTTCTTTCAAATGCCAATTAACAGGTGTCAGAAGCCTGGTCCAGGCTCTGAGTCCCCTGTCTGCATAACAACCCAACTGTTTTGGCTTTCCACCCGCTAGCATAAATATGGTGGTGTTTGGGCCCTGGGGGCCTGTGGAGTTTACAAGTATGCTGTCAAGATCTCTTCATTGGGCTAGCGCTTGAAGCGCTGCCAAGAAGCCAGGGGACGCCTGTGCTTTCATGTGTTCCCAAGCGCAGGCCGCCCTGGCTCCGGAGGAGTCCTCTGGGGACCAAGTGTCGGTGTGAATCTCAAACAGCAAGCTGACATTCCGGTTGGGAGTGTGACAGTGCATGCCTGGGTGATGATGCCAGGGCGGCAGGTGACACGAGTCCACCACAGAGGGGGAGAGTAACTGGAGTGGCTTCTAGTTACATGTCCTCAGAGCTCTGAAGGATGGAATCAGGGTTGGGGGAACAGTTATAAAATGATGTTACAAAATCCGGATGTCCTGGTCAAATTGAGACCACTGAGATGGGGTGTTTGGAGCACAGATGATACTCATGTTCCCAGAAAAGGCATTGGGCTTGGGCTAATCTAGGATTAATGACATTACAAGCCAGGGAAGTGGACCACGACAACGAGTATGCGCGCGCGCGCACACACACGCACACACACGCACGCACACTCACATAGAGGGTCTGCCTGGATTCAGACAGGAACAAGCATCCATTCGATTTGACCTCGGGGAGCCACCTCTCCCAGAGTGCTGTAACCCCCAACCCCGGTGGCTGTCGTCCTCTGGGTAAACATCTGAAAACAGAGTGGCTGCCAGGGAGGAGAAAGAAGAGGCGAGGGTGGAATGGGATGGGGTGGGGCATGGCGACAGGAAGAGCTCAAAAGATTCTCAAGTTGGGTGACTACCAAAGTTGGCTTGTCCCAGCGGGTAGTTGGGCCCCAGCCTGGCGGGCGGTGGGGGCCAGCGGGCGTGAGGCTGGCTTCTGCCTCTGGCCAGCGGGGGCAGCAGCTCCTCGTCTTCACCACCCCTTCAGACTCCGCTCAGAGTTCAGATTTGGGAGTGTTTGCCGGACCTTTTGCAAAGGTGCTTCTGTGCCACAGAGAGTTCCGCCGAACAGCTTGAACATATCTTGCCCCATCTGCCTTCTGGTGTGCAAAGAAGGTTGGAAGAAATCTCTTCACAGAGGCCTGACCAAGGACTCTGTAGAGGTCCCCGCGAGCTCAGCCTGGTGATGCTTCTGGGATTGTCATTGCAGGAAGCTCAGGGAAAGGAAAGGACAAAAACTTTCCTGATTTCCTTATGTCTTTTTTTCATTTATCAAAGAAGCCCAGAATATTCTAGATTTTGCATTTTGGGGACCTAGTGCCAAGAAAGACAATGAAGCACACAAGACTGAACTTTCAAAAGACAGTTTTATTTTTATTCATACATGTTTTCAGCATATAATGATCACATAGGGAGTCAGTACATGTAAATAACACACTTCAATTCTTTTTTACCTTCTCCTCCCTTCCTTACCCTACTGTCTCCTGGGTACATATTTCTTTGGTGGTAAAACCCAGGCTTTTGGTCCCCAGTACTTTTTCTGCTATGTTATTCCTTATTCTCAGTCTTCTTCATATCTATGGGTGTGGTAACTTACTATGATATGTGGACACATCCTTGGAATATTCCCACTCTCTAAGTTAGATTATGAACTGTTTGTCAGTAGAGGGAAAGGCCTTTGTCTGCCTCCACTCACGGGCTCCTCTGTGTACTTCCGGACCCAGCTGACTGGAGGGACAGACAGTCCACACAGCCTTGAACTGTGCTGAGGAGCGCCTGGGTGAGCTGCACGCAACTCCTGGAGAAGAGACAGTTTGGAAGCAGTCACCGGTCTCTGAGTGAAAGCTAAATGCCCAGGGAGATGAATTAGAACATTTTCAAGAGGATGAAATTGGTTCTCTCAAAAAAAAGTCTTGTCAGGTGAAGACAGAACACAATTTCACCCAAACTGGAAGGCATTCATTCCTGTGCTGCACGGTGGCTAGAAGCCAGATTGTTATAAAATCTCAAGGTAGTGTGAAGTTCTAGCAGGTTGTTATTTGGGTCATTTTCATGTACTGTGCATGGCTCCAAGATGGCCAAAAGGAAGTGTTGGTGCCTTAAATCTTTGTCTTTTTTTTTTGAGAGGACGCTCTGGGCAGACATTTTGCTGATCATAATCACTTTTATATGTAACTGGACCTTAATTCATTTGGTACTTCGAGCTACGGAAGGGCGGCACAGATTAGAGAGCTATGTCTGTAACTGACGAAATCTGTGCCTGGCTTGCATTTGTAGGGAAATTAAAAATAAAATAAAGCTCATCTGAAAAATGCGTGGACTGGAATTAGCCGTCTCCTGACCAGTCACACATGGAACTTGTCGGAGATGACCAGGACAGAAAAGTGAGACCAGGGCGGCTCATCAGGCTGCGCTGCCCGCCAGGCTGGAGAGCCTGTCATAATTTATAATGGATTATCTTAGGAAATAGATGAGGACGGCTTGTGTTCAGGAGCCAGGAAATACTAGTTTAAAAAAAAAAAGCACAGAAAACATGTCTCAAAAATGCATGACCCATCGTTGTTTATTCCACAAGATATTTGCTACGTTGATTTAGTTTGAATTAGTTTACCAAATCCTCTACTGGGACTACAGCATTAGATGGCCGCTGAACTTGCCAGGCCAGGTAAGTGGTATGTCTTGCCAGGACTGGTGTTGAATTCATGTTTGCACCCTTGACCATGAGTCACATTTACACATGTATTGAAACTTTAATGTTTTATACCTTGAATTTCAAAGATGGGGGCTCACATGCCCTTTGTCTCTGTGACTGGTCCTTCTGTCCAGTTCTACCCTATGCTCACTTTAATTTGATCAAACATACTTTTTCTAGGCCAACTCATTTGGTTGCCAAGAGAGGAGAAAGAGAAGCAGCATTGGTTTATTCTTCTCCAGTCGGTGTGAGAGCGCATTCCATAAATTCTGTCATTCACTTTCACAGAGGCCTTTTGAGGTGCTGTCATTCTGCTGCTTTTACTGATGAGACAATTGAGACATGCAGGGATTACAGGGCTTGCCATGATCTACCTCCAGAAGCGGCCTCACTGGGCTTTGAATCCAAATCGCCATCACTTCAAACCTGAGCCCCTAGACCCAGTCAAGTGGAAGTCCAAACTTATTGCAGCTGGGCAGGATCCACCGGAGCGGGATTTGGATGTAGCAGCAGCCTCCAGCCCAATCCTTAACTCACTCAAACCTCGTTTTCAAATCTAATTTTCTATTCCTGAACTAATTATGAAAAAAAATGCATTCAAACTTTCAAAGTTAATAGCAAGTAAACAATTTTGTTTCCGCTCTCAGCCTGGCTTCTCTGCCTCAGAAGAAAGTCTAATGGCATGTTTTCCAAGGCTCACAGAGTCAGATAATAAAAGTCAAACTTGTGCATAAAGCTTTAAAAGGTTGGTGTTTAATGGCTTTGCATTCTTCTTTAATCCTAGTCACTTTTTATCAGAGTGGGGAAAAAGCACAAACTCTGAAATATATTTTCATCTCAACTACACTTGGTGAACACAGCCTCCAGGTTTTCATTCAGATGAACTACATTTCAAACTCTGTAGTAGAAAGAGCAAAGGAATACATTTCTTCCAAAATTTTGGTAATACCCAAATGTTTAGCACCATCAGAGAATAGATATTAATGTTCACAACTGTGTCTTGGGAGATTATGATTTCAGTTATTTGTTGTTTTCCCAGTGCTGGGAATTGAAATAAGGTTTTGTGAATGGTAGGTAAGCACTCTTCACATAAGGCTGGGCCTTATCCTCAGCCCTTTTACAAATTATTTTTATTTTAAGACAGGGTTTCCCTAAATTTAAATTTCCCAGGCTGGAGCCAAACTTGAAATCGTCCTGCCTCAACCTCCAGTAATCATCTAGGATTACAGTGTGTACCACCATCTAGTGATAAGGAAGAGCTGATGACCCACAAGAGTGGGTCCTGCAGAGAAATGGAGGAGAGATGGAGGAAGGGATGGAGGGAGAGAGGGAAGGAGGGAGGATGGGAAAAAGAAAAGGAGGGAGGGAGAGAAGGACAGAGACAGAGACAGACAGGCAGAGAGACAGAGACATACACAGTGACAGGGAGAGAGGTGTTCCTCAACAGTACCATATAGTCTGCAGAGGAGGAGGAGACCAGATACTGTTGAGACATTTCCAAAGCAGTTTTACTCCTGTCTCACACATGGACTCTGCCACTGAAGTGAAAGGAAAAGGGATAAACATTTAACAGGCAGCTACTGTGCACTAGGCACATTCTCAGATCTTTTTATCACAACACTTTGAAGTACTATTCTCTTTTTAGAGAAGAGGAAATTGAAGCTAAGAGATGTTAGGGTCCTTGCCAAGTGTTACATAACCAGTAAGCCGCCCAAGATTCAAGTCCACATGTATCAGACTCCCGAATTGAACTCTTTGCTCTCTGCTGAAATGTGACTGTCCCTGGAGAAGGTGGCACATGAAAGCCCATCAGTCATTCACACTGTAGTGTAATAAATTTATCTTAGCCTTTATGAGAAAGTTTTGATTAAAAAACCTAAAGATCTAGATTTCAAAAGGGGAAGAACATAAAAAACAGTAGAGAGGAGCAATGACAGATTTGTATCAATCAGTTCCCAGTTTTACCCAGCCCTAAAATATCTCAGCACTCCTGCAGCAAGTAAGAGGAGGAAAAGGAGATATAAAGGGCCCATTTCTGAAAAGCTAGTAGGGGGTCGAAATGCTATGTTCTAGTTGCAATGATGTTGAGAAAGGGAGGAAGGGGATTGTTTTTTATTGAGCCCAGCCCAAATCAATATGCAAGGGCAGCTGACCTGAGTTCAGTCGCATCATGGATGTGGATCTCCAGGGCCTGTGGCCTGGGCTAGTGCAGGAATCCTGGTCTTCATCTTAGCACCCTGGCTCCTGGTGTGTGGCATTGGGGATCAGGGTGGCGCATTGGTGCTGGCCTTCTCACTGCCCAGATCCATGCAGTCTAGCAGCCTACCCACTCTCCTGGATTCTTCTTAAAATGAAAATCATTGTGCCTACCTCATGGGACCCTTGTAAGAACAGGACATTGCACAGGTAGCGTGGCCTAAATGGTCACCAGTTCTCCCACATAATCTGCCATCAAGATCCAGGAGAATTTGGATCAGAAAGTTTTAGGGTCAAGTTGACCTTAGTCATTGACGGAGCTTGAGTTGCTACCCAGTGTGAATGAGGAGAGATGGAAGGAACTCTAGCATATCCCCTCTTCCAAAAGCCATACTACCTAATGTTCTGTATATTTTAGAATTTGTTAATCATAGTTGTTATTTAAATTTACTGTTGTATACATTGACATAAGCACATCTAATTCCATTTATGTTCATGTAGGATGAAACTATAAGTTTACCTACTGTCTCTTTTGTTTAACCTACTGCTCCTAACAATACTCCTAAAAGTCTTTGTAGTATTTCCATAAATCTGTCAGTCAAATCTTGAATTTGAAATTCATGAAGAAATGATTAATTTGTTATTATTCTACATCTTTCCATTGAGATGAGAATGATGTTCCGTATTTGAAAATATTTCTTTGGCAAAACCCCCAAAGCCTTTTTGTTAAATCCTTTGATGAGTATTATGTTAAATTGGTGTAAGCCAGGCATGGTGGTACATGTGGGTCAACACAGCACTCCAAGAGGCTGAGGCAGGATGAGGGCAAATTCAAGCCCAGCCTGGAAAATGTGCTTAGACCTTGTCTAGAAAGAAAGAAAAAATTATTATAGTTTCTGGAGGTGTAGTTCAGTGTGAAGACTCTGGTGCAGTCCAGTATAAATAAATAAATAAATAAATAAATAAATATTCACTGATGTTCTTTAGGATTGTCTGGGGAGATTTTAAAAAGAGTGCGGATGCTCATGCTTCACCAAACTCCAAATTTCCAAAATTAGGATCTGTAGAACCCACGCATGAAAGGCAAATATTTTTCTAAGTATTTCTTCTGTGGTTAGGGTTGAGATCACCCACATTAAGTGATTTTATTCCACTAAAATGTAAGCAACAGGTGGTTAAGAAATACAACACTGTATTTCTTAATACAACACTCAAGCTCATCACTGTGTTTAGAACAAATTTTGAACACATTTATTGTTGCCATTGTTAAATAAAAAATGGTAAAAGGGTTGGCAATTCTAAATTCTACTTTAGTGGGAGCCAGTAGTGAGGTAAGGGACAAGAGACTGAGATGCACAGAAACAGACCTAGGCCAGGTGGAGCATACCCATAAAATCCTAGTATTCTGGGAGGCTGAGGCAGGAGGATCGCAAGTTTGAACCCAACTGGGGCTCGTTAGTGACTCAATCAGAACCTGTCTCAAAAAATATTAGGGGTAAAGCTCAATAGGATGGTCCAAGTCCTTAGCACTGGGGGTGGTGTGGAAGGCTAAAGCAGGAAGAGCAAGCTCTTTTCCTTTTCTAAGAAGAGTCATCTCAGTTCTTAGAAAATTCAGCTGCTCGTGACCCTAATGAGGTTTCAACAGGAAAGGAGAAGTTTCTTAGGAGGGACAGAGGCTGTACTAGAACTGAAGAAGGAAGCATGCTTATTCAAGTTTCTAGAAGTAGTAGGATCACAAGACAGAAATTTTTCAATCCAGTAGTTCAACAACAGTCTTTTTGGATGTTAGAATGAAGTAGAAAAGCATATGCCTTGAGATTGATCTGAAGCTCTAGCTTCCAGTTGGAGACTTGTCATCCATAACTGCAAGACTCCCATCAGGTGGGATTTGTGTTTTGTCCTGTGTTTTATTTAAGGCTCTCTGGCCTTCAGTTTCTAAGTTTATAAAAGTAGGAATAATGCTACTGCTTTCCCAGGATAGGTAGCAAATGTGAAGTGGATTTTCCAGCACATAGTAGGTGATAGAGGTATATTAATTTCTCTCCTTTACTCTTTCTTCTCTTCCATTCCTTCGTGGAAAATGGACTGTCATTTACTCCAGAGATGAAAATCTTCTCAAAATGAGGTATCAGGTGAGTGATTGCTATACCTCCAAATGTTTTATTGTGAGACTATTAGTGTGGGATGAGATGAGTGCAGGGATACTCAAAATACCCAGAAGGGAAAGACCTACACAAGAAAGGCCACGTTCAACAAAAATGAGCCCCCAAAGATACATGGTCCAACCCTGAAATCAACTGTACAGAAGTTTTGCTGCCATAGCGAATAGATGGGGGCGATTTCCTTCTTTTGCTTCAGGTCTGGAAGAATGTAAATAGCATTGAAATTACCTCTGTTTTAAAAACAGACCATTAGAAATTCACTGTGAAACCATTTAGCCCTGGCAACATTTTAATGGAAAATTTTAATCACTTTCCTAATACAGTATCTTCTTAGTAAACTTTCTACTTGAGTTTTTGATCTAGTCTTGGGTTATTTTGGATACATCTTTATAGAATCTGACTTCAGTTTTATTTATGGGCTTCTTAGCTATAGTTGTTTGTCTTATTATAATGTTAAACTGTAATCTCTCTATTATTAATACCTAAGAGTCCCTTTGAGTTAATACTGTATACAACCATAGGCATCTTCCTCCATTCTGTATTTTACTGTGGTTATTGTATATATTTCATGTACACATATTACATAAGGAATAAGACAATGCTGAAGAGTGACTGTGGCTCCAAATAGCTGCGTCTTTCTTGTAAATTAGGAGAGAATATTTCATGTTTGCCAGGTACTTAGCACTTCTGATGTTTCTCACTCATTCCTGAAGATCACATTCACCTCTTGCATTATTCCACTTCAATCCAATAAACTTCTTGGTTTGTTCCTGAAGAACAGGTTATCTGATGCCGAATTATTTTTCTTTTAGTTTCTAAATATCTTTATTTTTCCTTCATTCTCAAAAGAAATCCTCCCTGGATATAGATTTTTGGCTTGACAGATGATGGCTCTTTTTATAGTATTTTAAAGATGTTACAGTCTTGGAAATTTTCTGGAGATAGCACAGAAGTTATTTGAAACATTATTGTCCTGTACATGATGTCACTGTCCTCTGGCAGTGGCCAAGGTTTTCTCTTTACCTTTCAATTTTAGGAGGTTGACGCCCTGGAATTTTTCTTTTCCTTGGAATTACTCTACACAAGTTTGGCTGAGTTTTTATTAAATGTGTAGTTTTTAGTTTTGACAAATTTGAGAATACTTTAGACAATTTCTTCTAATACTTTTGAGAGGCCCATTCTTTCTCTATTCTCTGTTTAGGTCTCCAATTTCACATAAACCGTTTGGTATTATTCCATAGGACTTTGAGGTTTTTATTTTCCTTTCAGTATTTAGCCTGTATAATTTTTATCCATCTATCTTTAAATTTTCTAATTCTTTTCCTGCTATATGGCTCTGATTCTTAATTGGTAGTTCTTTTCATTTTTAGTATTGTAGTTTTCAATTATTTTTATTGTTATTTCTCTGTTGAGATATTCTATCTTTTCATTAATTTTTTTGTTCTATATCACTGACCATATAGTTGCTGCTTTAAATCTTTGTTTTCTAATTCCAATATCTGAGCATCTTAGGATCACTCTTTTAAGAAATGGTCAAATTTTCATGTTTATTTGTGCATCAAGTAATTTTGTGTGCATTTTATTTGTTCTTTATTTTTTTAAATGTATTTGGTACAGGATCTCACTATGCAGCTCAGACTCATAGTGATCCTCCTGCTTTTAGGCTCCCTAGCGCTGGGATTACAAGCATGCACCACAACGCCTGGACTTGGTGGCTGGCTCAATATGCCTGGAGGGGGCGGGGCCGGTGCAGCATGTGGTGCCGAGGATTGAACCCTGGTCCCTGCGCTTGCCTAAGTGGGCACTTAGTCCACTGAGCTATCTTGCTGGCCCTATTCTGTTTGTACTTTAAACATTGTAATAACAAGTGGTAGATACTGCAATCTGTGTAAGCATCAAAGACTGTTAACATTTTAATTTTAGCAGGCAATTTATTTAACGGGATTCCAACTGCGAACACTTATTTCTTGTGTAGCATTGTGAATGCCAATTCTTTTCTTTCAACCTTAGATGGGATTTCCTTGAGTCTGCTCTATGGCTGCTCTAGAGTCATCTAAAGATCTGATCTGAGTTCATGTACAGAACTGATGGAAGTAGCACTGAGCAGGAGAGCAGGACTTCAAAGTAGTCAACTGGACCAAGCACCTACGTAGGCAAGCACAGGGACTAGGGCTCAGGCCCCGGAACCATGTGCTGTGCCGGACCCACCCCTGGGTGCACTGAGCAGACAACCAAGTCCAGCCATAGTGGCACACACCTGTAATCCCAGCACCAGGGAGGCTGAGGACAGGAGGATCACTATGAGTCCAAGCTGTGTAGTGAGACCCTGCACAAAATATAAAACAAAAAAAAAGCAAAACAAAAACAAGAAAACAATCAAAGTAGTCAACTGGCTATGTTTCTTCATGAATCTGTCCCAGGCCTAGACCCCTTGTCTGGACATGGGCAATAGATTCACAGTGAGTGAACCTCTATGAGTCACTGGTCACAACTGAAGTCTGTAGTGACCTGCGATATCATAATACCTCAATGGACAAGTAAAGGCCACAGCTAAGGACACCTGGCTCCAGCCCCAATTAACTATAGAGAGAGAGACTGTAGCTGCAAGTATCTCACTCCTGTGTAAATGTCAACCTGGAGATAAGGTAGGTCTCCTAATTAGCATAATTTCTACTTGGGGAAGTACTTGTACTAAGTTCCAAGGCCCAGCTCAGTTTCTTGCACTTTTCTTAGTATTGCCTTTCTTTGTTTGAATACCAAATAAATATGGGCCACCCAGAGAAGTTCTTTGTCTCAGACCCCAGAGAATTTTGAGTTCTGCTAGATGGTTTTGATTCTCCTAAAACCATACCCAAAATCATGCATGTCTTTTTTATTTAAACCTTTACCATCCACTTATTTGGGAAGTTGTGGGACTGATTCATTCTACAATAACTGATACCCAGACCAGGGACCTAAAATCCCTCAACTGCAAATTTTTATCCTGAGTATGTCTACTTAGAGGGGAAAGCACAGGAAACTAGGCAGGACCTAGGGACTCAGTACAAAGACTTCCTGGAGTAGTAAATTATGCTAATTAGAAGAACTATATTATCCCCAAGTTAACATTTACAGCAGAAGTGAGACACCTGCAGCTATGGTCTCTATCTAGTTAGCTGGGGTTGGAGCCAGGGATCCTCAGCTGTGGCCTTATCTTGTCCTTTTCAGTGTCATAGTATCACAGGCAGCTACAGGCCTTGGCTGGGACCATTGATTCACAGAGATTTGTTTAACATGCATCTGGTGCCCGTCTCCAGACAAGGGACCTAGGCTGAGACAGACAGACTCACAAGGAAGCTTAGAAAGCCAACTGATTAATTTTAAATCCTGTTTGGAGTCATGTCATAGTGGTCATCAATTCTTCCTTTTTATTTTGAAATAGAATTTGAATCTAAGTCAGTTGTGGCAATATGGTGTCTAGAAGTTGACTCATTCTGGCTCCTCTTCAACAAAGTATGAATAGAATAAAGAGAAATACATACATTACTCCAAACAGAGCAACATAAAGCCAAATATGTGCCTTTAGCTAGTTGTATGGATTTTATTCGTCTAAGGGATTGAAAGATTTGTCCCAATCTTGAATTTGTTCTTCAAATTTTTGGGTTTCCTGGGACATTGACAGCACTGCCTTTTAGAGGGTATTGATGTCTGCAGTAATGTTGTGATGGATAGTTCCTTGTACATGTTTTCTAGTGTCCTCCCAAGGATGCATATATTTGTTATAAGACAAAGGAGTTATGCAGAAATGAGTGGTCTTACAATAACACTTCAATCCTTGTAATAGTTGTGGACTTTATTCGGTTTCCTATCCATAACACAGAAGTTTCTAGCATGGTAATCTGTATCTATAATTTAGCATCTGTTTAGCTGTATTTTTCATGATTCTTTAGTAGTCTATGTCAAGTTATCTATGAAATGAGCCATCTGTACAGAGTGTGTGGTGGCCATTGAGGAAATAGCCACACTAGAAATTAAGAAAACCAGAAACGCAATTCCTGCAGCAATGAAGCCAACCATTCTTCTTGTCCTGTGGGTCAGATGTTTCGCTAGTGTACGTAGCGGAGGTGGTGCTGGAGAGGAGGGCTATGTTTCAGTGAGATTAACAGGCATCCAAACTTCTAGCGCAGAAATAGGGGTGTTTCTTTGTGAGTTTCCCCCAAGGATTATCCTTCTTTCTTGTGTCTGTGCTTGCCTTGGATTCTCTGCTTGTGTAAGGCTACACGTTTGAGGATTTCTTTCAGAGGTTTTCTGTTTTATAGATGTAGGTGGAAACCTGCTGTCAAGAAGAACTTGGAGAGAAGGAAGTGATCTGTGGAGCTAACCCCTGCTGTTTCCTTTGGATATGTGTCAATCAGAAACTGCTGCTAGAATGGACATTTCCAGTACCTTCAAATAGCTGTGTTTTGTTTTTTTTTTTAATGATATTTTTTTAGGAGAGTAACAATGGTTAGTACATTGTGTATTGTTATTGCCAAAGTAGTTTCTCATATTACAAGATATAGGCAAGAAATAATAAGCAAATAACATAGGTACAAACCTTTTTTTTTAAGTCAACAGAAAATGGAAATATAC
>NW_004524578.1:33906477-33922187 GCF_000260255.1 Octodon degus
ATAAAATATAAACTAAATTATTTTTCTTAAATCATCCATGATTAAGGAGCCAAGAGAAGTTCTTAGGGATATAGAAAGACAGAAGGGAAGGAAGAATTTCCTATCCAACCCCAATGTCTTTATGGTCATGGGCTACTTTATTTTCATCTTAGAACAATTTCCCTGTTTTCTTTTCAAATTTGTGCACATCTTGTTCTAAACAGTCTAGTTAAAGGCCTTTGTTGAAGCATTGATGACAAGAAATTGGAATAACCCAGCTGACTTCTGACATCAGAAGGGAATAAGGATTTAGTCAATGAGACTAAAGAATGGAAGTATTTCTCCAAGACAACATAAATAGGCTGGAGCTGAAGCATTTCCAAATGGACCCACAACCTAGGAACTAACATTGAAGTTACACATGTGGCAAAAGCTTCTCCATTAATAAAATTTTTCTCCACTGTCTTTAATAACCACCTACAAATGCTACAAAAACTAGGTATTGTTGAGTGACAGCAAGGAAATGTCACAGTGAAGTTTGCCTATAAGCATTAGCACTGTTGAGCTCTTCAGTAGCTTAACTCAGTAAACCTATAAAGAACAATGCAAAAGGAGAAGCAAGACATTCCTTAGTGATCCACTGGTATGCCAACTGCTTCTTATTCCAACAAAGATTTGTACCCTTAACCTATCTTGGTTTAAGGAGGAGATGCCCCATCAGCTCCAGCCTGGCCAACTTACTTATTATTTCTGAGAGAGGCCTATGAGCTCAGGCACACTATGAAGAAAAACCTGGAGAAGATGTCGACACACACACTAGACTATGAGTGAAGTGGTTTATCTGGAGGGCAATAGGAAATCTATTCTTTGCGGCAAAGGATGGGTGTGTGTATGAACTTTGTTTGTATACATGCTTTGCCTTCAAGATGTATAGCTCCACAGAGTAAGACTTACATTTTCTTCCAATTTGTTGTTATTGCTGTTTTTTCTTAAAGTTTAATGTAAATAGATAAATATTTATTAATTGTGTGAGGTATAGCTCAGTGGTAGAGTGCTAGTCTAAAAGCATGAAGCTCTGCATTTGATCCCCAGCATGAAGAGAAAGAAAAGAAAAGAAAAGAAAAGAAAAGAAAAGAAAAGAAAGAAAGAATAGGGAGAACAGAAAAAATGATTTTATAAAGAAAAATCATTAGCTAGCTGTGGTGGTACACTCCTGTAATCCCAGGATTCTGGAAGGCCCAGGCAATTTGAGTTCAGTCTGGGAAACTTAGCAAGACCCTGTCTCAAGATAAAAACCAAATAAAAAGAACTAGGGTTGTAGATCAGTGCAATGACCTTGGGTTTGATTTCTAGTATTGTTTTTAAAAAAGTAAAATTGAAGTATTTCTTTATCTGTGACCACTTAACTTTTAAAATTCTCCATATATTTCCACCTTTCTTATATTTATCTTTATTTTTTTTTTTTAATTTAATACAGGGTCTACAAGGGTCTCACTATGTAGATCAGACTCATGGTGATCCTCCTGTTTTTAGCCTCCCAAGCACTGGGATTACCAGGCACAGCACGTACCACACCCAGTCTCAATCACCATCTCAGCATGCCCTGGGGGCAAGGTCAGCGTGTGAAGCCACCAATAACCCCGGCTGCTGTGCTCTGCCTAAGCAGGCACTTGAGTCCACTGAGCTCTTTGGCCGGCCCTATTTACCTTTTTGATCATCCTGTGATTCAATCTGTTCATATTTATTTCCTCCTTCCAAATTAATTTTCATGATCCAATCTAGTTCATTTCCACAGACAAACCAAGTTAGTCTTTGCATTGCAAACTTCAGAGAGGAGAGAGGCTTTGAGTTGACTGGGTCAAGATCAAGTGCAATCTGTGATTACTGTGACATTTAGAAACCCATTGTGATAGTCCCAAAAAGGCCTCCCCCAGTGAAGTTTCATTGTAATTTCTGCATCCTGCGAATGTATTATCTTACATGGCCAAAATGACCATACAGATGTGATTAAGTTAGCAGCCTCAGCTGGGAAGCTCACCCTACATTGTCCAGGTAGGTCAAAGGTAATCACCAGGGTCCTTTGGGTGTAGAAGAGACAAGAGCTAGTGTCAGAGTTAAGTAGTGTGGGAAAAACCTGGATGGCCTCATCTTTAAATATGAAAGAGGAATGAGTCAAGATATAAGCAAACTCTAGAATTTAAGAAGGGAAGGAAATAGACTGGTCCTCAGAACCACAAGATATGTAACCATTAAAACTCATTTCAACAATATGGAAATGGAAATGGAATACCCATCTCTGACAAAACTAAACAAAAAAGAGGGATACAAATGAAGGATCATTTTGTATCTGTATATACAAAATAGGATAGATATACAGCTACTTTCTCTTAATTCAATGAGAAGAAAGATTTGTACTAATAGTGTTTGGACAGGATATCATGTCTGCATCTTGTACCATGAATAACCACTACAAAGACAACAATATGCAATGTATTAATTATTGAAACTGTCCCATTAATCGGTTTTGAAACTGTCTCATTGCTATTTGTTTCTCAATAATTTTTTTTAAAAAAAAAACCCATTTCAGAATTCTGGCCTCCAGAACTATTGGTAATAAATTTGTTTCATTTTAAGGCACTAAATTTGTGGTAACTTATGATAGCAACAATAGGAAACTAATGCTCGCATCTTGGCATTCATTTTTCCCTAAAACTTTTCCCTTACTTTTAAAAATGTAAAAACTCAACAATTATTGACAGAAAAATGTTTCATAAGCCAAAGAGGTCTCTGAATAAAGCACTGAGTTTTTAGAACTACATCACTTTGCCTCTTGGTCTTTATATCCACACTTAATATTATCTGTAGCCATAAAATCACCAGTAGACACCACATTTAATACAGAATTCATCAATACAAAAGTGTTTAACTCGAAGTTTTCAGGTTTCTCGAACAAGTTGTTTTCCTCTTCTTTACTTTTCCTACTTTGATAATGTTATATTTTTTTCTACTTTAGCAACTCTGTTTCATTACAGTCTTTGTATTATTGAATAAAGATTTGCTAGCATTTGTTGGTCCAACTTTGGTTTTTGTGTGATGCTGGTATGTAGAAAGAAATACACATGCATATATACATAGATAACTCAGGTGAATAAAGTGAATCTGTTTTGTAAGGCAGCTGAATCATTACTCCAGTCAGCAGTAACCTTTTGCTACTGTAACATCTTTCATGCTCCAGAAAGGATCTGTGATGCATGCCACAGCCCGGTTTAAATGTTTCTCAGAACTCCTGCTCACAAATTGTAAAAATAGCTGGGGAAGCAAACTCCAGAACTCTAGATCTGCTACTAAGAATCTGAAAAGCACAAAGTAAGGAAATATTGACAAAAATGCATGTATAATTGTAGCTGTCTTTTTTGAGGGGAGGGAGTGGTCATAGGGATTGAACTCAGTGCCTTGTGCTTGCTGGGCGAGCACTTGCTCCACTGAGCTATCTCACTGGTCCATAGTTGTCTTAATGGAAAGCTACCTAGAGAAATAAATTACCCCAAGGAATGTAGGTCTCGTCTATCATATGAAGATTCCATACATTGACTCAGACAACATGGATAATGATATTCTGGATCATTTGAAAAATGCAGAACAAGGGTATTTTTGGACACCAGTGGGTGCCAATTCAGGCAGTGTCAGGGACCACAGACAGTAGCTGGAAGTTCAGTCCTAGGGATAAAAGATCTCCCCAGTTTGGGAGAAGCTTCTGTACTGGCCCAGAGGCTGAGCCTGGTCAATATTACTGCTGGACAATCTCTACACACACCTCAAGTCCCTTAATATTTGCATTAAGACAGTAGCTAAACACAATATCCATCTTTGCTTTGAAAGAATCTTTTAAAAGAGGCCCTGATGTCCTCATATTGTCATTTTATTGTCTAAGACATTACAATCAGGTGACCTAAATTTCTCTGAATATGTTACTTTTGCTTAAATATTTTGTTTTTTCCCCTCCGGCTCACTGCCATTATCAAAATGAATGACTGCCACATGATCAGCTAGGTCCCTATTGCTGCCAAAGTCCCTTATCACTCTCTTCTCATCAAAACTAGAAGAATTTCCTTAACAACAGATCTGCCTGGGGGTCACTTCCTTCATCCAAACTTTTTGCAGGATCCTCTATATTTTCATGAATTCCAAATTCTTTAACCTTGTGTCAAGAGCTTTTAGGAGCTGTTTCTCATCCCATTTATCATGGATTGTCACTGTTTTTGCCAGGTAAGTGAGACCCCTTCATGTTCCCACCTGCTCCCTGTGCCTCCCATTTTTCTGTGGAACCCTGATGTGTCCGTGTCCTACCCGGCCCACCCCAACACCCTGTTCACCACCATTGTCTTTTCTCTCCACCATTCAGAAGTTACAGCTCCTCCCTCTGAACTTCAGCATCCAGCCATATGTCTATGGCCTCACTTTCTACTGTGGCCATTGTGCATGTAGCTCCCTCAGACTGACAGACTCTCACTTCAAAGGGCTGTTTGTGTGGTATTTATGCATCTTCTGTGGAACCTAGCATAGTGACTTGCTTTAAGTGCTTAAAACAGAGTTGTCCAATAAAATATCCAGAGTGAGAGTTTGCTGTGCTCTCCCAGTCTAAAATTATCTGTGTGGTTTAATGTGCACTTTCATCCTGGATAAAATAATCCAAAAGAGTAAAGTTGGACTTTTCAGAAGACGAATTAGTGAGATAAGCTATGGTAGGTGACAACGTTCACCATTCAATCACACCTTATGGACTTTTTCACTGACAAGCATTAGCCACTGTTATAAAAGTTTCCTTATGCCTCAAACACATCTCTCACTGCACAAGATGAAGCTGTATTTCTGGATAGCTGAAGCAGATGCAGTTGACTTCTCAGCCACTGGCATTTTTCTCCTTATTTTGTTAAGACTTCTTTACATGACTTGGAGAGCAAATGTTGATTAATTTTAAGGAACTATTGTAATTTTATTTATCTTCTTTATGACTGGGTTGTCTGTTCACAGGGGTTCTGAGATTTCCTTACAGATGATAAGAGGTACAGGAAATGTGTGTAACCTCCCCTTGGTTGGATGCCCTGGAGCTGATCATTTCTAAAGTATTATCCTATAAGTGTCAGAAAAAATGAAACTCAAATCTCACAAATGTAGACTTCGCTTTAATAATTTCAGTAAGACAGCGGATGAACAAAATATCATTTTTTCTTTAAAAGAATCATTTAAAAATCCTTTGTGTAAATGAGGAAGCATTGTGAAAAAGAGGTGCTAAAGAAGATGATAACTTAATTAGATAAATCAATGACATTGTTTTGTTCATTCATTCATTCAACCATGAATTTGAGTTCTTTTCAGTTGTGATTACAAAGTCCTATCTGTCATCCTTGAGGCATAATCACAAAGAATTAATATATCAAAATAACTTTGCTTAATTTAATATATTTTCTCCTGGAATGGGGGGTGATAGCAGTACTAGACTCAGTGTATCTTAATTTCATCAAGGAATTTGATACATTTTTAGGGTGACATTCCCTTTCATTTGTTTGTTTGTTCGTTTGTTTTGAGACAAGTTCTCTCTACACAGTTCAGGCTGGTCTTGTGCTCACTTTTATAGCCCCAGGCTGATCTCTAATTCATAGTGCTCTTCCCATCTCAACATCCTCCATGCTGGGATTATAGGAGTTTGGAGGCTGGCACAGCATGTGGGGCTGGCGATTGAACTCGGGTACTTGCACCTGCCATGTAGGTGCTTATGCCCCTGAGCTAGCTCCCCAGCCCCTCATATAACTTTTTGTATAAAACATTCAGTCCTCCTTAGTTAACATGAATAATCCTTATTGAGCTTGAGAGTCTCCAGTAAGTGAGAAGTCATGGGATCAAAACTCACCTTCTTTATAGCTACAATGTAAGTAATCAGAAAATATGACGATGATTCTTATTTCTTAAAGGATCAGGAGGATATAGAGAAGGTAGAGATTCAGCTGATCAGTTTCAGATGAATCATCAGATTTGGTCCATATGTCACAGTAGTTGACTTCCTTTTCCCAGAAATGCTCTTGGTATTCATTTTGGAACATTATAAAGCAGTTGAACTTTGGAAAGTCTGTACATCATTAGTGTCAGCAGATACACAGTACAGTAATCATCACATGAGTGCAGCCTATCACAGATTGGCAATCCTTCTGAAACAAATCAAAGAGGGGGGCATGAGTCACGGTGATGGGGCGCATCCCTCAGACATCCTTTCTGATGGGCAGTCACTTACCCTTAAAAATCTGAGCTCCACCAACTGCAGCTGGCTAGTGAGTAGCAATTTTTCCCAGTGCTGCCTCCATGACGCAGGCAAACAGACACTACTTTTGTTCCACTTCACCCCCACGCCCTGAAAAGTCACAAATGCCTTCTTGATGGGCTGGCTCCTAGAACTACACACCCCCATGGCTGGTTTCCTTTCTGGAAAGCTGGCTTGTCATAAACATCACTGGGGTGGGCAAGAAGATGTGTGGGTACAGAGCACTGATACAGGGCTGTGATTAGGATTATGCTTTTGGTCCTCATCATCTCCAAATTGCTATTATGAACACAGATTGTACTGGTGATAGAGATGAGCAGAGGGCTTGTTATTTTCTACTCAGGGAACATTTATCAGAGTTTATTGCCTCCATACTTCTATTGTTTTATCCTGGGAATTGGAGGAAGAAGTTATGTGAATTGGAATCTTCCAAGCCTGCAAAACAGAAAGACACTGGATTCTGGGTCAGCAGCAGCATCTCCCTGCCACAACCTTGTCTTTCTTTTTCAGACTTTAGTTCAAAGTGGAAGATAAGCATGATGTCTTGTCTTAGGGTACTTTTCCCAGGTGTAGGTTATAAACATTTGTTTCATAAGGAAGTAGAGAAAGATATATGGTGGACGGAGGAGAAAACTAAGCAGGAATGTGATGTAGGAAACGATTTACAAAGGGCACCTAAGCCTGATCCTGGAGGAGGACTCTGAGATGGGAGTTATACCTTTGAGTTCCTTGCAAACGGAGGCAATGGGCCTGGGCTCTCAGTATCCTTAGCAGGCATCTGCCAAGGGCTGCACAGGAAGTTGAGAGCCCTAAGGAACTTCTGGCTGTGACGCTTACAAGCAAAAAAGTCACAAATGTGACCCGGAACAAAAGAAGCCAGGGGAATGGCACACCAAAATGGTGACACAGCTCAGAAGGGATCTGGGCAGAGCAGTGTCTGCTGTTCTTGTGGGAAGAGATTGCTGCATCCTCAGCTAAAGATGGTTCTGTTGCTTCCCAAGACAGTCACAGGAACCTTTCGGAACATGGTTTTATGGGAGTGGCAGCAGGGCCCAGGCTATGCAAGATTCATATATATAGGATACAACTCATAATCTGCAGCTGAAAACTAATGTGATTAAAACATTTTAAGAAATCTTGAAAACTATTAGAATAAATAACATTTGACTTGCCCCCTTTCCTGCAACACTGACCCACTGTGGCTTTGCTGGTCCTTGAAGTACATCAGTACACCCTTGTGCAGAAATGTTTTTTCTGGTACCACAAGCTGGAAGTGTCATGGCCCAAACTGCTACACCTAATAGATGTTCAGAACGGCCCTGTATCATTTTTGTATACACCTTAATATTCCAAGTAGATGGTAAGACCTTAAAGGCAGGGAAATATTTGCCTCCTACTTCTTTTTGTCCCTTTTCTCTCAACATTCAATAAACTGCCTTCTGGCACATCAGAGGGTATCACTGATGGATGAGTTGTCACAGCACATGCCCAGCTAATGTTCCATAGTGATCTTTGCTGACTTCCTTGTGCTGCTTATCATTATTGGCCAGCTGCTAATCCAAAACAAATTTCACTGATAGAAGACCATTTGAAAAAGAAATTGCACCTTTTGTCGAATTTTAACAACCTGATATTATTTATTTCAATGATTTGATGATAGATATTCATGAATATGGGCATAGATATAAATGTAGACACATATACAGATACAGAGAGATATAGTTATGCAAATAGATATCAGGCAAGTGGGAGGTAATAATCAGAAAGGTTCTGGGTTGGGAGTCAGCAGACATCCGTTCTAGGAGGACTCCTACCTGCCCATGAGCAATCGGTGGGTGTTCTGGATCCTGTGCTCAGCCTGAGGACTTACATTAGGTGATCTCCAAATTTCCTTCAATTCCAAATTTTCTACTGGTTGTCTCATCTTTCTTTCTTTCTTTCTTTCTTTTTTTTTTGTTTTTTTCTTTTTTTTCAAAATTTTATTGATAAACAGATAGCAATGAGACAATCTCATCTTTCTTTTTTTTTTTTTTTTTTTTGGCGGAACTTGGTATTGAATTCAGTCCCCTGTCTCATCTTTCTTAACGGGGGACTGAATCCAAGAAAATAAATAACTGTCACTTCAGCTCATGCTTCCTCCTGTGCTCAGTCGGCACACATTAGCCTTGAAGTTGCCTTGTGCTTATGAAAGAGTAACAGGGCTGACAACAGAAGATTATCGTCAGAAGATACAAACAGAAAATCATAGCCGGAGGTAACAACAGACGATGTCGTGGAGATTTATCAAGGCTCTATTGCATAGGAAAGCTGCTTGGGGCAGGAGATCTAGAGGAAACCTGGAGCTTGCTTTTCAGAAGTGCTAGACTGATTTTTAGAACATTTCAGTCAATGGAGGAAAATAGTTGAGGTGATTTGGGTTTTCAGTAAACGAGACCCTCCTGTGAAGGTCTCATTATTACCAGCTGTTCTTCCATTCTCAGCTGGGGCCTGAGACTCACCTCCTACCTCAGAGAAAGAGTATTGAACTCTGATCCTACATGCCTGCTTTCCAGTTTCTGTTCAATTGCCAACTGAGTGAGCTGAGATGACCAGGCCAGCATGTAAGGCTGTTACCACCTCTGCACAAAGAATATGTGACACTTTCCCTGCTTGCCTTGGACAAATTCCATGAGAACATAAGTATACTAGGGAAAAACACGTACAGGAACTGTATAAAAGAAAGTGATTGTTTATTAACTAATAATAATAGTGTCTTTCAATCATTTGGAATTGTTCTCTCTTCAAATAAAAAGTTCGTTAATTTTTTTGTAATTAAATGTTTTTTTTCTTTTACTCATTTGTTTTCTGTACTTTGACCCAAAATCAGTCTAACTATTTATCAAATTGCTACAGCTTTCTATATTAAAAAGTTTCATTCTTTTTTTTTTTTCCTGTATTTTAGGAAAGGGTCTATAGAGTGTTCAGGGTCTTACTACTAGAACAGACTGGTAGTGATCTACCTGTTTACAGCCTCCCAAGAGCTGGGATTATAGGCATGTGCCACCACGCCCAGTCTCAATTGCTGTCTCAAGGCTCCCTAGGGGACCAGGGCCACACAGCAGGCCTGGGGATCGAATCCCTGGCCCCTGTGCCTGCTTGCATGCACTTTAATCCTCTGAGCTAGCATTCTTTTGTTCTAACTCAGAAATCATAGCAGTATATTTCTGTGGGATGAGGAGGGAGGACAGGAACAGCTTATTTCATAAAGACTAATGAACCAGGCATGGTGGCACATGCCTATAATCCCAGCACTCAGGAGGCTGAAGCAGGAGGATCACTGGGAGACTAGCCTGAGTTACAAAGTGTGTTCAAGACCAAAACAAACAAACAAAAAAACTAATGAAAAAATTTCCCAAATATTCCTTTCCCAGATCATAAATCTATGATCTCCTGTAATGTAAAAGACCCATCAGATGCCCAAAGAGTAACTGAAGATGCTTATTAAATCAACCTCAACAGGCTTGCTATGCCAGGTCCCAACCTGGGGGCATGCTGAGATGGAGATTGAGACAGGGCGTGGTGGCGCACCCCTGTAATCCCAGCACTCAGGAGGCTGTAAACAGGTGGATCACTATGAGTCCAATCTGCACAATGAAACCCTGTAGATCCTTCCCTAAAATGCAAAAAATAAAATTAAATTAAATTTTAAAAAAATTAAAAGAAGATCAATCTCAAAAAGATGATTTGAAGAAAATTTGAAAAAATCTAAAACTTGGAAAATCAAATCAACAAATATGGCTGCTGTCCAAGAAAGGGAACTGGCTGCGTGTTGTGTCACACAGAGCCCCTCATCGTCTCACTCATCCTTTCAGCACTCGCTGAACACCTACAGTATGCAAAGTGCCAGTCAGGCGCTGAGCAGAGCACCAGGCTCCTGCTGCATTCTCCCATCATTTGAGAACTAGGATACTGCTGACATTGAGGGCAGAAGAAATACAATGGAAGAGAGTAGTGCTGAGTTGTACAAAGCCATCTTGGAACAGCTGCCTTGTAATATCAGGTTAAACAGCTCTTCCTTTTTTCCCATCTGCTAACCTTTAAATGACTCTTTTCATTGCTGATGACAGTTGCATACCTTTGTGGAAGGCCCATGACCCCCATGAATACCATTCTCCTTTCCATGTACATAAAGGCAATCTTTGTTTTCCTGAGTAATCTCCGCACAAGCTCAGGATGGAAATGAGGTGTCTCTGTGACACAGACTCCTTCTGGGGCCCCCATTTATTGAGAGCTACATGACTGAGTCACCAGTGAATGAAACCAATGATTGTTTTGCTCTGCTTTCCTCAGAGTCACTCACTGAGTCAGTGGGTAAACTGGGGTTAGAACCCAGTCCTGTCCCATGGAGGCTAAGCAGCTCTACTATATTTATCCAGGGTCTCATGATTCTTAGTGCTTTTGCTCTGCCCTCTAATTTGCACTGTGCCTGCTGTAATATCTAAACGGGAAGTTGTCAGCTAAAATGGTCATTATCCTGGAAATCTATTTAAACATGTTTATAAGGTCAAATAAAGTGGGTGGTAGATAAGCCAGACAGAAAACAACCAAAGCTTCGGTTTAGCCTAGGCAGGGAAGCTAGACAATGAGGTGTCTTGATGCCCAGCTAATGAATGATAAGAAAAAGCAACTTAAGCAAAACTATATATAAATGCAAAGATCAGAAGTCAAAATTTTGAAGCAGCAAAATGATTTCTATTTAACAGGCTGGATAACAGAATTATTTTAACTCAATAGATTGACAGTTGGAGAGAGCATTGTCAAGTAGAGCCCAAATCCAGACTTTGGAAATGCTCTTTACACTTAGAGTGTGTTCCAACCAGAGAGAAGAATTGGGATAATCAAGAAAGACACCCGGCATCCACCAGCAGTGATCTCTGATAGACTTCACAGCAGAATAGACAGTGTTATAGAAATGGAAGGAAATAAGGAAAGCAGGGAAAGGGCACTGTCTCTTGGAGTTCAAGCAGGGACTCCTAGACATTGAAGACTTTGAAGACACCTTTCAGTCCCAATAAAACCCACAGCTCACTTTTGGGTCAACCTCCTCACATGACCCCCACCCAATGTTGACTTTTGCCCAACTGTTTTTGAAAATCAAGGAAGAAAGGAAGAGGAGGAGGAGAGACACTATTTCCTCATTCCTGTTCTCTAAGAAACAGGGCTATGAGCTATCGAGACTATAGGTGGCAAAGAGGAGTACAGCATCTGAGAACACTTCCCACATGCCTGTGAGAGCTTGAGCACTGATTCATAAAGATCAGATAATTGAGCAGGTTCTATACCACTGTAAAAAATCCAGGATGGTTACTGTTGGAAAATCAGACACACATGGGCAGGGTGCAATTACATCATAGGGAAGAGTTAGTATCTATTTATTTTTTGTTATGAATGAAATTAACTTAATGGCCTCTTTTCCTTATAAAATGAACTTAGAAATATCATTTTTTGGGCCAGCGAGATAGCTCAGTGGACTAAGTGCCTGTTTAGGCAAGCACAAGAACCAGGGTTTGAACTGGGACCACATGTTGCACTGGCCCAGTGCCTGGGCATGATGAGCCGTCAACGGAATCCTGTAATTCCAGTGTTGGGAAGGCTGAAAACAGGAGGATCACTATGAGTCTGAGCTGCATAGTGAGACTCTGTACCAAATACATTTTTTAAAAAAAGAAATATTTTTTTCTGGAACCCAATTTGGTATGGTTTGGGCTAGAAGTTCATGCTGTCTGCCCTTATCTCCTTTCCATTCCACCACAAAATTAGGCTCTTTTTTGACCTTTTCTTTTGGTCCTCTTTTCTGCTTTAATGAAAAAGTTGCTGCTATAAGAAAGAAAAGATGGGGGACAGGAAAGAGTATTGGGAAAGTAGTTGGGAGAAATCGGTAAAGTAGAAAGAAAATACAGACCACAGAATAATCAGAGAGGGCACGCGGCCTACAGATGAAAGCAGCTTTTCTGTACTGAAACTGCAGATCTTCCTAGAACTGTGCTGATGTACACAGAAGCCACCAGCCTCTAAGACTCCCAGATACTCAGAATATGACTTCACCGAACTGCCGTGTGCTGTAAGTACAAGATCCACAGCAGATTTTATACCATACAAAATTGCAAAATATCTTTTTAATATTCTTATGTTGATTACATATTAGAATGCCAATATTTTGGCCACTTAGGATTAAATAAAGTGAGTTATTCAAGTGAATTTTACCTGTCTGTTTGTAATGTAGCAAAGGGAAGAACTAAACTTACCCTGGTGGCTCCTGGCCTATTTCTTACACAGTGCTCCTCCAAATCCTCATGAGAAGCGATGGAATTGTGTCGTACTCCCTCCATGGGCTCTGCCACTCAAAGCACCCACATTCCCAGCTCCAGATTCAAATCCTGACACCACGAGAAACCATCAACAGCAATGGCGAGGGCTGGCATTTGTATGTCAAAGTAACTTCTAGTCCTGGGGAGCCAGGCACTGTGTGGGGACATCAGCAGGGCAGTCACTGAATCGCTTTGGATTTTCTAGCTGATAGATTGCCCAGGATTCCCACTGCAGCCATCTCAGGAGCAGCCACAGGCTTACTGGCACCAGGAGTTGTTTTTTTGGCTTTTTTTTTTTTTTTTCCCCTCCAGCCCTCTTGTCACAGCTACCATTTCAAGAATTGATTTTTTTCTTTTTAGTCCTAAGTAGTACTCTCAACATAATTTTGAGTAAGCTATAAAAATCTTGAAGAAACATGGGTTCTATAAGTTTAGGGAACTATGAACTTTTATGATTTGGAAGGAAAAGTCAAAATAATGGTCAACTCTATATGTAGTGAAAACAATCCAAAGACTTTTGGAAGGAGGCAGACAGCTTTGAACAAATGACTGAGCTCCCTCTAACATGTCCTATCTATGCAAAGTCACCATCGGTCACAGACAGCAAGAGAACATGCCTTGTAGTGTTATCACAAGGTCAGCTTACCTATCACAGCACATTCAGATCCATAGCCAATCCCACTTAGACTCTGGAATGTGAGTATACTGTAAGTTTGGGCCCTGATGTACATACAGTACAGTAACAAATAAGAAATGCAGAACACTCATGTGGCTGCCAAACTGACCTCAGTTTTGCTCTAGGAAGCAATGTGCCCAGCTGAAAAACTGAAAACTACTTCATCAGCTTTCTGTACAGTAAAGACTTGTGAAGGAAAAATCCTTAGATGAGAGATAGAGTTGACACATGTCCTTCTAGTGCTGTCTCCTTCTCTCCCCATTATTCTGTATAAAATCAACAAGTAATAGTTGGAGCTCTAGAACCTATCTTGGACTATGATAAGTAATCTTGAGAGTGGAAGACAGCCCTAAGGATGATCAAGAAAAAAGACAGGAGCCAGGAATACTGATGATCTTTAAGGCATCCACAACAGTTCTGTTATCACCGACTTCTTCTATCTTTTCCAAAAGAGTAGACTAATAACCATTTTAAGCCACTGTCATTCATAGTTTTTGCTATAAATTCTCCAACCTAAGGCTAATGAACACAGGTCAGCAGAACTCTAGGTTAATTTTCCAGAAATCAATTTCTATTGGCACTCATCAATCTAGCTCTGTTCTAAATTGTCAATCTGTCTAAAGTTTGTTCCTAGTAATTCTGAAGTTTATACCTGTTTCTGTTTGCTGGAGACTTTTAAAGTTTATTGCATTTTAGGATATGGTAATTTCTCATTTTTTTCCTAGAGTTGAATATATAATGAATTTCAAGGATTTTATTCATAAAAGAGTAGGTCTCTTTTTTCCTAAGCTAAAACCTTTAATTTCGTCCACAGACTTTTTTAAATTCAGAGAGAAAGTAAAGTTTAAAATCGTGTGTAGGGCCTGGCACTTGTGACTGGGAGTGTCTTTCCATACGGTTCCTTCATGCACAAACACCCCATGCCTCTTTGAAACTGAAGAGAACATAGTCCTACCCACATGCAAGTGCAAACGTCTGCCTCAGGTGCAGCTTCAGATTCCAACTCTTGCAGCCTTCGCTTATCCATATGACAAAAGAAAGTTTCCACCTTATCCATGACAAACAAACTGCACCTAAAGAAAAGCTGACCCATTCGTGTATGAAATAGTAACTTCTGAGAGTGCCCACAAGAATCTGGGTGGGAATCACTCCTAAAACTGACGTTCAACATGAGACATTGTCAAGTGTGTGTTTCAAAGAGAAATAAAAAAGACAAATCATATTAAAAGAGTAAGTATGCATCAAATGGGGCATACCATGCATGTTTTCTTTAACACCCACCCTTTCTAGACATTTTCTTTCTCTGTTTTTGAAGGTTTTCCACTATATTATGAACTGCCTAGTTGCTTGCTGAAAATAGCTAATTTAAATGTGATTTTGATTTTTTTCAAATTGATAGCATGGATTTTTTTTTAATTTCTTTTTTTTTTTTTTTTTTTTTTTTTTTTTTTTTACTGGCTCAGGCTGCTGTAAGGGTGGATCTGGTATAGCACTAGGAGCTGGGGATTGAACTGCGGTCCCCAGTGCCTGACTGAGTTTGCCCAAGGAAGCGCTTTAAACAACTGAGCTAACCGGCAGGCCCCCCTGCCCTTCAAGTAGAACTTCTAGTGCTAGTTTTCTGAAGAATCTCCACACTGATTTCTACAGTGGTCTATGACTATACTACCCTGAATGTGCCCAATTTCATCTGATTTCCACAGTGATTGTACCAGCTTATACTCTCACCAACAGTGGAGAAGGATTGATTGATTGATTGATTGATTGATTGATTGATTGATTGATTTTGGGAACCAGGGATTGAACTCAGGCCCTTGTGTTTGCCAGGCAAGCACTTATTCCACTGAGCCATCTCCCCAGCCCGAGAAGGATTTCTTGTACCCACACCCTATGCAGAATTTATCATGGATGGATTTCTTGATAGTAGCTATTGTTTAGTGGAATGAAATCATATTGCTGTTTTAATTAGCATCACTCAAACTACCAGTGATATTGAGCATTTGTCATGTATTTGATTGCTGATTCTACTTCCTCGCCTGCAAAGTGTCTGTTCATTTCTGATGTCCATTTTTTGATTGGGTCTGTAAATTTGGAGGGCCTGATTTTTTGTCTTTTATTTTTTAAATGTATTTTCGATATTAGTCCATTTGTCTGAGGAACAGTTGGCAAATTTTTTTTCCCCACTCTGTGGGTTTCTTTTCATTCTGTTCATGATTTCTTTTCTTTCTTTCTTTCTTTCTTTCTTTCTTTCTTTCTTTCTTTCTTTCTTCTTTCTTTCTTTCTTTCTTTCTTTCTCTGGAATGAGGGATTGAACTCAGGTCCTTGTGCTTGCCAGGGTAGCATTTATTCCACTGAGCCATCTCCCCAGCCCCTGTTGTTGATTTATTTTGCTATGAAA
>NW_004524578.1:33922287-33923329 GCF_000260255.1 Octodon degus
CCTGGGCTGGGACTGGTCCTGCCTGTGCAGGGTAGCAGGAAGCTCTCCACACACTCTCCGGACCTGGGCTAGGACTGGGTCTAGCAGGTGCTTTAGACTGTTGAGTTATCTTACCAGCCCATATTTAGATTTTTTATCCCTTCTGCTTTTAGTTTAGTGCATAATGAGAAATATGGGTTTAGTTTTAATCTTCAGCATAAAGACAGCCAGTTTTCCCAGTGCTATTTATTAAAGAGTTTCTTTTTACTCCAGTGAAGGTGTGTGGCCCCTTTGTGAATGATAAGGTGGCTGTGGAGCTGGGGAGATGGCTCAGTGGAATAAGTGCTTCCCTGGTAAGCACAAGGGTCTTAGTTCAATCCCTGGATCAGAAAAAAAAATTATAAAGATAAGGTGGCTGAGTATGTTTGGAGTTGTTTCTGTGTCTTTTAATCTGTTCCATTGATCTTCCCATTATCATGCTATTTTTTTAAAATCACAGCAGCTTTGTAATTTAATTTCAAGTCAGGATCTTTGCCTTGCTTTTGTTGCCCAAAATTGCTTTTGTTGTTGTATATCTCTTTGGGTTGCAGATGAATTTTAGGAACCTTTTCTCTAGTTCTGTGAGATATGCTATTGGTTTTTTGATTGAGATTGCATTAAATCTGTATAATTATTTGAGAGGATGGCCATTTTCATCATATGGGTTCTTTCTACTCAAGAAAAAGGGATATATTCCATGTTCTGATATCCTATTTGATGTAAGGTGTTTTTGGTTGTTTGCTTGCTTACTTTTGGGGGAGGGGTTTGTGGTGCCAGGGATCAAATTCAGAACCTTGTGCTTACCAGGCAAGTGCTTATGCCATTAAGCTATCTCCCTTGCCCTTCTGATATCTTCTTTTGATTTTTATTCAGAGTACTGTAGTTTTCAACGTAAAGATCTTTTACCTCCTTCATTAGATTGATTCCTAAGTAGGTCTTCTTCTTCTTCTTCTTCTTCTTCTTCTTCTTCTTCTTCTTCTTCTTCTTCTTCTTCTTCTTCTTCTTCTTCTTCTTCTCTTCTTCT
>NW_004524578.1:33923458-33936580 GCF_000260255.1 Octodon degus
CTCTCTCTCTGTCTCTCTGTCTCTCTCTGTCTCTCTCTGTCTCTCTCTGTCTCTCTCTGTCTCTCTCTGTCTCTCTCTGTCTCTCTCTCTCTCTCTCTCTCTCTCTCTCTCTCTCTCTCTCTCTCTCTCTCTCTGAATCAGGGTAATGCTTGCTTGCTTCCAGGAATAAGCTTGGAATCCAATCGTTAATTTATGCAGACTGCTTAGGCTCAAAACCCAGCTATATCAACTACAAGCTGTGAGACTGTATGCTTCAACTTGGATATGATTTCTCTCTAAGGCTTTGTGTGCTAGTAGCTTGGCCTCCAAGATGAGGTGGTAGAATATTTAAGAGGTAAGGTATAGTGGAAGGTAGTTAGATCTCAGCATCCCCACCTTTGTGAAGGGATTAATATTATTTCATAGGAGTGGTTCAGGTCTGGTAGAGGTGGAATAGTTTCCCAGAAAGAGGATTATTATTAAAAAAAATAAGTGAGCCTGTCCCCTCCCAGCCTCTCATTTCCTGTCTCATCATGTGACTTCGTTCTCCCTTGTGCCAGGGCCTAGTATCTTTCTACTTCTCCAACATGTCATAACACAGCTAAGGAGTCCTCATCAGGACGCAAGCATCATGCTGTTTGCACTTTCCAGACTCCAGAAAGGTGAACCAAATAAACCTATTCAAATTACTCAGCCTATGTCACTTTGTTATAGTAACATGAAACAGATTTAGATAACTTGAACAAGTCACTTAATTTCTCTGTGTCTTGATATCCTCATTTGTTACATGGGCATAATAACAATGTCTATCTCAAAGGATTAAAACAGTTAATTTGTGGACACAAAGAGTTAATACACAAGACATCCTAGAACAATGCCCAAAACATAAGAACTGAAAGGTCAAACTGAGGCAGCCAAACCCATGTGGAACTGAACCAGACACATTGACATGAGTAAAGCAGGTTTATTGGAAGTTCATGCACAGGGCTGTCTTATGGACCAAGACAGCCCCGAACAAAAGAGAACAGGAGACTTTACAGGGTTTTTTAGAGAGGGTGATCACAGGCTGGAGCAGCCAGATTGCAGGTGGAGGTCATTTTTTTCTTTGTGGTTTGACTCTGTGAGGCCAAGGGGAAGTGAACTGAGACCAGGGTACAAAACGGGGCGGGGTTGGATTGTGGTCTACACCCCCCCACCCCCGAGCCAAGAGAGAGAGGTTAGGGGCAGGGTGCCTGGGAAACCAAGAGGGAGAGTGTTCGGGTCAGAGTGCCTGAGAAACCTCAAGTCCCAGCCCATTGCCTGGAAAACCTTGAGTCCTAGCCTGTCAGGCACCACCTTCAGTATTTACACATGCAACAAATATTTATTGAGTACCAGCCTCATGGCAAGCATTATGACAGGCAGAGGAGACAGAAGTGGGAGGAAAACAGAATCCCTGCCCTCCTGGAGCATGTATTACCTTGAAAAATGTTTACAGCTGTCTTTCTGAAATCGTGACTCGAAAAGTGTAGTTGGCATCTAAGAACTGCATTTTTTTAAGTAAATAACCTTAAGTAATCTTATACAGGTAGTTGGTGAGCCAACTGTAAGACACACCAAAAATAAATTGGTGCTTGCATTCATAGGATTAGAATTCTTGCTCTGAGTCAACCACAAACTATTGTACATGGTGAATCTTTGAGAAGAGCTGAAACCTGCTGTGATGGTCAAATGGGTGCTGCCACAAAAGGAGACTCAGGACAGGTTCAGGAAAACAGACTGACTGCATGCAAAGGTCCTGGGGACAAGGGCACAGCAGGTCAGCAATGAAAGCTCATGTGAGAAAACACAGGTGTGGTCAGAGACATAAGACAGGTGCTAAGACTGAGGTCAGAGCCTTACTGGGTTTTTTTTAAGGGGGAGAGGGGTAAAACAGGATAAATAGTTTAGGATGAGCTAGTTTGATAATTTCAACCAACTTCAAGCTCTAGTTGCCTGGCACTGGGAGGATTAAGACAGAGGAATACAGCCTCTGGGGGTTCTCAGATCAGAAAGAGGAGCCACGGCTCTAGATTCGATGGGGTGTGCATCCCAGGCAAATAAGCTTTTGCTGTCTCTAAGAACTGGCTCACCTGGAGGTCAGTATTCTCTCCTTGGCCAAAAAGGGGCTTTAAAATGCCTAAAACAGAAGTATCATGTGCACTCATACTCATGTGTATGTTCACACGTGATTTCTTGGTGCGTAGTGGGGACCTGAGTGCGTAGTCATTTGAATGACTGTGTGAGTGTGGAGCAGCAAGGGGCAGGGAGGGGATGGCATCTCTCCAAGCATTAATGATCCCTGGCTCCTCCTTGGGAACACTGAGGACCTCACACGCCAAGAAGTCAGCAACAGTCTGCTCCCTCCTTTTCTTGATTCACATGAAAAAGACTAACTGGGAAACAACCACTTCTGAGTTTATCTCTACCATTGTCAACTGTTGGGTCTAAAAACAGAATGGCTGAAAATATAAATAGATTCAAGGAGGATCTGGATATGTTCAGGATGATGCATCCCTCATAGTAAGGGATGTGAGGACACTGTCCTTACCTTTGGCTGAGCATGGTATTGGGGCTGACGTGTTGGCCATCTGCCCCACTTTCTCACTGACCTTAACCTTGTATGGAAGTGTAATGTGTTCAGCTGAAACACTGCTGTCCTTGTCAGCAGCTCCTGCAGACAGTCTGGCTCTTGAGATGTGCATGGAAGTTTCTGGGTTGGGCCTTCCGGAGGACACCTGCCTGTGCCATTTACCCCTCGTACTTGTAAGCCACTATTTGGCAGCTTGGTTGCCCGAAACTGATACATTTCTTTCTTTGTGTATTCAGTACAGGGTCTACAGGGTCTCACTACACAGACTGGACTCATAGTAATCCTCCTGTTTTCAGCCTCCCAAGCACTGGGATTACAGGCATGTGCAACCATACCCCATCTTGAAACATTTCTTGATACAGAAATGCCAGGCTTTCTCATAAACATCTTTGATGCCATGACTAGCAGAAAAAATACAGACTTAGTACCCTAGGAATTTGCTGTGACAAATAAGAATTTCAACCTGAGTGTTAGAGAACTAGACTGCCTTGTGATTTTCCTTTCAGTCTCTAAAATAACTTCTTTTTTTCTCACTATTTTGACTATTTTTAAATTAAATTTTATTTAACAGACAATTACTAATGAAAATTAAACAATATCTTACCTAAGTCCAGGCACAAGAAAATTTTCAAATGTCCTATGGGTTTAGAAAATATGTGGCGTCTATCCTTGCAAAATCATACAATCGAATTTATTTTATTCTCAATGTGGGGACCAAAATGGGCCACTACAGTTGACCATTCCAGGAAATATCTCTTGTCAGATTAACTTTCAGAAAGTTTCTAGGCCAAAAGGGTGGAATAACTAGAATACCCTAAGAGCACCATTTGTCTCATCAAATGACTAAGTTATACCCTCTGGGTGGTCAGCAAAGATGAATGAAACCCATTGCAATAGGCTTTATAAGTTACAAGATGGAGACTGTTAATGTAAAGTAGCTGCTAGAGATCAGTCTTTTTCCTCTTCCTGAGCAGGTAAGATCATTCTTACTAGCATGCTCATGAACAATTTCAAGGTATTCTGGAAACAATATCATGCCATGTAGAAAGACATTCAAATCATCTCCCCAGACACTGAACAGGATTTGATTTCAGCTCTGACTCTAAAAATACAGTAAAATAATTTTTACCTGACATTTAAGTGTCTACAGAATGTCACAGTAATAGAAATGAATGAACTTCGCACTAACCTTTTCACATGTAGAAAATTCAACCACTGAATCTTTCTATAAACTATGTCTTCAAAGACCCAACACCATTCCTACTCTTCTAATTGCTATTATGAGGCAATAAATCTCTTACATGGAAATATTGCAGATATAACTGTATGGCATATGCAGACCATGTGCTTTAGCAAATCCATTAAAATGTTTCATTTATGTTTTGATGAAAGGCACAACAGTCTTCCAAAAACATTTATCATTAATTGTGGAAATTTACATTTCATTTGTAACTTAGCTCAATGCTAGAAGAGAGATTTTTCTATGCTTGGACTGAAGAGAAAATGTTTTCAGGCCTGGGATGGTGGTACATGCTTGTAACCCAGAACTCCGGAAGGATGTGACAATAGGAGCATGAGTTTGAGCCTAGCCTGGGCCACTTAGCATCTTAGGGAGATACTGTCTCAAAGTAAAAAATAAAAATGGGAAGGGGATGTCACTCACTGTGAAAGCCCCAAGTTCTACCCCCAGTATTCTTCCCATCCAAAACAGTTTTCCTTTATGAGTTTCACTATAAAGGTAACAGTCCAGTCCTTAATGTCACTGTAATTGTTGATTGAGTGTGTCAACCTTAGAAGTTCAGAAATTTAACTAAATAAGCTCAGCAATTCTACACCATAGGGTATAGAAGATCCCTTGGGTGGCTCATTATCTGGGTGGTATAAAGGGAGAAACGAGGAAGGACAGATCTGCCTCTGTTCTTCAGAAGAGCTCCAGTCTTTGCTTTCAGCATGTACATCATCCTGTAACTTCTAGCACAGACTCTTCAGCATCCTTCATAGACTCTTCAGAACCTTCTAGCACAGACTCTTTGGCTCCACCACAGATCCTTCTGCCTTCCACTGTAGACTCTTAAGCTTCCACCACAGATCCTTCAGCCTTTCATTGTAGATTCTTCAGAACTTCCACTGAAGACCCATCCACCTTCTGATATGGATTTGCATGGACACTGTAATGAACTCCAGACCTTGGACTGAAACCTTTGGTTTCCAGTGTGCAGATACCCTCTTCATTCTTCCTTATCCAACTCTGGGTGACCATAATCCAGTCTTGTAATTTCTTACACATTTGTATATCATGTGCTACATCTGTTTCTCTACCAAAGCTTTTATTGATACACTCATTCAGTTTTGTGGAAAATCTATCAGAACCAATGTGTTTATCTCTCTTACCTGGAAGCAAAGTTAATGATACTCTCTAAGCCTCACTTAGTCCTCTAAAGCAAAATGATCTCACTGAACAGGTCAGAAATGCCTTACTTTTTTTTTATTAAAGGACTTAAGAGGCGTTCCCATATAGTCTTGGCTGTGTTCAATTTAATTCCATGTACTTTCTGCACTAGAATTTCTTTGTGTATTTCCATAGCTCTTCAGCCTGATCGCTATCCTAAAATACATCACTACATATGATGGTGGGTGCCTTGTACCTAATTTAAGTTCATGACATTGGCTTAGAAATCGGGCTTGCTACTATCTTAGTTACTCTGTTCATTGCTGAGACAAACACCTACTACCCAAAGTTAAAGGAAGGGAGGATTATTTAGCTCACAGTTTGAAGAGGTTTAAATCCATAATCCACTGGCTTCAAGACAGGGTAGCACAGATGAGGCATTGTAGCGGAGGAACAGTTCATGTTGGGCAGAAGGTAGCAAAAGAAGCAAAGGGAAGGCCACAGCTCTTTCTATTCCTTAGATGCTATCCAGAATATTTAGGTAGGTATCACTCACACACTTTAATCCTAGTGCCCTGGAGCCCAGCATTGTACCATAAATCAATCGAGTGTCACACACTCTAGATTCAGCCACTTCTGTAAAAGCCTTACCTAGGACCACATGAGGCTTTGGGAAGACATCTAAACACAAGCCATAACAGACACCATAACATCATGCAATCCTTAAAACAGCTCCTCACTTAGAATCTAAACCAAGAGTATGCCCCATCTGCCCATGCTTTATATATTCAAGTTTTCCAGTATTACTTTATGGAACCAAGTCTCTGCCTTGTCTGAATCACTTTCCTACAGTTGACTCACGGTAGCTCTCACCCTGACAAAAGACAACACAGTTCCACTTTATGCCTTCTTCTACCTATTTAGGAAATCTTGTCAAACCTTTACCTCATTGTTCCAATTCTTACAAACTTATCTAAGTGAAAAATTACAAAGCTAATGAATATATTAAAGGTATGTGTAAATGCATTATTACATACACAATCCTTTCTGGGTACAGAAACTGAACTTAGCTTTTCTATTCTCATCCAACAATGTTTTCCAAACTAAGACAGAATTTGTCCTGATGAGGTGATCCCATTTTTGGTTTCAGGTTTTCTCAGTGGAGATAATACCCTTCTCAGAATAAAATTGATTTGAATTTGCATGTGTTCATTAAGAATACTTTTTATTTAGGTGTTAGAAGGTATTTTTTACAAAACACAACTGCAAAGGTGGTCTCAGTTGTCATAATTCTATGAATGAAGTAATGATAATAATAACTATAAATGAAGCAATAGTAATAACCATGATTCTTTGAATGGAGGAATAATAATAATGATGATAATGTTGATGATGAAATGTTATTCATCCCATTTTAAATATGAATAGGCTGGGGAACAACCCACTCAGGCCCCCCTCCTGTCTCTCTTTCGGACAAGAGCTTTCTTTCCCTCAATAAATATGTTCTCATAAAAAAATCTGAATAAACTGAGACCTGAATAATTAGCATTGTAATTTGGGCACAGTCTTCCAAAGAAACTTGACCAGATCTGTAAGATGAAGATGCTGGATCACATTATTCCCTAACATCTTACAAAGCACTGATATCTCATTTTAATTAATCAAGTTAATTAATTAAATGTTCTCAACAGAAGGCACAGCTTAGTGATAAGCCTGAAGTTCTTAGGAACTTTGACAGGGAGTGAGATGGAACAAAAACATTACAACCCAGAGAACCTGAAGTTGTGGAATTAAATGTACTGTTTCTAAGGTTATGACAATATCCAGAGGGAATTATGAAGATAATGTAAATTATTCTAAAGGTGAAGTTCAACTTCCATTGGCAGAACCGTAGCAACAAGTGGAATATTTGAAGCAGAACAAAAAAAAGTTTATATTTCAAGCTGTAAAATGGTCATGTTGAAACATTCCATCCATTTTCCAGCCCAGTCACCCAAATAAAGCTACAAATGCAGGTGGACTTGGAGCAATTTTTCAAAATGGAAAGCTTTTTATACAAGAAATATAATTTTCACAAAAAGCCTCTTTGGATCATGGCTTGTTGCCTGTGCCAGATGCGAAACACTAAGCTCAGCTGGAGGCTGCTGAAATCTTCCCCAAAGTATGCAATTGAGCTACAGGGTGAGCCTATCCACAGGGACACTGGGGCCCAAGCACTGAGGGACACTGAGCCTCCCAGCTCAGGAAGACTTTCAGAGATAATTTACTTTCCTGTTCAGCTGTGAGTTTGGCATAGCTGATCATCCTTTAACCACTACTAAATAAAAGCCTTGGACTAAGCTCCGCAGGGCTGCCTGTGAGAGCAGCTCAACCTCAAACAAGTGGCTTGCTTGCTTGAGATTTTTTAAAATCATGAATTTACGACTGGCTTGGCTATTTTGTCTACACAAGGTATCTTTTCTAAAAAGAAAAAGAGCTTTATCGAAATATAACTTACACATCACCAAATCTAATGTTAGAACTTTGCATTGCTTCAAAAAGAAACTATTTACCTACAAACAATCACCATCCACACCAAACCCAGCCCTGCAAAATGACTAATCTTTTTGACCCTATAGATTTGCCTGTTCTGGACAATTCATATAAACAGGACTATACAATATAAGGTCATTTACAACTGACTTCTTTAATTAGTATGTTTTCATGGTTCTTCCACGTTGGAATGTGTTTTATCTCTACTCAGTTCCTTTTTATCTTTGAATAATAACCATAGTTTGAGTATATCACATTTTGTTGACTCATTCATCAATTGAAGGACGTTTGAAGGACATGTATGGTATTTCTACTTTTGAGCTCCAATGAATAATGCCTCTGTGAACATTGATGTGTGTGTGTGTGTGTGTGTGTGTGTGTGCCTTTGTATGCACATGATCTTTTCATTTATCTCACATAGGTACCTAGTAGAATTTTTGGGTTATATGCTGACTCTTCGGTTGTCAGTTTGAAGATGCATCAATTGTTCTTCACAACACTTCACATTTCCATCTGTGATAGCCGGCAGTGCTAATGTTTCACGTCTCTGTAAGCATTTGTTATTGCCTGTATTGTCCATGGCATGTTGATAGCAATAGCAGGTCTTTCTCAGTTGGCATTGCCGTGGAATTTCAGTGGATCTGAGAGATGGCTGCTCGTCTCTAGAAGCCTCTCCTTGAAGGTTCCCAAGCTGCCTGTTTCATATACCCTAATCAGACCTCTCCAAAATTATTTTTACATGATGTTGTGACATTTAATTTTTGTAGCCAGGTTTTAACCCATGGCTACCTTCTTGGTCTCCTCTCTAGAGTCCCAGAGCTTACAGAAATAAGTATCTCCCACGGATTCATGTCCAACTCCCCAATAAGTAGCAGATTTTGAGTGACAGCAGCAGCCCTGGCCAGAACACTCAGACCCGTGGGCCACTGCTTTAGCCTACAGTATATTTCTTACTGATGGAGGTGCAATGACCACTAGGTAGCTCCTTATATAGTGTCCCTGGGGAGGGACACAGTGGAGGGCAAAAGACAGGTGCACAGTTGTTTCCAGAAGGACAAGATCTTCCAAGGATGTAGCCACCCATGGTGGTGACAGCAATGACTTCCATCACTTTGGAGAAGGAAAAAAACTTTCTCTGAACCCTACATAGGTGCTCAAAATCCAAGCCCAGCAGATGAAGCCCAGGATCAAACTGGAGCTCCCAGTGGGCTGCCCCAAGGATGGGGAAAGTGGTGTTGGCCTGAGCTACCATTCCACAGGAGAGTCAACCTTGTTGAAGCTCAGAAGCTCAGGTCCTCAAAGGGTAGATGTAAGGCCCTCAGTGGGCACAGCCAAGAGTCAGAAGGTGGAGGGAGCTTCGGTGGAATAAATGGCACAGATCCTGGTGAGACTGTGAGCTCTACAGAGGACATACACAACTATCCACTGGCAGGTAAAAGCCCAGGATGAGAGATGAAACACAGCAGGGGTAGGAAGTCCCTGTTCCAACCTGCTTCTAGGGCAGTCTCTGGCAAGACCTGGCACTCAGGATTGAGCCTTTCCCAAGCCTGGCATATTCCTCATTCAGAGTGGGCCTGAGTTTTCTTGGTTCTTTCTGGAAGGAGGTGCATAAAGACACCTGAAAGGCTAGAAATTCCCACACTATTGACAGCTGGGGCTGTGGGTCAGTAGGAGCCCAGAGTTGTGCTACTGTTTACCTTCTGAATTCTCCACCAGAGTGATGGTCATAAAATTAGGCAGTTTGTTATTTGTATGATTTTCTAATTCTTAGTGCACCTTGGACACTCACACACACACACACACACACACACACACACACACCAATCAGTAGTTACAACAGACTACATACATCCACAGTGCGCTGCACTGGAAGAGTTGAACCTGATCCATGTGAACCAACCTGCAGGAAGGTTGTTTTTCAGCAAGTCGCTGAGGGAGCAAGGCAACATTGTCCTCTGCAGTACTGGGGAGGATTCAGATACCAAAGCCATCTCTCTGGGCTGGAAACCTCAGGAGATCACGTTCTCTGACCAAACTCGAAATATTTCCGGGTGTGAGTTGGCCCTGAACAAGGCCAGAAGCACCCTACAGCCCCTGGTATTTTGGTATTTCCAGCAATTAGTAGTGTTGAAAAATCTTTAAAGCACAGGAGGGAAACCTTACGCAGTGATTTTCTAAGAGAAACAAATCTTTAGGGGGTGAAAAGGTGAGCAGAATTTTCCTTCATTTCAGGAAAAAAAGATCAGTTTTGGTTTTTTTCTCTGCTCAGGCACCCAGGGGAATGACAGGAACGCGGTTTTGTCCCTTGGGCCAAGCTGTGGATCTCATTTTTATCCTCTGTCAATGGTGTCATTTGGAGTTTTCAGACAGACTTAAAATCATTAGCTGGTAATCTTGATGGGGGCGGAGGCTTACCAAGTGGCCTTCTGGTGCCGTGAGAAGGCTGCACCGGGACACACTTGAGTGGTGACCGAGTGCTGATAACCGGAGAGGGGTGAATTTATGAAGTGAGTAGCTCATCAAAAACACAGGGCACTCAGAATTCAGCGAAGCAGGTGCGAAATGACCAGGTTTCAACAGCTGAGGTAGGATGATACTGTGTAATAAGAGAAGTCGCTTCTGGGACGGGGTCGAGTGAGACGGAGACTAATCAGGGCAGGCTGAGTGAAGGCCGGGTTAATGCCCCAGAGCTGCGGGAACCCACGCGGATGACCAGCCCGCAGCGGGGCGCGGAATGCAGCGGGGCGCGGAATGCAGGCCGTGGGCGGGTACAGCCCAGCCGGCCCGGCCCAGCCCGGCCGGCGCTTGCGCAACACAACAGCCTCACTGCGACATCACCCCGCAGTGGGCGCAAGAGGGTGGACAGTGTAGGTGTGGCTTTTCCATCATGGAAACACCCAGAATATAGGCTTAAACATCTTGTGAACTAACTACTTTGAAGACAATAATATTCAATATAACAATTGTTGAATTCCTATCATCATGGTTTTTGGAATTCTATATTGGTTCTAATTTATTATTATTTTTATTTTCTTTAAAATAAAAAGAAAATCAGCATGGGGTGAGGTGGGAACATGACAGAGATGGATGGGATAAAGATTTTATTTTTCAAAGATTGAGAGACTCAATGATGTTCCTTTGTTTGATTTGTATTTTAAATTTTTAGTTTCTTTAAAACTCATTCTAAATGAAATGGAAGCTTTTAAAAAAAAAGTTGTTGCTGTTATGCATTGCCAGAAATCAAGCCCAGGTCCTCAAGCACCTGCAAGGTACTTGTGCTCTACCACTGAGCCACACATGCCTTTAAAAATAACTGTTAAAGAAGTACAAAAATAAAATAAGACAGAAGTACATCAATTCAGCCAAAGAGGGTGAAGCTTACTGATGAAAGTTTTTGGAGTTGACCTTACGAGCAAAATCATTTTCTTTACCCACTCATCCGCTGGGGATGTGGAGGCTGCTTCCCCGCTGCAGCTACTGTGAGCTGTGCTGCTATAAACATTGGTTTGCATGGATCACTGGACTATACCTTTAACTCTTTTGGAAGACATCTAAAAAGGGGATAGCCCAGTCAAATGGAATTTTTAGGTATAATTTTCTCAATATCTTCTTTAGAAGCAGTTAGAAACCCTTCTACTGCAGTGTTTATTTCAGATTGGGTTTCCTGCCTATATTTCTGTAGTTGCTTCTTTACTTCATCTGCTATGAGTTCTGAGAGTTCTTTTTTTATTTCAGAAAAGAATTGCGCTCTGATTTCCTCTATATCTTTCTGCAAGGTATAATTTTCTGAGCTATGTCCATGCCGATTTCCACGGTGGTTGTGCTAGTTTACATTTCCACCAACGATGTAGAAGGGTTACTTATACTGTGGAGTATGACTCTGGCATAAACAAAGAAAAACTTGTCAGTTGTAGGAAAATGGACACACCCTAAAACTGTAGTGTTATGTGACAAAAATCAGACATATATATTTGCATCTCCTGGTTTCTCTTATATGAGAGACCCAAAATACGAACAAAGGGCAAACGAAAAGTTCCGTGTATAAAATGCTGTGGAAGAAAAAATGTTCCAGGTGAGATCAATCTTCTTACAGGGACACTCAAAAGCCAGGATATTGCTTTATTTAGAGTTTCAGGTGACACCAGCAAGTAACTTGCAAATCCCAGTTAACAAAGGAAAATGTAGTTTTCTTGTTCAAAAACCGTGAGGAATTTTTAATATGGTGACAGAGGAGATCATCAGCAGCGCTGGGGGCTCCTCTGAGGGAAGGACCCCTGCCTTTAGTTGGCTCTTGTCTGATAGCTTAAGAGCAACTGGCCTCTGCTACTTCCTTCAAGAAGGTACTCAAGTTTTGCCCTCCAGCTGCAGATTTCTCTCTTCCACCCCCCCAGGCTCACCAAGCAACCTGGAATGTCAGATTCAAAGCCTTTAAGGGAACGTGGTTTGCTGAGCAGCCAGAAAATATGACAGAACTTATATTTTCATCCTGTTTTGTGAGTTTGTTTGTCTGTTTGTTTGTTTTTGGCGGAACCAGGGATTGAACTCAGGCCCTAGTGCTTGCCAGGGAAGCGTTTATTCTACTGAGCCATTTTTGTGGCCCTGTGAGTTTGTTTTATTCTGTGTTTGTGGTACAAGGATTGAAAACAGAACCTTCATACTGAGCTATACCCTTGGTGCTTTTTATCTATTTATTTATTTTTATTTTGAGACAGGGTCTCCCTAAGTCACTAAGTTGTCCAGGCAGGACCCAAACTAGTAATTCTCTTGCCTCAGCCTCCTAGAGTGCTAGGGTTATGGAGGTGCATTACCCTACCTGGCTTGTTCCATTTTTGTGGTTCTGGGGTGGAATCCAGGCCACTCACACATAAGCAAATACTATGGCACTGAGCTACATCCCTAGCCCCACCCCAGGACTTTTAGGGTTTTTTTTTTCCTAAAAATAACATTTGTTGTGAGATCTTTTTCTGATTATAAAATAATGCATATTTATTGAAGAAATGCAAAAACTGCAGAAAAGCATGAAGATAACAAAATTACCAGCAATCCACCCACTCAGCTCTAGCCACTGGTTACATATTGTGATGTTTCCTAATTTTTTTTAACCTACATATGTTAGACATATGTGCATATACATATAAATTTTCCAAAATGAGGTCATACTATAATATTGTTTCATAACCTTCTTCAACTTAATATTTGCCTTTGAATGCCTCAGATTTAGAAGTTGAACAAGTCATATATACATACACATATCACAATGTACTTAACACATGTATATGTGTAACATATATTTATTTTCTCATATGTACATATACATATATACCACAATATATTTAAATTGTATTGTATATTTTTGTCATTATTCACAAAATATTACAGTCTATGTCTGGCCATACTGGTCAAACTGCAAATAAAATTCTGTTCTCTGTTCATTTTGCAATATGTAAAAAAGAGAAGTTGAACTGACTTTTTGGTCATAAACTAAGAAGAAAATCAGGGCAATCCCAGTTGTTTGATGCAATTTGATCTCTGCATAATTGACATATCCTGTCCAATATCAGTTCACTACAGGCAATATTTCAGATTGAACCCAAGGGAGCTGCATTCCCAG
>NW_004524578.1:33937215-33947218 GCF_000260255.1 Octodon degus
ATAAATGAGGTCTCTTGCTGCTCACAGGTGGCACTTCAGTTGGAATCAGACGTTCCTGAAGGAGATAACTGGCAATATTCCTGCCCATCACACTGGAGCACTTCCTCATTCTCTCACGAACGCAGAGGCAGCTAAGAGCCTCCAGATTAAAAAGAATACGACTAACAATAGACCAAAATCTTTCAGCACATGAACAATTGTGTTAGAAGTAGCTTTTCATTTCAACATTCTTTCAACAGTTTAGTCAACTTCTCATAAAATTAGTAGTAAATACTTTCCTTAAGGGGTGTGTGTGTGTGTGTGCTGATATTTTTGTGTGATTTGTTTTGTGTTATTGAAATTTGCTATCCTGGAAAATGCTCGGCTATAAATGCCATTCTTTATAAACATGAGCTGGGATGCTGATACACGGCTGTGCAGTTCTCTTTGATCTGCAGTTTTGCTGCTTTCTGCTGCCTTCCTGCCACATAGCAAGAGTCTGGGAATGCAAAGTAGGGAGGCGAAGGTCATGGAGCTGGAGTAGGAACAGCCTTTCTCCCAGGAGGCGGGACTGGCTGACTCAAGCCAGCAGGTGCCTGTGCGAGGGACTAGGCAGGTGCTGCTCTGCCCTCATTGTCCCCCAGCTGCCTCTCTGAGTATTTTTAGTTCAATTGTTAGGGTAGAAAACAGAACTAGACCGCTCCAGCATCTTGCTAAAGTAACACCACCTCTGGTGGCAAAACTGAAATGAAACCAGGTCTTCTCATTGTCCAAGCAACCTTCTTCTTCCAACTCATCTGCCCATCCCGTGGGTTGAGAGGAACAGCGGCATGCCCTGTCCCATTTCTTGAAATGGTATTCTGAAGATGCTGTGCTACATGGTGGCACCTGACAGCTGTCAGCTCATGACAGCATTAGCAAGTGGCAAGCTTGTGTGTATTAAAGTTCAAAATGTGGGTCAGACAACCCAGGAGGAAAAAACCAATCTTTTCTTAGTGATTAACAGTGACTTATACATGTGGATTTTCCCTCAGAGTTGAAAAAATAAAAAGTGCATCTGTACGTATCTGTGTGTGTGAGCGTGTGTGTGTGTGTGTGTGTGTGTGTGTGTGTAATGAATATGCAAAAAGATCTCTGAGACATCACTCAGAGACATAGGAAAGCTAAAGTGTGCCCGCTGGCACCATGGGCTCTGTTGGACCTAGGAGTATTTCCCAGGTTTCCCTGACTGTTGTGGTTTGGGCCTTTTTTAAGGGAAACAATGCAATACAGGGCGCATTTTATAATATTATCTTATAATGAATCGCCTAAAGAATCATATATAGAGAGTGCATGAAATCTGTCCACACACTAAAGACCAAAGAATCCTGCTGAGGGCCTACATCCTAATGCCCTTAATGAGTTTAGCTGAAAACCTAGAGCTCGTAACATTGCCTCCCACATGTCCAACTGGAGGCCTAGAGCTCACAACAATGTCTTGTGCAGGCCCACTTCAAGGATCTGTGCCAGAAAGACCCAAAGGTCAGTGGAGGAAGCTAGGCAGTCTATGCCACCAGGATGAAGGATCTGTGCTGAGGGGTCAGGCTGAGGGATCTGAACTGGAGCCAGGAAGCACCAGAGCTCCCCTAAAGGTAACACAGCCATCCTCAGCAATAGCAAGGTCCCGAGCTCCTCCAGGGATAAGGAAAGCTGAAATCCCATCAGGAAAATCAATGTGACAAGCTTCTCCAGGAGGCTGAGCAGTGTACCATCTTCCTCTCTAGAGTCAGGAAGCGATGCTCAAGATGAGGACCAGAGTTCTTTCAAAATGAACTGTAGCCATTCTTAGTGACAGTGAAGGTCCTGAGCTCCTCCACTGACAAGATCAGCCAAGTTCTTCAGGAAAACCAGCATGACAAGGTCCTCCAGCAGAGTAGACCAAGAGAGAGCCAGCAGTTTCCAACAGTTTCTTCAAACAGCTTCCCTAACAGCCTACCAACAGCTTCTCCTGTTCGGCCTCTCATGCTGCTGACAACAATCCTCAAGTAGGTCTCCCACACCCAGCACCACACTATCAATTCAGCTGGGTGAAACAAGTTGAGCACCAGTTAGAAATCCACTGTGCTGTCAATGTATGTCCACACAATCCCACACTGTCCATTCACACATGCTCTCTTGCATCAACCTCATGCTTTTCTGTGGGGCTGTCATGGTTCTTCTAAAAAGTTTTGCATTGTGCTTTTCTAGGTCAGACCCTTCCTGGGGATCCAATTCCAGCTTCAGTCAGGCCAAGAGAGGCTTGATCTCTCAGGTGGAGGCAACGTACAGCTCTTTAGGAGGAAAAGATGAAGCCAGCCCCCTGGGACACCTCAGGATGTACACACAGCCAAACTAGTACATGTACTAGGCCTTCCTCCTCACCCCACAGCTGCTTGTCACTTAGAGGAGAGACCACTGAGAGTTTGGCAGCAAGCTAAACTGAGGAATGGCTCTTCTTATGCAGTCCCATTGCCCCGTAGAAAAAAAAGACCTGGAAAAGTCATCAAATGCCAGTGGTGGACAGTCACCTGGTGAGCATAGCCAGCGAGTCATACCCTTCTGATTGTTGTGGGCCTCTTTGCCTCCTGTTGTGCACAATCTAACCCACAGACCCTTGCAAGTATTTGCTTCCAGAATGAGTGTGGTGGCCTGTTAGAAATGCCATCTTTAGCTGTAGGATTTGCATGTGAACAGCTCTAGGTGGGACTTGGGAACACAGAAACTCAGCTGTCAACACCAAAGGAGGGATTGTCACATGGTTGTATGCAGGCATCACCTGGGAACATGCTGAACTGATGGAAGGCTGAGTACTCCCCCTTAGATTTTGATTTAATTTACCTGGACTGTGGTCCAGGTGGAGGTATGTCTTCAAAGCTCCCAGGAAGGGTCGCCTGACTTAGCAAATGAAAATACAGAATGCCCAGAGCACATTTGAATTTCAGACAAAGAACAAATAAGTTTCTCCTGCATGTTTAAATATTGTGCTGTCTTAGTCACTTTCTCATCTCTGGGACAAAATATCTAACACTCACAATTTAAACAAGGATATGTTTATTTTAGCTCCGAGTTATAGCCCATAGTTGGCTGGCTCCAGAGCAGAAATGGAGTGGAAGAGGGGTGTAGTGCAGGAGATCTGCTTGCATGAGGGTCCTGGGAAGCAAAGAAAAAAGGGAAAAGGTGGAAAAGGAGATCAGCCATTGAGGTCACCCTTCAGGGACCTGCCTCTTCTGAGGAGGCCCCACCTCCCAGCAGCAGTCAGTTGCTCCAGCCCTGTGCTTAAATCCTCCTCCTAAAGCACTAACCCGGAGCACATGAGGCCTCTGGGGGACACTCTTGATCTGAACCCTAACATATGCATACTCTCTATACAGTATGCTAATGTTTATGTTTCTCTAAAATTCACATTGAATGGGCAGCATGCATTTTACCTGACAACACAATCTCAAGGGATGCTGGTGCAGCCAGGGCTGAGATGCTGCCCTCCAGAGAAATCTGGCTGGCACACAAATACTTGTCCTAGAATTTCATGAATAGTCTTGATTTCAAATATTTTCTCCCCATGTGGTCATGCTTCACATTCTAGAAGGGAGGCCTTTCTCATAAGGGCCATGAGCAACGGTCAGATCCAGCCAAGTCTAGAAATGACAGTTGATGGGCAAATAGAGTTGCCAGGTTTCTGTGCAGCAGGCTATACCCTGTACTTAACAGTTTTGTCTGTGTCACGAATCTGCTTTATCAGGGCATCCTAAACTTATTTTATATTTTTTTATATGAGTTACAAAATTTGTCAGTTAATGCTATTTTTTTAATTTAATTGGGTGTTCCATATTTTTATTTGCTACGTTTGACAGCTCCATGGAGAAATCACTCTGCTAAATCCCAGGGGCTTTTCCTGGGAAGTGTGTCCTCCCAGATTCAGTACTTGTCTCAACCTCTGTTAAAAGATTTTTACTCCAGACCTCTGAACTTTGTCAGGTCAAGTCTGTTGGAAAAATGTAGCTACTCTACTAGCCAAGATTTTGTAGTCATTCTTCACTGTTCCTGTTATTTAAGTTGAATTTAACAGTTTGGCATTTATTTCACTCATATATCACACATGGAATAAATTAATATTGACAGACATTTGTTGCTAATAAAATGATCCCAAACTTCTTCGTATTTTCTTCCTTGGATTGTTTAAAAATAATAAAACTGAGATAGGCAGTGGCTATAAAAACAGAGAACTGTGACCCACAGACACACAGAGTAGATGTGAAAGGACCACTCATGACCGGCTGGCTCTTGCATGGACTCCAAGGTTGTCCTGGATGCTACAGGAAATATGGGGAGTATGAGTGTGCTCAGCCAAGTAACACACTGTGAGAAACCCTCAGGGCAGTCTAGAAGGGGACCCGAGTGGCTGAAGGGGTAGCTTGGCAAGGGAATAGGATGGTGACCTGTGCCCAGGCCAGCCTTTGGGGGAGAGCTAATAGTTCTGTCATTTTCTCTCCCTCACATTCCCTGGCCTGATTTCCATCCCATCTTTGCTGTGGGCCAAGAAACAACAAAGCCACAGTGTGTGCGCAGAGGTTGTCCGCACACAAAGCCTGAATTTGTAAGTTGGATGTTCGGGTGGAAGAATTAACCTAGCAGGCATCAGGAAAACTAGGAAGAGGGGACAAGAATGAGAGAAGAGAGAAGGAAAATGATAGGAAATGGAAGGAAGTGAATGGTAGATCGAGAACGCAACAACCTACCACACATGCAGAACCCTTAAATAACATGAAGAAAACACACTCATGTATTATATAGGTGCCATTATGTAGAAAATATGTATCTTTTAATACCCAACCAAATTTATACATTTTTGTGCTCATATGAAATGTTACAAAAATTGAACATGTTCTTGGCTGCATAAAACGTATTCAAGGCATCAACATTATTCAGAATAAGTTCCCTGACCACAGTAGAATAAAACTAGAAGTCTATAAATTGATAGATTTTTTAAAAAATTTCTATATATACAGAGACCAAAAATAAGATACCACTAAAAAATATTTGGGTTTGAGAAAAAAACAGAAAAGTTACTGTATTGAAAACATAGTAGACCTTGAAAGGGCTGACCAGATAGCTCAGCGGATTAAACACCTGCAAGCAGACGCAGGGCCTGGGGGTTTGATCCCTCAACCTATCATGCTGGTCCTGCCCCTGGGGTATGCTGAGAGGGCAATTGGGACTTGGCATGGTGGTGTACACCATAATCCCAGCTCTTGGGAGGCTGTGAACAGGCAGATCACTATGAGTCTGATCTAGTAGTGATTCTCTGAACACCCTGTAGACTCTTCCCCAAAATACAAAAAAAAAAAAAAAGAAAAAGAAAAACATAGACCTTGTGATAAGAAGAACATTCCATTCTGAAATGAGATGAACTAAAATAGTGAGAAGAGGGCAATTGAGTAACTTTCTTTCTTTCGTTCTTTTTTTTCTGTGTGTGTGTGTGTGTGTGTGTGTGTGTGTGTGTGTGTGCCAGGAATCAAACTCAGAACCTTGCACTTGCCAGGCAGGTGCTTGTGAAGAGGGCAACTGAGAGCTGTAAATACATGAAAACAGGACAAGAAAGATGGAAAGTGAGCTAATTACTCAATCCAAGAAAGGAAAGAATTGAGCTATATAAAAAAGAAAGAAAAAAATTGGCAAGAACGAAAAGGGAGGGTTGTGAAAACTGAGAAAGAGAATAATGAATAAAAACAACCAAAATAGTCAGTTTATTTAAAAATGAAATCAGTCAGCTCATTACAGGGCAGGGAATGGCTTAAAATATAAAAAGAAGAGAGCATAATTATACATACCCAAAGTTTAAGAATTACTAAGGTATTGAAAAACAACTAAGTGCCCCAAACATGAGCTCTGTTTACATAGACTGTATATAAATAGCTTGTACATAGATACAAGCAGTTACATAGCTCTGGTTCTCAAAAAGTGATCCCGGGACCAGGTTTGTGAGGAAATTTCTGACAATGCACGTTGTCAGGCTCCTACGTAGACTTACAGAATCAGAACCAGGGAGTGCAGCTGGGGATCTGGTTGGTAGCAGACAGAGCGCCCACCCCGCCAAGGTGTTTCTGATCTCGCTAGTATTGAGAACCTTACAGGTAATGAGTGCTGTGAAGTAAAGCAGTAAGTGGGAGCTTTGTCATGGAGAAGGATGTTTGTTATTTTTTAAATAGAATAATTGCGGAAGATCTCACTACTATGGATGACTTTTGAATGGTGAACCTAAAAGAGATGAGGAGGAGACAGCAGCAGATAAATAAAAGTGTCCCCAGTTGATCAGATGGCAAGGTCAAAGGCCTTGAGGCAGTATGAGTCTTTGGGAGCACAAAGAACAGCAAACAAAGGTCACAGGAGCTAGAGCAAATGGGTCAGGGAGAGTGTGCTAAGACACGCAGCCACAGGTGAAAGGTGAGTTGGGAACACATCCTGGTGGGGCTCTACCTGATTTCCTGGCTAGATGAGAGCCTTTTCCTTTACCCCAGGCACGCTTTGGAGGAGCCACTAATCTCCTTTCTTAGAGGACTGCTGACTGCTACTGGGTGAGTTTTATGTAGGGAACCGCATAGAAAAGGATGGAGGCACGGAGAAGCCCATCACATGAGTGAGGAGTCATATGGGCTTCACAAGACTCCCCAAGTCTTCTGCCCTGGCAGCCTGGTGCTAAGGCCCTGCAGGCTATCTGTGGGTCTCCTCAGGGCAGTGCTTTCGCATCCCTGCTGTCTAGCTGAGCTTCTTGCCCCTTGCTTCTTAAGAATGGCAGGAGCTTTCAGCATGGTCACACATGCTTTCAGAATGGCAGCACGGCTACATGCTTGTTCTTTCTGAAGAGAAAGCAAAACGAGTCCTAGAAGTTGCAAGCTGGTGCAGAAAGCAGAACCTTCTCCACATTCCTCTTCTTAGACACCCCTTCTTTCTTTAACCTCTTCCTCTGTCCTCTCTATGATTCTTTGGCAGAGATGTTCGCATGTTTCCGTGGCCCTCCAGAGCCATGGTCAGCAGATGGGACGTAGTGGTAGGTTGGAGGCTCCAACTTCCTTGCTGTTGACTCACGGAATTTCTTATCCTGAGAAACAGCAAATCTCTGAGTTTGGAGCATAGACTGAGGGGAGAGAGAAGTGCCCAGATACCATTTGTAACTCTTCCAGTAACAGGGCTCACAAGTCACTTACCTGAGCCTCCTTCTCTCCGCTTTTAAAACTGGCATCACCCCGAGACCACCAGACGGTTCCACACATTGTACTAGATAACATGCAAAGGCTTATGCTTGCCTCTTGTCGATCTACTAGGTAAGAGTACTGGCAGTCACCATTGAATTGATATCTTTAGAAGCACACCAGTGTGAGGCCTCCTGCTTGGCTTATATTGCAGCTCCTAGGCCTGTATATATAATCTCAGATGCATTCTCCATCCATTTTTTTTTGTGGGGGAGGAGGGGAAACTGGGGATTGAACTCAGGCCCTTGCACTTGCCAGGCAAGCACTTATTCTACTGAGCTATCTCCCAGGCCCTTTCCATCCTTTCATGTTCTGTTCTTCATTAACAATGTGGGAGAAGAAAGTGGAAAGAATAGAGAGATGCTACTTCCTGAGCTCCCAGGTCAAGTATTACAGTTGATACCTGCAAAGGTCCTTGTGTTAAATGCTTGGTGCTTGCATCTAGATGTCCCACAAAAGCCTCATAGGTAGGGAGTTTCAAAGGGGCTTGGTTAGGGGGTGAATGTGGATTAAGAGAGAGCAAAATGGGGGCCATGGAGACAGCTCAGCTGTCTAAGCACCTGCCTAGGCAAACGCAAGGACCCAGGTTCCACCCCAGTACCATATACCATGCCAGCCTGCCCCAGGCATGCTGAGCCGGCCAGCAAAACCAGGCATGGTGGCATGTCCCTGTAATCCCAGTGTTGGGAGGCTGAAACAGGAAGATCACTATGAGTCCAAGCTGTGTAGTGAGACCCTGTACCATACATAAAACAACAACAGTGTGCCCAATGGAAACCCCACCCTGGGTATGGGTAGAACCAGCCAATAGGCTTGTAGCCTTGACAGAATAAAAAAGGACAGAGGGAAGGCAGGCTTGCCTCTTGTGCTCGCTGCCTGCTTTACTATGAACTGTTTCTCCTCTGTGATGTCCGCCTGCCATGCCACACTGCCTTGGAGCCAACCCACTATGAAGTGGAACATCTACAGACTGAGATGAAACAAACCTTTCCTCCTTCAACTTTGGGTATCTGGTGTTTTTGTCTCAGCAAGAGAAAAAGAACTAAGCTACTTGGTTAACAGCCCTGGGGACTCGCAGAGACAGTGGAAGCTACAGAATTTGAGCTCAGCAGGAAAAAGTGAGGACATTGGGGGTATGTCAGTGGAGAGGATGCTGAAACCCCTATAAGTCCCTCCCTCCTTTCTCTCATTCTCTTCCTTCATTCTTTCCTCCATTTTTTCTTTTTTTGCTCTTCTCCTTTTCCTGTTCCTTCTCTTCCTCCTCCTCCTCCTTCTTTCTTCATCTCCCCCTCCTTCCTAGCAGCCATGCAGTTGAAAGTTCAGCTCTGCCTCACACTCCAACAGTGATGGTCTGCATCACTGTAGGCTCAAAAATAGGGTCAGAAGACCAAGGAAACTGTGAGCTAAAACAAACTTCTGCTACTTATTAATTGTTTATCTCAGGTCTTATGTCACAGCAATGGAAATCTGACTAACACGACAGGTGACTTTGGGTTGGTTGAATTTGGACTGGTTTCAGCGATGTAGAGGTGGGGCAGAGAGTAGGTGGGAGAAGCCACTCCTTCACGTTGAAAGTAGGTGGGGGGAGTGAATCCCCCACTCCTTGGCCTTGACCCTTGGAAAATAAGCCACCTATCTCTCCCCACTCTTTCTAGGGAGGCGTTTCTATCAAAGGCTACTTCTCCTTTCTAGAGCCTCAGCTGCTGATAGTTCCCAGCTTATATAGAGCGATCCTGGTCCATGGCTTTGGTGATACGGCATCTTCCATTTGCCCCCATCCCATGGTTTCTAGTTAGTCCACACCTTTGGTTTGTCTGCATGTTTTTTATTCTTTTCTATCTCTCCATTCAATTGTATCTTTTCTCAGAATTCAGTGCTCTCTGTAGACACTAGCAATGATTTCTGTATTCCAGGTTAGACTATAAAAGAATGATGGGTACTCATGATCACCTGTTAATGTTGGTTGCTTTGTTTGCCATTGTTCTGAATCTCCCACTCCTTGATGCTACCTGGGAAAATAAACCAAGCATCCTAGCTTCAGTAGAAATAACTCCGAGCATTTATTTTGGGTTTTCATTTGGTCCTGCCTTTGCCAAGACTTAAAGAGCTTTCCCAGCTGCAAATGTGACCTGTAGCCAGTTTAAAACTGGATCAGTTTTAAGACAGGGAGAAAGAGCTACAGCCTGGCAGCTGTAGTTTTTTTTTTCTTTGATTCATTTTTAACTCATTATTAACTTTATTGAAAATCAGTGATAATTATATAGCAAAATAAAAATTATAGACAAATATTGAAATGTGAAAGTTACAAGATGCAGACAGGGTGAATTTTAGAAAAATATTTCTGAAATAAATACATAACATGAAATTAATAATAGAGTGCATGTTGTAAAAATTATTTTCAAACTTAAATGACTATAACAATAAAAGTTGTCTAAAATAAATTTGAAGAGTTTACAGATCAATCATATAATAGTTCACTCTGCACCAAAACCAAGAAACTTACATTCATATAATTAGAATTCTCAAAGGAGAATGGGGTAAGCAATACATATTTAAAGATTTAAAATTTCTGAATTTAGTTAAAATTATAGCACCACATTTCCAAGAAAAATGAACCTTTTGCACAAGAAATATGAATAAAATCATACCAAGATACACAAAAATGTAATTGTCCAAAATTAATTTTAAAAAATCATTAGAGCATACACATAGAAAAGATATTAGCTATGGAAGAACAAAATTAAATAGCATCTTATTCC
>NW_004524578.1:33953686-33960139 GCF_000260255.1 Octodon degus
AAGCACTTATTCTACTGAGCTATCTCCCCAGCCCCTGGTTGTTTTTAAGAGATCTTTTCTTATCTTTTCACTAGGTGCAAGGGTGTCCTCAAGGTCTGAATGTCTATTTTCACTTTCATTCAAATGGTCCTGCCGGCTTGTGATTGAAATTTTAATTTCTTGTATATCACTTTGAATCTGCTTCATGCATTCTATTTCTTTCCTATATTGCTCATTCAAGGATTCCATCATTTTTATATTCTCCTCTATTCTTTTATTAGTGTCTTCTTTAGAAGCACTTAGCACTTCTTTCATTATGGGTTATCATTTCTTTTTTTATTTCATAAATTATTTCTGACCCGATTTCCTCTATACCTTTCTGCAGTTTTTTCTTTTCTTCAGATGCTATTATTTCAGAGATTTCAGCCGTGTGCTTTCCAAATTCTTCTATGCTACTGTCTCCTGCATTTGCTCTGGGTGGCCTCAGGGCCTGCATTTTGCTCTTTCTTTTTGTCATTTTGTATAACACTGTCTTCTAACCTTTGGTGTAGAGCTTTGGTAGAGTTATTACCTTAGTACCATGTCTGGATCTACCAAGTTCAAACTCATCGAGGTGGGCGTGGCTTGGATCTGGCTGCTGTGCTCCACTTCTTCCTGGTGCAGCCCTTGGAAGTGGATCCACTGTGCCACTCTGGCAATATGTTCTGCTTCTGGATCAGGTGGGTAGGTCTTGCTTGTAGCCTCTCTGCAGGTCGTTCTGCCACAGGGTTCCACACCACACCTGTCTGATGGAGGCAGTTCCACTCACACACTGGGCCTGCATGCTAGCTGGAGTGAGGGTCCAGAGGTCCCTGGGCCTGGCTCCTCTGTTTTTAATCTGCTGTGGAACACTTCTGAAGAAGTAGGGAGGACATACTCTTTTTATCACTGGGGATAATCTTTGCATTTAAGGTGTGTACTTTTTCAATTCCAAAACTTACTACAAAGCTTAAGTAATCAAAACAACATGGTCCTGGCCAAAGAATAGACATACAATCCAACAGAATAGAATTTACAGACCAGAATTAATCCTCATGTTTATAGTCAATTAATCTTTTGTAAGGGTTGTAACACCATACAATGAAGAAAGGAGAGTTTTTTTTCAGCAAATTATGGAAGGAAAATTGGACATCCACAGGCAAAAGAATAAAAGTAGACCCCACCTCATACCAAAAGGCAAAAATTAACTCAAATAGATTGTACATATGAATCTAAGAACTAGACTGTAAAACTTTTAAAGAAAGGATATAGAATCAGCTTCATGATACTGAGTTTGGTAATGGTTTCTTAAATATGATACCAAATGTATAGGCTATAAGAGAAAATGCTAAACTGGACTTCAACTTCACTAAAGTTGAAAACTATTGTACATAAAAACACTGTTAAATGGGGGTAAGACAACCTACAGAATGGAAAAATACTTGCAAATCATGTATCCAAGAAGTTTAATATCAGGAATATGAAAAATCTCTACAATTCAACAACAAAAAGATGAATAGCACAATTTTAAAATGTAGAAAGGATTTTAATTTTTCCAAGAAGGTAGACAAATAATCATAAGCATATGAAAATGTTGAACATTATCAATTGTTAGGAAAATGCAAGGAGATAATACTCCATACTGAGTAGGATGACTCACTTTTAAAAGCACACAAAAAAAGATATTTGTTGGTGAAGTTAGGGAAAAGCTATATATTACCACTGCAGATATAAAATGGTTTAGTCACTGGGAAACGGTCTGGTGGTTTCTCAAAAAATTAACCAGAATTATCATATGATCTAGCAATGTCACACCTAAGTATGTACACAAAATAACTGAAAAAATATGAATACAAATAGATACTTGTACACAAATGTTAGTAGAAGCATTATTTACAATCCCCAAAAGATGACAGCAACCCAAATGACCATCAACAGAGAATGGATAAACAAAACATTTAGCCATGCAATGGAATAGTATTCAACCATGAAGAGAACCTAAGCTCTGATATACCCAGCAATATCAGTAGACTTTGAAATGTTTAAGTGAACAAAACTCACCTATAAAACAATAAATGATATATGATTCTACTTAAATGAAATATATAGAAGGCACAGATTCAAAGCTTCAGAAAGTATATCAGAGGTCACCAGGGGTAAGGGGGAGAGAAAAGTAGGATATTACTACTGTTCAATGGGTGCTAAGTTTCTGTTTTCATCACTGAGTGTGAAGAAGTTGTGCAAATAGCTTTATGATTGTAAAGTGGTATAAATGCAATTAACATCATTAAAATATTTCTACATTTAAAATTTGAATTTTTATGTTTTATGCATTTTATATGTCTATTTAAGTTTGTAGGCTGATGGATAAGCCAGATGTGAACAGAGGTGAAAATGATTTACATATGAGTTTCACAGTTACCCTTTCTGGTCAGCATGTTCCAGGTTGTCTTTCTGGGGTAGATGTTTCTGAGTTCTGGTTATACTTGAGGAACTTTTTCTTTGGCAGAACCAGGGATTGAACTCAGGCCCATGTGCTTGCCAGACAAGCGCTTATTCTACTGAGCCATCTCTCTGGCCCCTTGAGGAACTTTATATACAGAGAAAGGACACAGGCTTCTAGGAACGTTGTGATGGGGATGAGCAAAGGCAGCAGGGCCAATGAGGTAGGAGCATGTTGTCTGGGGGACACAATAGCTCTGGAGGGAGACACTTTAGAATAAGGAAAAGTTGTTGAAAGGATATTAGGCACCTTTAAGAAAATCTTCAGTAAAAGTAAGTGTCATTCCACAAGAAAGGCAGAAGCAGTATTTCTATTGCTATGATGAAATGCCCTGCAAGGACAGAGCTATAGCGAGGTCTAATTTTGTTCAAATTGCCTAGGGACAAAAGGTTGCCCTTAACAGGATGCTACCCAGCTCTGTCCCCCATCAGAAGCAGATTCTACCAAGGGATGAAAGGGCACCTATCTGTAGGCATTAGAGGTCAGACTATGCTGAAAAGAACATTACAGAAGTGTTCTTCCAGGAGAATGTGCAAAGAAAAGTCCTTTCCAGATGCCATGTTGCTCTCAGAGGGATACTGATAACAGTAACAGATAGGCCACATTTTTCTGCAGCCACTGGCCTTATTGCTAATGACACCATGCATGGATTTCTCAACCTGCACACATTGCTCTCTGTCTCAGCCTTTGCACTTGCCCTTTCCCCTAGTTCTGCAATATTCTCACCCCTGAGCATCATCTCCTCCCTGTTCATCTAAGTTCTGCTCAGCCTGGAAATCCACCACTTTTCCAAAGCCCTTTCCAGACCCCAAATGGTAATGTCTGTCTATTGTGATGTCCCCTAGCCATGCTTTTCTTTACCTCACATTTGACCTTCAGTAATGCTCTAATTCCTTTTGTTTAGTCATTGATGACAAGATTGTCTAACCCTTACTCACAAATTGCAGTTCCCTTGCAGATAAAACCTACACCACACATGTGCTGGGCTCTTATACCTGAAACTCTGATGTTTTGCCAGGTGCACAAGGAGCACTTAGCAAAAAATGTTGTTTGTTTTGAGTTGATCCACAACATCCTTCTTCATCTCACAGGACTGGGATTACAGACATGTGTCACTATTCCAGGACTCTGCCCAGCTCAGCCTACCCTTGCGGTGGGGCCTGGTGTGGCATGTGGTGGTGGGGATTGAACTGTGGTCCCTGCACTTGCCTAAACTTGCCTAAGTAGCTCTTTGGTCTGCTGAGCTATCTTGCCAGCCCTAATTTTCCCTCTTCTTGACTCTATAACCATATACACAGTCAGTATGTTTACTTATTTCCCTCTCTCCTGGTTCTGGTGCTGTGCTTACTGCTGAAGTTACTTCTCAAAGATATTCAGCAGTGGAATGTGTCATTCTTACTCTCCAGGAAAGTCCCCAGGGATTGCCAAGCAGCAGCCAGTCTCATTTTGCTTGCTAACAGAGGCTTGGTTATGTCCAAGTAGCAATGTGCCCATCCTTTGAGATTAATGATTAGCACAGCTCTTTTCAGTTTTACCTGAGACCAGTGACAACAAGAGGTTTACTTATAGCACAAGATGTAAGAGAAAGTAGGCTAGGGATTTCTTGTTCCTCGAATGTCTTCAGGGCACTTTTGGCCAGCGGGTTCGAACTCCAGCAACCTAAGGCTGACAGCTTTGTGGAAGCAGCCACTTAAAGGACTGAGCTAGGGCCAGGCCCCCAGGCTAGGGATTTCTGGGAAAGATTTTTTTCTGATAGAAAGTAGACAAGCATAAGAGGAAAGACTTTCACCTTCCTCTTTCCCTTTCTGTTTGGAAAGCCAACACATGAAAACATGAATTTGGGGCCACCGCAGTGAATTTGTAGCCATGAGGGAAAAGTAGTTCACAAAAAGGCTGGCAAGAGCAAAGGCAGCAGAAATGCACTCATCAATCCTTGAGCCAGTGAACTGCCCTCAGAACCTTTCCTGTCTTTGCTTTTCATAATGTGAGGAAAAGATAATTAATTGTAAATGTTCAGAATTTTGCCTTCACCCCAAACCAGCTTTCCAGGGAAGCCCCCGTGGGCCACACTAACAAAGGCAAGACCCACAGGCAGCTCTCTGCTCTCCTTCTCCCTTCCTTCTGCTAGGCTGGAGACCTGGAGGATCCATCCTCACAACAGGACAGACCTAAATGCAAAAAGAGCCTGTCTCTAGGATGATCCTGACAAGTCAGCTATTTTACAAGCTCATTGTAATTCAAAGAATTTATTAAACCACTGGGAATGTTCTGAGACCTCAGACTCAACAAACTTGAGCTTTCTTCTGGACTTATCAAACCTGTTGCAAAAGGGACATCTGTGATAAGCACTAGAATTAGAACCATCTGGCCATGTAAACTTATAGACTAGCAAATGTGGAGGAGAATGTGAAATGGCTAGGAGGAGGATATTTGGTATTGGTCTTGTTTTCATTTTTGATCCCTAGTGCCTTCTTTTACTTTTATTTATACAATGAAATAATCGTTGGTGGTGATATTTTGGGGGTCTACAGATTTTACCTTCTGATTAACATAATGGTCTCATGTTCTAAGGAGCCAAAAAACTGCTTAGAGTTAAACAGTTTTCTACTTAAAAACATAAAACTGAGGACCTCCCCACTTGGCACATCAAGAGATGTTTAATAATAATTAAAAGTCCCATAATTTTGATATTTCCTTTGACCTGCCCATAAACAGTGCAGGTCATGCACTCTGATAGCTAGTCTTTCATAGGTTTATTCCCTTGTCTAAAATAGAGATGTATTTTTATTTCCCAAGTACTAAACAACCAGCAGCTCATGAAAGACAGTATAATGGGTTCTACGCAAGCCAAAAGGAACTTTTAATACTTCACAAATTAAAGACCCTTAATTATGCCTAATAAATGGGAATGTTAAGGTTCTTATGTGGAGCTTTGTAACATTTTAACATTAATTTAGAGAAAGATTCAAATCTTTGGCACAGCAACCAGGTGCATGGGGTATAAACTTCTCATTATTCAAGGAAACAAATGTTTTTAGTTCACTATATGAGTACTGAAGAACATAGGGAGGAGTTCTGACATAAGCAAGGGCGCTCTCCACTAATTCACATAGCGAACATCCTCATCAATCAGGAAGTAATACAATCAGTTGGCCAAATAGCTCAGCAGATTAAAGCACCTGTAAGTAGGTGCAGGGGTGGGGGGTTCTATCCCCAGGCCTGCCATGCTGGCCCCACCCCTGGTGCACACCTATAATCCCAGCTCTTGGGAGGCTGTAAACAGGCAGATCACTATGAGTCTGATCTAGCAGTGAAACCCTGAATACCTTGTAGACCCTTCCCTCATATACAAAAAATAAAATAAAATAAAATAAATAATAAATAAATAGTAAAAAATAAAAATAAAAAAGAAGTAATACAATCAAACATTCAGTTCCAAGACAGACAAATGCTAATATTTAAACAACAATATATTCTTTTCTTGAAAAGTTAAAAATGACAAATGAGATTTTTTTCAATCACAAGCTTGCAAAACCATTTGAGTGAAAGTGAAGATAGAGTTTCAGATCTTGAAGATGCTGGTGCAGCTAGTGAAAAGGTAAGAAAAGATTTCTTAAAAACAACGTGGATGCAGGAAAAAAATAATTCATCACCTGTAAGATGATGAAAGATGAACAATGTGAAACTAATAGGCATCAATGAGAAAGAAGGAGTCAATACAAATGACATAAAAAGAATATGGGTAGAAGTAATAGCAGAAAACGTCTCAAATATGAGGAAATGTTCTGACATTCAGGAAAGCAAAGCACACAGAATGCCAAATAACTTCAAGCTGATTAAAAACACACTGAGACATGTAATAGTCAAGATCCCAGAAATTCAGTACAAGAATAGTATACTGATAGCCAATAGAGAAAAGGTTTTTTGTTTTGTTTTTTTTTGTTTGTTTGTTT
>NW_004524578.1:33960642-33966002 GCF_000260255.1 Octodon degus
TAAGTCAATATATCTCAATTATAACCATCAATGTAAATGGACTCAATTCACCAATTAAGAGAAATAGACTGGCACAGTGGATTAGGAAACAAAATGTAACAATATGCTGTATAAAAGAAACACACTTAACTCATAAACACATTCATAGGCTGAAAGTCAAAGGATGGAAAACAATACTACATGCCCCAGTACCTCAGAAAAAATCAGGGGTAGCAATCCTATTCTCAGACAGTCTCAACTTCAAACCAAGAATGATCAAATGGAATATAGAAGGCCACTATATGCTGGTTAGGGGAAAATTCAAGAAGAAGAGGTAGCAATCATAAATATCTATGCACCAAACATGGGAGCACCCACCTATATAAGAGCAATCTTAATGGACATGAAAAATATGCTATATAATACCACAATCTTCACAGGATACCTTAACATTCTCTTATCCCAAAAAGATAGGTCAAGATGACAAAAAATTAGCAAAGAACTGGCAGAACTGAACCAGAGCTTGGAACAAATGCATTTGATAGACATATACAGAGTGTTCCACCCATTTTTTTCAGCTGCATATGGGTCATTCTCTAAAATAGACCACATAGTATTTCATAGGTCATGCTTAAGAATATGCAATAAAACAGAAATTATCCCATGCATATTATCTGACCACAGTGCAATGAAACAGGAAATAAATCACAAAAGAAATCAGAAAAAATCCCTAAATATGTGGAAATTAAACAACACCCTACTCAGCAACCAATGGGTCAAAGATTAAATCAGACAAGAAATTCAACAATATCTACAATTCAATAAAAATTCAAGCACAACTTATTGGAATGTATGGGATACAATGAAAGCAGTTCTCAGAGGGAAATTCATAGCTGTGAACTCACACATTTGGAAAACAGATTGGGAACAAATAAACACCCTAATGCTGCACCTTCAACAACTAGAAAAGGAAGAGCTAACCAAACCCAGAACCCAAAGATGAGAAGAAATCATAAAGATTAGAGCAGAAATTAATTCAATTGAGATGAAGAAAATGGTTCAAAGAATTAATGAAACAAAAGGCTGGTTCTTTGAAAGATTAAATAAAATTGATGAGTCCCTAGCTAACCTCATCAAGAAGAGGAAAGAAAAAATCCAAATATAAGCAATAAGGAATGAAAAGGGTGTAAATACCACAGACCCAGTGGAAATTCAGAAGATTATCAATAGCTACTTTGAGAATCTTTACTCTCACAGAATAGAAGACACATACAAAATGGACAGATTTCTAGAAAGGTACAAATTACCAAAACTGAATCAAGAAGATACAAAAACTCTCAATAACCCAATAAAAGCCAATGAAATACAAAATGTAACAAAAAGAAAACCTACCAACAAAGAAAAGTCCGGATCCCAATGGAATCACAGCTCAATTCTAGTAGAAATTTATGGAAGATATAAACCCCATACTCCTCAAACTCTTCAATGAAATTGAAAAGGAAGTTATCCTCCCAAAATCATTCCTGGAGGCAAGTATTATACTGATACCAAAACCAGCAAAAGACACAACTAAAAAATAGCACTATACACCAATCTCCCTCATGAACATAGATGCAAAAATCCTCAATAAATTCCTAGGAAATATAATACAGCAAATCATCAAGAAGATCATACACCATGACCAGGTAGGATTTATCCCAGGGATGCAAGGATGGTTCAATATTTGAAAATCTACAAATGTAATACACTATATCAATAGAGTAAAATCTGAAAAACACATGATCATCTCAGTTAATAGAGAAAAGGATACTGACAAAGTGCAAAACTCATTAATCTTCATAGTCCTACAGAAAATTGGAATAGATGGCCTCTACTTCAATCTGATAAAATCCATTTACGAAAACTCAATGGCTAACATAATTCTAAATGGGAAAAAACTGTAAACATTTACTCTTAGATCTGGTACAAGACAAGGATGTCCTCTATCACCTCTCCTATTCAATATAGTTCTGGAATCATGAGCTAGAGCCATTAGACAAGAGGGAGAAATAAAAGGAATAAGAATAGGTGAAGAAGTTAAAATATCCTTATTTGCAGATGACATGATACTTCACTTGGAAGACCCAAAAAACTCCACCAAGAAGCTACTAGAATTGATACACAAATTCAGTAGCATAGCAGGCTACAAAGTCAATACCCAAAAGTTCATAGCATTTTTATACACATATAACAAACACACTGAAAGGGAAATTGGAGAAACAGTACCTTTCACAATAGCACCGAGGAAAATGAAATACCTTGGAAAATCAAATACCTTGAAATATCTAACTAAAGAAGTCAAAGATCTTTTCATGAAGAATTACAATACTCTAAAAAAAAGATCATAGAGGCTTTCAGAAAATGGAAAGATATTTCCTGCTCCTGGATAGGAAGACCAAACATTGTGAAGATGGCCATATCCCAAAATTTTTGTACAGATTTAATGCAATCCCTATAGAAATACCACCACATACTTCCAAGACCTAGATAAATTGTTCTTAAAATTTATGTGGAACCAGAAAAGACCTAGAATAGCAAAAGGCAATCCTGGGCAATGAAGACAAGGCTGGAGACATTACAATTTATGACTTGAAATTATACTACAAAGCTATTATGATAAAATCAGCATGGCATTGGCAATGAAATAGATCTGAGGATCGGTGGAATAGATTAGAAGATGCAGAGGCCTCTACAAAGACACTCAGCCATCTTATCTTTGACAAAGGGGCCAAATATGCTTACTGAAAGAAATATGCCCTGCTTAACAAATGATGCTGGAAAAACTGGCTCTCTACATGCCAAAAACTAATTATGGAAATCAGTGTGGAGACTCCTTAAGAAACTAGGACTGGAAATCCCATTCAAGCCAGCTATCCCCCTATTGGAAATTTTCCTGGAGGAACTGAAAATGTCATATCATAGTGATATATGTGTACCTATGTTCATAGCAGCACAATTTGTGAAAGCTAAATCTTGGAAACAACCAAGATGCCAGTCACATGAGGAATGGTTGAAAAGATGTGGTATTTCTTTACAATGGAGTATTACTCAGTTATAAAGAATGATAAACTCAAAGCATTCAAATTTAAGTGGATACCACTTGAAGATATACTCATAAGTGAAATAAACCAGACCCACATGTGTAAATATCATATAGTCTCCCTAGTAGAAGAACTCAAAAGAAGAAATACAAATAGAAATGTATAATACAACTAAAAGGAAAGCAAGAACTTGAGGACTAAATAATTAAAAAAGGGAAAGGAGAAGAGCTAGGAAACATGACAGTGGAAAGCCATAAAGTTATATGTAGAAAATGGGCAAGGCAATGATCCTGAGAAACATCAGCAGGTTTTTGAAACTAGCAGTTAATTGATAGGATTCTCACCTTGACTAACTATGCATGCTGATATCTGTGAACCAAGCAACTGCACTGAAGATAGCAATGTGTAATAGAAGGGTCACACTTTGAATGCCTGTCATTTTGGCCTTCTAAATATGTACTTCTCATCAGGACATACCAATTATTATCATACTGTCTCTCAAGTAAAATGTATTTTTTTAAAAGGGTAATAAATGAAAAGAAGATGGAAGAAAAAAATGTCACAGGACTGTCTTGCTACAATGCTGTATATGATTAGATTTCTAAATTTCTGTGTAAAACTATGTAATTGTTTATTCATATTCTTTAAGTATTTTTCATTTTTTAAATTTTTATCTCCGTATTCTGTAGGGACTTACAGTTTAACATACCAATACTTGATGGAAAATACCTGTTCCATGTTATGCCTAAGATGTTTGATATTCAGACAGATAGTGAGGTTAAACCCAATTGCATCTGTTCTAGGGTAATAATAAGCTTCTCTTCTTGAGGGCTAACAACCTCAGTTTATAGACCAAAAATTAGAGAAATAGAAGGGCTGCAAGGACAGCCAATATTTTGACCCTAGCCTTTCAAGTTCAGTGAAAACTCAGGACATAGGAGAACCTGTACTGTAACATCATGTAACTCAGTAGTGTCCCAAATTTTCTGATCAAGAAGATTATGGGATCACAGAGCAACATGATCTCTGATGTAGAGTATGCCTAAGGTGAGTCACATGGAGAGAAAATATTATCTCAGGCTTTCACAGAGAGCAAATTGGTCAAGCAATGGTCGTGACTCATCCACTTGGCTGACACTGACAATGGATCTGCAAACTGCAGTACAGGATTACAGGATAATTCCTGAGGATACTTGACTCACAGTATCAGATACAAAAGTCACATTTCTTGTTTTATAGGTCTTGCTTTATCTTGGTCTTAACCATCCAGCAGAAAAGTATAAAAAATGAGGTATATAAAGTAAAGCCATATTCATATGCTGAGCTGTTAAAGGCTTAATTCAACAACTTCTGTGAATAACCCACTACTATTGTGGACTGCTGGACTGTGTTGGATTGTTTTGCTGAATTCATGCACCTATAGTATTTAGATGCCAATGAAATTACCCTCTTTGACAGGACTAAACACAAAAAGGGGATACAAAGGAAATACCATTTTGTATCTGTATATGCAGAATAGCTACTATAGATATACAGTTGTTCTCACTTAATTCAATGAGAAGAAAGATTTGTGGTAATAGTGTTTGGACAAGATATTCTGTCTGCTTCTTGTACTATGGATAACCACTAAGAAGATAACAATGTACAATGTATTAATTATTGAAACTGTCCTATTAATCAGTTTTGAAACTGTCTCATTACTATTTGTTTCTCAATAAAATAAAATAAAACAAAAATTAAGCCTTGAAAGACATTCCAATGACATGCAGAGGTGCTTATGCTGTACAGTATCAAATGAAAAGTAAAATTACACATAAAATTATAAATATAGCACAATTTCAACAATTATAAATATAGCACAATTTCAAAAATAATTTTCAAAATTATAAATATAGCACAATTTCAATTATAAATATAGCACAATTATAATTTATAATTATAAATTATATTTATAATTTCAAAATTATAAATATAGCACAATTTTCAACCTATATAAATATAGCACAATATCAACTGAGATGATCATTTTCCAGCATCATTTGTTAAAATTACACATAAAATTATAAATATAGCACAATTTAAACCCATGCAGATTGATGTCAGGAGTGTGTTGCAAACCTTTAATCCCAGAATTGTGGAAGACTGAAGCAGGAGAAAAGCAAGTTTAAGTCCAGCCTGGACAACTTAGAAATTTATCAAGATTTTTTCTCAGAAAAATTATTTAGCGAGAAGGATGGAGGAGGAGAAGGAAAGGGGAAATTGTATTAAGTATATGTACCAACACTTCATGATGAATATAAT
>NW_004524578.1:33966402-33973910 GCF_000260255.1 Octodon degus
TGGGATACAGTTACACAACTATGACAGTGCAGGTAAACTTGTGCTTGCTCTGGTTACAGCACTCTGTAAGGATGTAAATATAAGATAGCAACCTATAAAAGAATTATACTTAAAGGTGCAGGCTGCTCTTGCGCCCTTGCTCCCTGCTCTGCTCCGTGCTGCCTGCTGTTGTTACTGTATCTTGCACAAGTGCATTCTTTAACGTTGGTACCTCACCTGCAAAAGCTCTCCCTTGGGCCCTCCCAAGTCAGCTGACACCATCCGTAGTAGTAAGATTTAGAATATTTTTTATTTGCTTTATATTATTTTTATTAATGTCTGAATTTCTACCTGTATTAAATTAAAATTGCCTGGGGTACTTCTATCTGTTTATGTGTTTGCTTTTACTTTGACACTGACTTGACTTCTGTAATCAAAGATGACCTACGTTTCCATGTGCTAAATAAAAACCAATGTTCTACAGGTTCCTTCATCTCGATCCTATGTCATCCCACAGCAGACCCCTTGCCTGCAGGCTGGAGCTCAGTCCCACTTCACTCCTGGCTTTGCAGCAAAAAAACTGAACTAGGCTCGCTTCAACATCAAAGATCTCAGCAATAATCCTTGTTGTTGTCTGTCAAAGAATCACACAGTTCTAGTACTGTGCTGGCTATCTACCTCACATCTTGCCCTGCATGAGGGCGTGGGGCAGTGCCAGACCCCCTCCTGGGACTGGGCTTGATGGTTCTCTTCCATTTCCTCTTCACTTTCTCTACCAAACAGTTTATGGCCCACTGATAAACTTCCAGGTGTTGCTTACCTGTCAGAACAGAAACACATTAAAATGATATCCATACCCATGTGATTCTAATTTAATTCAGGGGCAGGGAAGAGAAAGCCTGGAAGGGACACTTTTAAAGCTCCCAGTTTATTTTAATGAGCAGCCTGGGCCTGAACCACTGAACCACTAAACCACTGGTTTAGGATTTCTGTCAATTAGAGCTCTGTGGTTAAGCCCTGCTGGTACGATATGATCCAACTGAATGATTTAAACTGATGAAAATTACTTCCCTTTCTGTGCTGAAAACTCAGCCACTTCATACAGGGAGTCCCAGTCACTATAACCATTTCTAAGCACTTCATTACAAGCTCTGGGTCATTTTTCCATTATCCTATTGGCTGTATGCAAACTTGTCTAGCTCTTTCCTCATGACCCATCCATCATATGCCAACCTATATCATTAATGTACTACATTCATGCTCAGGGGAGGAGACGTACCTCAGTGTGAAGGACCTGGATTCAAACCCAGTACTTAGTTACTTAATTAGTTAATTAATTAATCAATCAGTTCAAGCAAAACATCAATAACTCATCCTGCTAATATTAAAATCAAATCCTATGGAATGAGGGTCATAAACAGATTAGCAGCCAAAAGTCAGTCTTCAGGGGAAAACATAGGAAGAGTCTGAGTATGACTTTGGAGAGCTAATTCTTTATTGTAATTCATCCTAAAGCTCAGTTTGTAAAACACTGCAGGACAAACCACACCTGTCAGTGCTCTGGTTTCATCAGCCTTATAGGGAGTATCCTTTTGCATCTCTCTGTGTCCGCTCCTTGATTCTTTGGGCCACTGATAGTCTCAGACCCTTGTTCTCACCTATGGGCAGCCTGTTTGCTGTTTGTTCCCTACAGTTGAGTGAGTCATCACAGACCACACTGCTGCTATTCTGAAGACATTGGTGCACTGTGACCTGAGGCCCAGCCTGCCTGGGTTTGACTGCCACCTCCATTACTTTCTAGCAATGTGACCTTGAATATGTTATCTCATTTCCCTAATGTTCATCTGTAATGGGAAATAATAATTAGGGAACTTACTTCATCAAATAGCTGTAAAGATTAAACTAGCTAATACGTTGGAACTTCTTAGACTGGTTCCTGACACAAAATAAACACCATACATATTTGCTGTTATTATCTGTGTTGATATTATTGCATTATTAAATAACATAGAACTCCATTGAAAGCACTTCTAGCCCTGTGACATTCTAGTATCTTCCTATATTCTAGCCTAATCATTTGCTACCTTGTTCCTTGACACTAGCATTTGCTACTCTGGTTTATTTACCTGTTATTTCCTGCCTCCTGACTCTTGTCAGGCATCCCGTTTACCCCATTTCTGACCATGGAAATTCTGTGAATTAAGTCTAGCTCATAGGCAAACTCAGCTTTAACCCCTTTATTCCAGTTTACAATTACTTTCTCTCTCCTCAGCAAGGTATTGAGCTTCATTTTTGATATTTAACAATTGGGCCTTACATCACAGAAGGTGCTGGTAACCTCTTTCTTTCTCTTACATCCCCTATGGTTCAAGATTGTGCAGGAAGCCATAAGTTCTTCAAGGATGGATTCTCATCTTGTTCATGTTTTCAGCACTATTATATTTTTTAGTTTATATTTTATGACCTTGCACTTAGCAGAATGTCTACTGTAAAGGAAGTTTCACTGATGTCTGCTGAAGAGAATTGTTAAGCACATAGAGATACTCTATGTCCATTCCAAACTGAAACAGACACTCAGTAATTATCTGTGGGCTAAAAATAGAGTGTGAAATTGGATACCCTGGACAAAAGAGTCTCTGAGAGTTAAGGGGTCTGACCTGGGTGTCTATGGTGAGGAGACAAATGCTGGAAACCTAAGATTTCCATTGCTTTCTCTGTAACCCTTCAGAATATTTTTTAATTGCAACTAATGAAATCTGATCCAAATAGATTTTAACAATGGATAACATGTGGTTGCACATAGCAACAAAGGACAAAGGTTTGGCAAGGTTTGTTCCACTAGCTCAACAGTGTCACCAAAGGCCCATTTCCATCCTATATGTCTTCTCTGTGGTCCACATGTTATGTTGAATCTAAGCTTGGCTTCCTCTGTGATATTTGATGGCTTCTAGAAGCTTCTGGGGAAAGACCTTCCTCATATCTATTGGCAGGACTACCATATTGCACAACTCCAGACTATGTAATTTATTAAACTAAATGACCCATACTGCAAATGGTGTCACTTAGATTTGTGCAAGGCAATGACTCTTTTCACTAGAAAGATAGACTTTCTCTAAGCAATGTCCATAGAGGAGCTCAGAAATCTATTTACCAGTAACTTTCAGGAAACATATTGTGACATGTATGTTTATCATGTTCACTGTTAGTAGGTGCCAAAAAGTGGGACCAATTGGGCCAATCATGTCAGACTCCATGTCTGGGAGATAAGAAGTTATTGTGAAAATCAGAAAGATAGAGAGACTGACTCAGATAGTAGAGAGCAGAGAAGATGAAGTTTTTTCTGTCCACTAGTGATACATATGTGCATACATATTTGATAAGATTGTCATTTTTATCTGCTCCACAAATATTTGCTTGCTGTATTATAAGCAGTACCATTCAGTCTCTGTCATCAAGGAGCTAATAGTACTTTTTCCTATCCACCTGCCCTTCCTTACTAGCAGGTAACTAAACCTGACTCACACTTTGACACAACTTCTTCAGAGTTTGGTTTGTAGTAATTACCTTTGCTTCTCCTTTAAGGTGGCTTATTGCACCACATTTAAGCCAACAGTGTTTAGAGATGGTGAAGAAACATATCTGTAACTCCATGGATAGCTTTCTAATGGTGGCCAAGGTCATGCCAGCCCCAGAAGGAGATCGATCAGGCTGCCCAGCAACTCCCTTGGGCCCCTTAAGAGGCTCATGACTAAATGCTCCTGGGGCTATTCCAATCATTCCACCCACATCACTATTCACTTAAGAAGATATATTTGATCTATTTTAAAATGAATATTGTAACCGAGCCTAGTAGTACATTCCTATAATCCAAGCACTTGGAACATTGAGACAGAAGGATCTTTGCAGGTTTGACACCATCCTAGGGACTACAAATGTGAGCACAAGATCATTCCAACTATGTAGCAAGACCCTGTCTCAGAAAAAAGAATATTATGTTTATATTGGATCACAAATATTCTGAGGCAGAACTTAAAATGACTTTCCTATGTGCAGTAATGTGTTTGACTTTCCAACAATGTCCTTCCCCCCAGTTTTACTGAAGTTAAATTTTTCATTTGAGACTAAGGAGACCAGAAGCATTTCACTTATTTAGAGTTCAGCTTCATTAATCAACAATAGGAAGCAGAAAATACTTAGTAGGTCCTTGTTATAGAGTAAATTCTGCTAAATGCTCAGATTCTAACCCTAAGAGCAACTTTCGCACTGCAAGGTGAATAGGAGTCCTCAGTTATGTGAACCTTCCTCCCAGTGACAAAGACATCAGGTACTGGAGAGCTGCCCCTCTCCATGAACTCTGTGCCATCCCCCTTTCATAAGAATCTCCCTCCTCTTCCTCTTCCTCTTCCTCTTCCTCTTACACTGAGTGCTTGGACTGCATAATCAGGGTGTGAATTGTATTCTGCCAGGGCTTGCAGACCTCTGACTTTCAGTAATTAATCATTTAGTTTATAGATTAGGAGGTTACAAATATCCTATTCAAAATAAGTCATATATTCTCCTCTCCTTATAGTATATTCACAGAAGAACAGGTGTGCTTTATCACCTTTCATATAAACATCAGCGCCTGACCCTGTAAGTTCATTAAAAAAAAGAATCCATTGGTGGGTGGTAAAATTCCTCTTGGACTCTGGCAGTTTGTGGAGTTGTTCTCGGGGTGATCAGCGATTATCTGGACAGCAGGGAGAAATTAATCATATTGGAGGTTTGTCTGCTGCTATAAACTAACCAAAGATAATGGTGCCTGTGGCTGTGAGGCACAGAGGCAGGAGGAATGGAATCAAAACTAGAAAAAACAGTTAAATTGTCACGGTCAATTGACCAGGAAGACCTTGGTTATGTCATCAGCCTCTCTGAAGCTCAAGTTCTTATCTGCAAAATGGGTATACTTATTTCTCAAAGTGATTAAGAAAGTTATGAGAAATAATGTACATGAGATTTAAAGCAGTTTTTCTTAGAATAAAGATAAGATTCTCTAAGGGACAGCTAGAAGTTAATGAGAATCATAATATTTTGAATGAGGATAGCACCATGACAAACATCCTACTCAGTCTTTCATAGGAACTAAAGACCTGAAAGGTTGAGTGACTCATTCAAAGGAACAGTTTTGGAGGCCGTCATTTAAACAAAAAAACAAAAAAATGAAAATGGTCTTGTCTCAGTTACTTTTCTCTTGTTTCTGGGACAAATACCCAATATGCAAAATGAAGGAAGGAAGGGTTTATTTAGCTCATAGTTACTGGAGGTTTCTGTCCATACTCAGCTGGCTCCGAGACAGTTCGGCACATGGCAGAGAGCATCCTTTCATGTTGGTGGCAAAGAGCAAAAGAGAAAAATGGAAGTGTAAAGTGACAATGGAAACAGAGAGCAAGTATGACTCTGTTAACTTGCATTCAGGCTGTCCGCCCCAGGCTGAGTGTAGTACTCACACCCATAATTCCAGCACCACTCATACCCATAATTCCAGTGGATCATGAGGTAATCAGAAACTCTGGAAGTCTACCTCATGACTGTATGAGGCTTTGGGGGTGGCAACTAGATGCAAACCATACCAGGTCTTTAAAATACAAGTTATTTAGAAGGTGAGACGATGCACTATTTTAAAGACTCAACATTGTTTAAGACAGAGCTCTCTCTTACCTTGACATGTTGATTGCTTATAGCCCTGAGTAACTCATCCTCATATGACAATGATCAAAGGTCATAAGGGAGTGGAAGGGAGGGAAAGAGAGGGATAGTGAGACAGAGGGAGAGGATTTCCCAGAGGTTCCATCAGACTTTCCCTTCTCATTATCCAGAACTAAGTACATTTATTAAAAAATTGGTGATGCTTCAATCAGAGCATCTAATGAGCCTTAAAATACAACAAAAAATTGTTTAAAGATGAATTTCAAGGTGCTTCCAATTTAATGAGAGAAGAAACAAAGGATAAAGTTAAAGCCATGGGAACTTAAATGTAGGCTTAAAACCAAATACTAGCTACAGAGCTTTCTGACTTGTTTAAAATTTTTAAACTGTATTATTATTATATGCTTATTTAAAACATACTTATTACTGTCATTTTGAAATTTTATATTGCTTATAGAGTGGGCTTATGTAACTTAAGAGTTAATGAGGGGGCTGGGGAGATGGCTCAGTAGAATAAGCGCTTCCCTGGCAAGCGCAAGGGTCTGAGTTCAATCCCCGGTTCCAAAAAAAAGAATTAATAAGCTAATACAGATAATTATTTTAAGAATTCAAATTTTTTTTAATAGTTTGGAAACATCCTCCAGCTATAAGTCCCCCAAGTAAGGAGACTTAACAGCAGCAGATCTTTAAAGGTTTACAGTGTGCTGGGTCTTGCTATGTGCTATTTGCATATAGTAAATGCAACACCATTCTTATCTCCATTTACAGATGAGGAAACAGAGACACTGGAGAAAATCTCCTCAAGTGTGAGGCAAAGCTGAGTCACTTCAGATGCCTTGATAACCCTAAGCAAGAGTTGATCTATACTGTGGAAATGAAGGTAAGTCCAGTGAGTAGAAGGAACAGTTGTACACAGTACTACTAGACCTGTTCACTAGATGAATCTCTTTGGGAAAGTTCTGCCTGTGTATTCCAGAGTTGGAATCCCCTGAGGTGAGGTCTGGGATATTAGCTGCCTTCTCACCTTGTCCTGGGATAATGGCTAAGGATTTGTCAGTGCTGCTTCTATGCTAGGCACTGAACTGAGTGCTTCATATCGCTCACCTCACAGGAGCCTCACACAAACTCTACAAAACAGATGCTCTTCCTACTTCAGAGATGAGGAGATGGGAGTAGGAACAAGTTAAACAATGTTGTAGGGTCATGATAAGACTAAGCCAAGGCCATTGAGCCTGCAGTGCCTCACCTTTCAGCCCCAGGCCACACTGGAAGAGCACCAAGGGGCATCAAGTCCACCTGTAGCCTGGAGCACAGAGTGAGGTAAACCCAAAAGAGCACTGCCTTGAAGAGGCAGGTGGGTTCACCTTTACCACTAACCCATCAGAGTAGAGCTTCTTCTTCCAGAATACCCTGAACTCAGAAACCTTCTCAGGCACTTGGGACCTGACAGGATTTGAAATGGTCTAAGCTGAGCTTCTCTTCAAACATCCATGAAATTAAAAAAAAAAAAAGACAAATTAAAGAAAACTCAACAAATTAAATTCCATGATTTTAATGTCATTTTGAAATATCAAATAAATTTTTTTTCAGCTTCCAGGAACACGTACTCTGTTGGCTCTAGGGGTGCTGGCTTTTCATCACTCCTCACATCCCACATTGCAGAGTCACTGCTATCAATAAAAGTTTCCTGTACAGTAAATTAGGGCAGTGTGTTTATGTGGGAAGGGGGAAATTTCCTGCTACAATTTAGACTAAGGTGTCATGTGATAAGTATCAAGCTAACTAGGCAGACTTGAGACACGCTCTTCCTCTCTCTCTCTCTCTCTCTCTCTCTCTCTCTCTCT
>NW_004524578.1:33974023-33984840 GCF_000260255.1 Octodon degus
CACACACACACACACACATGCATACATGCAAAAATGGTTCTAGAAGTGTAAAGTAAGGAGAAGAGAATGGAGAAAAGAAACTTTTTTGTCTGCTGGTGGACACCGCAGAGGAAGCATCATCAGTCTCTCTTCTGACTGCTGTCATGTCTAAGTCAGAGTCTCCCAAAGAGCCTGAATAGCTATGGAAGCTCTTCATCAGAAGGCTGAGCTTTGAAACAACTGATGTGAGTCTGAGGAGCCATTTTGAGCAATAAGAAACACTCACAGACTGCGTGGTAATGAGAGACCTGAACACCAAGCGTTCCGGGGGTTTTGGGTTTGTCACTTATGCCACTGTGGAGGAGGTAGATGTAGCCATGAATGCAAGGCCACACAAAGTGGATGGAAGAGTTATGGAACCAAAGAGAGTTGTCTCAAGAGAAGATTCTCAAAGACCAAGTGTCCACTTAATGGTAAAGAACATCTTTGTTGGTGGCATTAAAGAAGATACTGAAGAACATCACCTACAAGATTATTTTGAACAATACAGAAAAAAATGAAGTGATTGAAATTTTGACCAACAGAGGCAGTGGAAAAAAGAGGGGCTTTGCTTTTGTAACCTTTGATGACCATGATTCTGTGGATCAGATTGTCATTCAAAAAGACCACACTGTAAACGGCCACAACTATGAAGTAAGAAAAGCCCTGTCAAAGCAGGAGATGGCTAGTGCTTCCTCTAGCCAAAGAGGTCAAAGTGGTTCTGGAAACTTTGGTGGTGGTCGTGGAGGAGGTTTTGGTGGCAATGACAGTTTCAGTCATGGAGGAAACTTCAGTGGTCGAGGGGGCCTTGGTGGCAGCCATGGTGGGTGTGGATATGGTGGCAATGGAGATGGATACAATGGATTTGGTAATGATGGAAGCAATTATGGAGGTGGTGTAAGCTATAATGAATTTTGCAATTACAACAGTCTTCATATTTTGGACCCATGAAGGGAGGAAACTTTGGAGGCAGAAGCTCTGGGCCCTATGGTGGTGGAGGCCAATATTTTACCAAACCATAAAATCAAGGTGGCTATGGTGGCTCCAGCAGCAGCAGAAGCTATGGCAGTGGCGGAAGGTTTTAAACAGTTCCAAGAAACAAAGCTTAGAAGGAGAGGAGAGCCAGAGAAGTGACAGGGAAGCTACAAGTTACAACAGATTTGTGAACTCAGCCAAGCACAGTGGTGGCAGGGCCTAGCTGCTACAAAGAAGACATGTTGTAGACAATACTCAAGCATATGGGCAAAAAAATCGAAGACTATATTTATCACTAATTGTATAACAGGTTATTTTAATTTCTGTTCTGTGGAAAGTGTTCCAACAAAGAGTTTTAATGTAGACTTTTTTCTGCACCCATGCTGTTGGTTGCTAAATGTAATAGCCTGATCATGATGTTGAGTAAATGTGTCTTTAAAAAAAAAGAAAAAAAATTTTAAAAAGGAGTACAAATTAGAATTAAAACAGAGAATATAACAAGTGATACAGAATTTCACTTAATAAGGTAAGGTGAATTTCACAGTATTTGTTATAATACATAGCATTGTCTTTTAAATAGTTACTCACTTTTTCAGAAACATGCATGTAAAACTGGAAGAAGAAAGAAAAAGAGAAAGGCAGGTACAAGAAAATAAGAAGACAAAAAGTACAAACAATTTAAAAAATGAGACAAAACATATTAAGTATTATGTGCTCCTTTCCATAGATCAGTAGAAATGCACAGTACAGTTGTCTAAACCAACCTGCTTGAATACATAGATAAATCTCTTTCACCCACCCCCTCTCTGTCCTCTTCAACTCAGTAACTCTTTCCTTTTGAATAAGTTCATTGCCTTTTCCCAGTATCTATTTTATCCTTCAGATTCCATTTTTCTCTCACTTTCTCACACTAAAGAGACAATGCAATATTTGCACATGTGGGTTTCATTTATTTCACTTAAGAGTATGTTTTTGAGCTGCATCCATTTATTGACAAAAGAGTCAAATTTATCCTGTTTTACAGATGAATAATACTCCATTATGTAAAAATACCACATCTTCTTTATCCATCTTCAGTTGATGGGCATCTGGGTTGTTTCTATGATTTAGCTATGACAAATTGCACTGCTATAAGCATGGATGCACATATATCACTGTGGTATGAGCTTTTCAGTTCTTCTGGAAAAATACCCAGGAGGAGAATAGCTGGCTTGAATGGAACCTTCAATCCTAGCTTTTGAAGGAATCTCTGCACTGATTTCCATAGTGGTTGTACCAGTCTGCACTCCAGCCAACAGTGGCGAAGATTCCTTTTTCTCTACAGCCCCTACAGCATTTGTTATTGGCTAATTTCTTGATGTTATCCATTTTTTCTAGGGTGAGATGAAATCTCAGCTTTGCTTTAATTTGCATTTCTCAAATGACCAATGATGTTGAACATTTTTTCATATATTTACTTGCCACTTGTATTTCTTTCTCTGAGAAGTGTATACTCATTTCAGATGCTCATTTTTTGATTGGGTTTTTCAGTTTGGGGGGCTTCCTTAATATGTGCTAGGTAGAAAGCCTTTGTCAGAGGGATAGTTAGCTATAATCAGTTTGTGGGTTTTCTTTTTACTCTGTTGGAGATTTGTTTTGAGGTACAGAAACTTTTGAAATAGATGAGATCCCAGTTGTTGATTCTTTGGTGTATTTCTTGTGCAGTTTGGTTTTTGTTCATGAACTCTCTACCTACCCCTATGTCTTTAAGATTTCAACCTACATTTTCCTCCAGATTTAGTGTTTCTGTTTCAATATTTAAATCTTTGATCTATTTTGACTGTAGCTTTGTGGGTGGTAATAGGCATGTGTCTAGCTTTAGCCTTTAGCATGTGGAAAGCCAGTTTTTTCAGGACCATTTATTAAAACAGCTATCATTCTTCCAGTGAGGCTAATTGGCCCCTCTATCAAAGATAAGGTGGCCAGGTGTGTTTGCAGTTGTGCCTGCATCTTCTAATTTGTTCCATAGGTCTATCTTTATGTCAGTACTCTGCTGATTTTATCACAGTAGCTTTATAGTATAATTTCAGGTCAGGGATTGTGATATGTTCTGCCTTTCCTTTGTTTCCCAGGATTACTTTTAATATTCTAGGTCTCTTCTGGTTCCAAATCAATTTGAGGAAAGTTTTCTCTAGCTCTCTGAGGTACACCAATGGTATTTTAATTGGAATTGCATTGAATCTTATAACAATTTTGGGAATATGGCCATTTTCACCATGTTGGTTCTTCCTATCCAGCAGTATGGAATATTTTTCTGTTTTCTCAAATCCTCTTCAATCTCTTTTCTCAGAGTACCCTGATTTTCACTGTCTAAATCTTTCTATGTCCTTTATGAGACTATTTCCTAAGTATTTCATTTTTTGGTTTCCCTAATTTCTCTCTCAGTGAGCTCATTTTTTTTTTCCAGAACTGGGAATTGAACTCAAGGCCTTGCACTTGCCAGGAAAGTATTTATTCTACTGAGCCATCTCCCCAGCCTTAGTGAGCTCATTGTTTGTGTACAAAAATTCTACTGATTTTTGGGTGTTGACTTTTCATCTTGCTGTATTGCTGAATTTAGTGGTTAAATCTGTAAGACTCTGGTTGACTCTGAGGTCCTCTATGTAGAGTATCATATCATCTGAAAATAATTATAATTTCATGTCTTCTTTTCCAATCCTTATTACTCTTATTTCTCTCATCTAATTGCTTTGGCTAATGTTTTCAGAACTATATTGAATAGGAGTGGAGAAGGTGAACATCCTTGTCTTCTTCCTGATTTATAAGGTGAAAGCCTTCAGTAGACCATCTATTCCAATTCTTTGTAGAGCTTTTATCATGAATGAGTGTTGGAATATGTCAAAAGCTTTGTCTGCATCTACTGAGATGATCATGTGGTTTTGGTTCTATTGATGTGCTGTATTACAGGATTTGTGGATTTGTGTATGTTGAACCATCCCTGCATTCCTGGAGTGAATCCCACTTGGCCATGGTGTATAATCTTCTTGATGATTTGCTTCATTCTGCTTGCTAGTATTTTATTAAGGTTTTTTCACCTATATTCATTAGAGAGATTCAGCTATAGTTCTCTTTTTTAATTGAATCTTTCTTGGTTTTGTAATCAGAGTAATATTTGCCTCCAGGAATGATATTGGGAGTGTTGCTTCCTTTTCAGTTTCATTGAAGAGTTTGCAAAAAGTTAGCATTAAATCTTCTCTAAGTTTCTTGTAGCATTGTGCTCTGAATCCATTGGGAACTGGGCTTTACTTTGTTGGTAGATTTTTAAATTACATTTTCAATTTTAATTCTAATTATTGGGTTATTCAGAGTTTGTATACCTTCTTGACTTTGCTTTGGCATTTCATATGCATCTAGGAAACTGTCCATTTTCTCTGTGTTTTCTATCCTGTGAGACTAAAAATTTTGGTGGTAGGTACTAATGATCTTCTGAATTTCTCTAGGGTCTGTACTGGTTTCACCCTTTTATTCCTTATTGCATGAATTTGGGTTTTTACTTTCCTTTCTTGATTAGGTTAGCTAGGGGTTTAATCAATTTTATTTATTTTTTCCAAGAACAAACTCTTTGATTCATTTATTCTTTGTATTGTTGTCTTTGTCTCCAAAACACTAATTTGTGCTCTAATCTTTATAATTTCCTGCCTTCTTTGGGCTTGACTTGCTCTTCTTTTTCTAGGAGCTTGAAGTGCAGCATAAAATTATTTATTTGGCCTTGTTCTGTTTTCCTAATGTGCAAATTTCCTACTATAAATCTTTCTCTTATGACAGCTTTCAAAGATTTGATTTCATTGCATCTCACAGATTTCAGTAGGTTGTATCTGCATTTTTGTTTGATTGTAAATATTTGTTAATTTCTTCTTTAATTTTATTTGTGACCCACTGATTGTTTAGGATGTTGTTGTTTAATTTCCATGTGTTTATGGTGTTTTGTAGTTTATTTTGTTAATAATTTCCAGTTTTATTGCTCTGGGGTCAGATAGTATGCATTGGATAATTTCAATTCTTTTGCACTTACTTGAGTGCTCCGTGTGCTAATTTATGGTATATTTTGGAGAATGTCCCATGTGTAGCTGAGAAGACTGTGTATTCTGTTGTTTCTGGGTGAAACACTCTAAAATTCTACAAATTCAATTTCTTCACAAGTTTGGTTTTGTTGTGTTAATTTCTTTGCTAATTTTTTGCCCAGTTCATCTATCTCTTTGGGCAGTGGCATCACGCAGATCAGACTCATAATTATCTTCCTGTTTTCAGCCTCTCAAGCTCTGGGCTTACAGGTGTGCACCACCACTTCCAGTCTCAATTGCCATCTCACCATGCCTTGGGGTGGGGGCAGCACAGTATGCCATGTGATAGAACCCATGGCCCCTGCATCTGACCAAACAGGCACTTTAATCCACTGAGCTATCTGGCTGGCCCTCATCCTTTTGAGTTTTAGTCAACCCACAGCATTGGCAAGTGGGGAAAGAAAACAGCAGAATGACCACAGAACTTCCAGGGGGTATCAAAGGGCAATGTGCTGCCAGATGGAGTGTAGAGTCACTATTGTTTCTGGGTAGGCATTCTGCTTTGGAATTGGTGCTGTGTGTCTTGAAAGGTTTCAAGCTGTTTTTTCCCCTTCTGGGAATAAGCATGAAAGTCACAGGATGGCTTGATTTTTTCATCTGGGCCAAGGGAAGGTTACTTGCTCATCACACCCTAAAAACTTCAAGGTGCCATGGAAAACTCATCATACCTTGAAGGAGAAATTCAGATATCATCCTAAAATGGCACATCTGAGATGATGGCTGCTGCTTAGGTGTCCAGTCTTGGTTTCAATCATGACACAGTTATCCTCATTTAGGAGCTGATCTCATCATAGGAATGAGACTCCACTGGGATCAGAGATGACTGCAGGCTTAGGAAAATTATTGGAGACTTTTAGACATTGTCCCAGGAGTTCTGGAACATGCTAAAAGTTGGCACTGGATCTCCCATAAATCCTAAGAATTACTTTAGTTGCTTTTATCTTAGTGTCCTTAGCCTTAAAGGAGGATGAGATAGGCTAGGTCATAAACCTTGCATTACTAATTTCTAGACAGAAACTCAAGTGATTAACATGCCTGTGTGCAGAACTGAGCAGGGATCTGACCCAAAGTTTTAAGACACAAAGTCCGAACTTTAGACTTGTCTGGGTCATGCTGAATATAAAGAAACTATCTTGGGCCACATATAAAATGCATAATATAGTTACTGTGCAGAAGTAATAAAATTTCCTTTCCTTACAACATTTTCAAAGAAGGACAGCATAAACATAATACTAGTGAGACATTGGCCTTGCTTATATGAAGCTAATGGACTATTTGTTTTGGTGAAAGTGATTGTCTAAGTTTAATAATTAAATAACAAAACTTACGCTTTTGCATAACAACTATGAATGACTGCCTTCACAGGCAGACACACACACACACACACACACACACACACACTCATACACGTAAGTAAATTGAACTACTAGTTCCAGTAATTGTTGTGTTTTACTCACCGAATTGCATAAGCACATGTAACATCTGACACATGTGGGTTTCAATGTGACTGTGATATATTTGATAAATATATCAAATATGTGACTGTGATATATTTGATAAACATATCAAAAGTTTATGATCTTGTGGGGCTGGCCAAGAACAGCATGGGGTTCAAAAGCCATGGGTTGGACATGCCTGTTTTAAGGTAATAGAGGAGATAGATCCAAAGAGGAAAGCAGAGATGCCAGGTTTCCTCCTTTCCTCCTGCTTTTAGTCACCCATTGGGCATCTGTGGGCCCACCCTCAATGTTTCCATCACAAGCTGAATTGCATCTCACGCAGCAATAATAGACATGCATTGAATCACTGGCATTTCCTCCTCCAAAGCATATCTTAAAAGGTTGCCTGGAATCACCTCCACAAATTCTCATTGTGGTAAAGAAAGCAAACAAAAAGTCACCAACCTTAGGCCCATTGACACTACTGTTGAAATAAGTTCCTCAGGCTGGGGATATAATTCATTGGTCTAAGCACCTGCCTGGCAAGCACAAGGACACAGGTTCCATTCCCAGTACCACATACCATGCCAGCCTTGAGTTCCCAGACATGCCAAGCTGGCCACCAAAACTGGACATGGTGGCACAACCCTATAATCCCAGCACTGGGGAGACTGAGGCAGGAGGATCTCTACAAGTCTGAGCTGTGTAGCAAGACCCTTTACCAAATAAATAAAAAAGATTTAAAAAAATAATAATGTGAAACAAGTTGCTCAAAGCCACAAACATCCACAGTGACAAAATACATACAAACTGACATGTCTAAACTGGCAGCACATAGGACAAAAGGGACAAAAAAGTTTTATAAAACATGGTTAAATTTACCATAAACCATTTGCTGTGATAGAAATAAAGTTTCTCAGTAATCAAGGTCAGTGTTCACAACAGAAAAGCTTGTTTTCATCAATCTTTAACTTAATGTGTCAGGAAACTGGATAGGTGACTTTTTTTAACTTTTCATAAAATCTCAATAAATCAGGTTCAAACTGACTTGTAAATTTTTAAGCAATCCACATATCACTCCCTGCTCCCCACCCTGGCCCTGTGCCCCTCCACCTCCGGAAACCACATAAACATATCACCAGAAGCAGGTTCCTCTCAGGGACAGCCTGCTGCATTCTTCAGATTACTAACTCTTCATGAAAAGCCACCATTGTACTGGCCCAGCCTTCCTGCTCTCCAGCTTGACCCAGAGTCCTATAGAATTGGCCATTGCAGGCCAGAGGGGGCTCCCAGGCTGCCAAAGAAAGGTAATCACCAACTAGTGTGTGGGGGTGGGGTGGGGTAGGAAGCAGGTCACTAATTCATCTTAGTAGGGTGCTAACTTTGAAGCATGGTTAAGGCTACTTAAATGTTAACATTTCAGAACAGAAAGCCCAAACACCCAGCTTTCAAGCCATCAAATTTTTCTTTTAAGAGATAACCACTTCTGACTCAGAAGACAAATATTAAAAATAAAAATACCCAATCCAAACAAAAACCAGACCAGCTCTCCACCATCTATACAATCTTGGTGGTCTCCAGGTGAAAGGAAAGTAGCTGTGTGTAAGCACAGACCAGTACAGCTTTTCTCATTCTTTTTAAGTTTTTTTTCCTCCACTTTTCAAAGGTTAGCTGTTATACAAATTCATTTGACCACAGAAAATCCCATGCAGAAGTGATGAAACATGGTCTTATGGAAGATAAACAGAAAGATATTCCACTAGCCTGAGACACAAGAAAAAAATCCCCCTCCTAACCTTGTCTTCAGTAAGAGAGAAAGTATTTTAAAGAATTTAAACAATGAGATTGAAGTCATGGTACTTCCACAATGCTTCAGAAGCTATTCATCAGTTCTTCATCCATTAGTTCCTTCTCTCTGCTAAAAACTTCAAGAGGATACAAAGAAAAAACAAAATTGGTGTTATTTATTAGCATCCAATGCTAAGATTTTAGTTGTTGAAGTTCTAGTAAAATCTTAAACGAGAAGTTCCAAGCCCAGATTTTCATCTTCCTCTTGCTAAGCAATTCCTCTCTTAATTAGGAACCACTGCTATTGCTCATTAATTCTCTGCTATGAGAACGGGACCACCCACTTCATAAGTGCTACACCATCCATCAGTGTAGCAATAATACCTCTGCCACCCCATGGAAGGGTTTGGTGTCCCTTGCAAAGAACTGGCAACTTCACTATTCTGGCAATACCAGCTCAAAGCTTGGAGAAATGAAAGCAGGACCATTTCATCATTCTAATTCCCCTTCACAATAAATAGGTCATGTAAATAGGCTGTAGTGATCCTGGCCATTGCCTGACCACTCTTCTAGCTTACTTCAAAGAGACTAAGACAGAAGGCCAGGTAAAGAGCAAAAAGTGGTCCAAACCAGAAAAATGCAAGATGGTAACAGACTAGCTGGTATGAAAAGGGCCTGGTGCAAAAGGCCAAGTTAGGAAAATAAAAGGATCTTTGCACACTTTTCCCACTTTGATCTATAACATCAACTCCCTTCATCATAAAAAGAATCATTCTTGCCCCACCTGGGGAGAAAGTATCCTTAGAGTGTAGCTCTCTGTTGTTCTCTGTTCTTTGTCCAAAGAATAGTTTCTGCTCTGCTTTGGCGAGCCTGAGTTCATTCCATTAATATAAATATCACCTGCAGGGGAACCTTCCAAGAAAGCTGTAGAGATCATCCAGGAGTGTTCAGAATGGGGTAGAGCTAAGCAATTGAATGGAGTGAGGCCAGCTTGCTATTACAAGCAGATATACTAGCTTGCTATACCATCCTGGGCTTTCCTGACTTTTTCCCACCGCTGCTAACAGGGAACCAGGAAAGGTGGTGGAGGAGATCACACCAGAGAGGACCTGATATCATCTCCAGAACAGTGTGAGGCTCGGATTCCCCGTAGGTTCTTCTTCACAGGTGCAGCACACATGCGTGGATGTTCAAAGAGGTGCTGGCCCAACTGTAGCTAGACGTAAAACTCGTGGAACCAGGGCAACATATAGTCTTGATTTCACTTTTTCTTCTCTTAATTCACATCCTTGCCAGACACAATTCCATTTTTACTCTCTGTCTTTACCATTTGAGGGAGAAAAATGTGTCAGCCAACCAAAGTAAATAAGCCCTGGGTTTGGCATCATACTCAGAAGCTGAAGTCACAAATAAAGGCATCCCCTATGCTTTCAGATCTGTGTGCTGGCCCTTTCTCTTTCAGCCTTCCTCCCAGAAGCCTCTCATTCTTGTCCTTGTGGACCCTCTTTGCTATTTCAGCCAACACAATAAGCTTTGTATTGGAAATTTCTTGCCAGGTGTGAAGTATTTAGATTAATTCCAGAGACACAGCAAAGATTAATTTAAAGGAAACATTAATTGCCAGATGCCATTATGGTAGATGTTTCCTCAGGAACAGAAGAAAGAAAATCCAAAGAAAGTGACATTAAATCTGGCACATTTGAAAGACATGAATAAGCACATGGGTTGTGTACCATAGAGGTAAGCTCAGCATTGATCCAATTTATAGGGAATTGAGGAGGCAGCAATAAAGAGCTAATATAATACAACAATGCTAGACTCAACACACAAACACACAAATTCATGTATGTCTTTTACAAACTCATATTTTTCTTTGGATTTTCTTTTCTAACTTAGTCTACTAGTTCCTTCACAATCCAAATTCTATTTTTTGTGCAGGCCAGTAAAAGCCAGTCTCACACAGGCTCTTGTCAACCAAATGTCCCCACTGGCAAGGCTCCAAGCCTGAAACTTTCCCTACAGACCACCACCTCTTCATCTTCCATCTTTCTCCCCCACCCCGCCCCCCCGCCGCCATTATTCCCTACCGTTATTCTCTGGACCCTACATTTTTACCTCTATTCCAATATAGCCTGTAGTCTAAGTTACTTGTTTAAAGTGTTTTCTCAGCTCTTTAGAATCTTCCAGAATCTTCTCCTGACCCTGGGGAATCCTCAGACTCTACACTCCTCATATCTCTTTAAGAGCATGTGAAGGGCCAGGGAGATAGCTCAACAGGATAAGCACTTGCCTGGCAAGTGCAAGATCCTGAGTTTGATCCCTGGTATGATTAAAAAAAAAAAGGATTCCTGAGGTGGAAGCATAGAGCAGCTGAACAAACTGATGGTATCTGCCTTGTGCTCAGGAACTCTCTTAGTGCAGCATTTTCCAAGGGCACTCAAAATTTGTCACTATATACCTCCTGTGTATGGCTATTCTCTTATGTGTTAGTCAGCTT
>NW_004524578.1:33986523-33987689 GCF_000260255.1 Octodon degus
TTCTACAATCTGAGATACAGGATCTCAGGATAAATCCTGAGGGGATTTCACTGACCTTATCAGTCCCAAGAGCTACAACTCTTGTTGCGTGTGTCCTGCTTTACCTTGGTCTTAACCATCCAGCAGAAAAGTAGAAAAACGAAATATAAGAAGTAAAGCCATGCTGTTATGTTGAGCTGTAGGGGACTCAGGTCAATCATTTCTGACTTTGCCAGTGAAGCAGAAGACCCAATTCTATTGTGGGCTACTGGACTCTTTTAGAATATTTTGCTGAGTTTACACACCTATGATATTCAAATAACGGAACTTAACATAAAAAGGGTATACAGATAAATGTCCATTTTGTATCTGTGTATTCAAAGTGGTTAGGATAGATATATAGTTACATTCTCTCAATGAATATAGTGATTTGTTCTAATGGTATTAGGATATTATATCTGCATCTTGTACAGCAATTAACCACTAGGAAGAATGTATGCAATGTGTTAATTATTGAAACTGTCCTACCAATTTAATTTGAAACTGTCTCATTGCTATTTGTTTATCAATAAAATTATGGGAAAAAAACAAACATGAAGTCAGAGAATTTTGTATGTTGTACAAATAACAGTAATTATATTCCCTCTAATGTCAATGCAAAATTGTAGGATAGGTTCAAAATTCAAGAGTATAACCCTATAGGATCAGAATACAAACTCTCAACTCAACAAAAAAAATTGAGCACTGAATAAACCAATTTCAGAAATAACTGTGGAGCCCTGATATTTTAACAATGTTTTCATAATACCTTGGTGAGATACTGTCCTGCACTGACATACCTGCAAACAATAGAAAAAGTAGGATGAATATGAAGAAACCAACCTCTGAAATTAGTTTATTAGGAAAAATAATGCATCTTAGATGAGAAGGAAGATAAGAAAAAACCTACATCACAATAGGGCAAACTGGACCAAGAGGATAGTTGAGTAAGATGAAAATTAGCACCTTGATGTACACACACGCACACACACACACCCTGCAAGGCAAAAAGTAAAGAATCCAACTCACATTCAGAAAGAAGAAAGAAAGAAAGAAAGATGGGGTCGGGGAGATGGCTCAGCAGAATAAGCGCTTCTCTGGCAAGTGTGAGGACCTGAGTTCAATCCCCGGTTCTGCAAAAAAAAAAA
>NW_004524578.1:33987789-33995190 GCF_000260255.1 Octodon degus
CTGCCTCCTGTGGTGAGGCAGCATCATGGTGGAGTGCATGTGGTGGAGCAAGGCGGCTCACTCTGGGGTGGACAGATGGCAGAGTGGATGAACCAGAAAGAAAAGAAACAGGGACTATGATGCGCCCTTCACAGGCCGTCCCCAGTGACCTGCTTCCTCTGCCTAGGCCCCACTTCCCAACTGCCCAGTCAGCTAGGAACACTTCAGTGGATTAATCCATGAGACGAAATTAGATGCCCATTATTCCAAAGTGAACCACCTGGCTAGCAAAGCTTCAACAAAATGAGACTTTAGGGGGACATTTTGGATCCCAGCCATACATCTTGCCACAGTCTCTGATGCCTAAACTCACTTTACCTTCCCCACTATTTTATCTTACCAATGTGCCATGTCCACAATAATTTTTAAGTCAGTTTCAGTTCCCACTGCCAGGACCCCAGCCCAGTTTATACCTTATCCTGCTTCCCTGCATATTCAATCCTATCACTATTTCAATCCTTCAAAGACATTTTCAGGGACCTCCTCCTAGTGCCAATTGCAAAGCAGACTCCAGAGTCTGGCACAAATCTATGCATTACAAGGCCCCTACCTTCTCCTCTAGCCTTGGGTCTCAGTATTCTTTGACCAAACTACAATGACCCATTGGTTTTCTGCCTTTACACTTTTGATAAATTCCTATTGAGCCCTATTTATAATTTAATATCTACCATCTTTCTAGATTCTTCTCAAATGCCTTCTCTCCTCTTAAGCCTCACTGACTGGTGATCAATCTTTCAGGCTCTATGGTAGCTCATTTGGGTCACTGGAAAGCAGCTCTTCTCACCTTGCTGCAAGCAGCTTACTCATATTAGAAGTTTTTAAAAAGAAATTTAGTCTTAGCTCTGTTTTCCTACAAGCTGTGAAAGTGCCTTCCACACTACAGAGGCTAAACAATGAGAGAGAGAGAGAGAGAGAGAGAGAGAGAGAGAGAGAGAGAGAGAGACAGGAAGACAGAAGAGGAAAAAAGATAGGAAGACAGAAAGACAAAGGAAGAAAGGGAAGATAAAGAAGGAAGGAAGAAAAGAGAAAGAAGTAAAGAAAGAAAGAAAAGATGGAAGAAAAAAGAAAATACAATTAGTGGACCCAGTACATCCATTTTGTACTCTGTGCCTTATGGTGGCAGGGTGGGGTTAAAATAGACTCTTAACCTCTTTGGGGCTTGTTCTCATATTTGAAAGAAGGAGAGCTTTTAACTTGAAGGCCTCTAAACTAATAGCCTAACTCAGTCAAAATGTAATTTCTTCTCCTAGGTAAATAAATTTTCAAAAATACTGACAAGCTTTGTTTGCCACTTCCATAAGAAAAACCTCTGCCAAATAGGTAGTTCCAGAAACCACCAATCATAGCACCGTCACCGTGAGGGGCTAAGCACAGTAATTGTGTTTAGCAGGGAAAGGTCTGAGAGCAGGGTTGTGATCTGAGTGCTGCCTGACATCTCCTGACCCACCCGTTCATCCATTCCCAGCATTTTATGTGCAGATATTTAAACTGCATAGTGTTTCCCCAACACCTAAAATTAGTTCCATAGAGCGCTCCTTTCAGAGTCTAATTGGGGCTGGTGAGATATGATGACAGGATCAGGGTCTGCCATTAGTTATTTTTTAATATAATTTCCTGGTTCAGTCTCACCACTCCCCACTCATATGGTTCAAGAGTAAGCAGATGACCCCTTACTCTCAAAGTTACATGTATGCATGTATGTATGTATGTCTGTATGTATATCATACTATGAAAAGCCACACTAAAGTTACCCAAAGCAAGTCTTGTTTTGTATTATTGTTTTAGTAAATAAACCACACTGTGACTGATATGGGAAAGGGCATTTTTTTAAATCTTCAAAATTATATTCATTTTGGCATGCTAATAAGGTTATAGAATGAATAATGTTATCTTAAATATTACTATTTTATATGCTACATACATAAAAATACAGTATTAGCACTACAACATTATTTTAGAACAAGAAAGGTAGGAAAAGTAAAACTTTGGAAGTTGTTTGATGCCGTGGTGGCTGGTAGCAGAAGTTTAGAATGAGTTAGCATCATGACTAGCTGAAACGACAAAGTACTTGTCAAAATGATCCCATACATAGTCTCATTCATTCCTGCAGTATCTTAATGAAAGCAGCAGAGCAGGTGCCCTTCCTGCTTGGGTGTCATTGTTGCCACTCAACAAATGGCAGGATGGAACCCAACCTACTTGTCAATTAACACATTAGGCAAGCAGACCTGACAGCCAGATGTCCTGGTTCTTGGTCTCCTAAACTCACTGTCACATTAACCCAGCCCAGGTGACTCCAAGCAAGCATTAATTCCACCTTTTAGAAATGAGGAAAAAAAAGAAGCAAACTGCTTCAAGGGTCACCACTAGGTGAATAGAGTGTAGGGGACAAACAGGTCTTTTGACGTCTCAAACAGTAGACTGTCTCTGCTCCCACACAAAAAAAGAATGAAAAGTACCAAAGCTAAACACAAGCCATAACACACATATGCTTAAACAACATGAAAAATAAGACAAAGATAGAAAGTAGGTCACCTAAGGACATGTGAGATAGCTCAACAGACTAAGCGCCTGTTTAGGCAAGCACAAGGACTGGGCTTTGATACCCATACCACGTGCCATGCTGGACCCACCTCTGGGCATGTTGAGCAAGCCACCAAGACCAGACCTGGTGGCACACACCTGTAACCCCAGCACTGGGGAGGCTGAAAATAGGAGGATCACTAAGAGTTTGAGCTGTGTACTGAGACCGTGTACCAAATACTTTAAAAAAATTAAAAATTAAATAAAGGAGGTCACCTGCTTTAAACTTTTAAATGATTAAAATTAAAAGAAGAAGAAGTGACTCAGAGGAGGGCTGGTACACTAAGTTCTTCAGTCTAGTAATTGGCCAACCTAAAACTGGTCAATCAAACCTAAATGCTTAGTTTTCACTGACATTGTATAGTCAACACAAATGTATAGTTTTCCTCCCCTTGGTAGAATTCCAGAATATCCTTTCAGCTTCAGTAGCATCTGTTTATCCTGATGTCTGTCCACTTTTATCTTAAGGGCTCTCATCATTTTATCGCTCAGCACTATGGCTGCCTGCTGCACTACCTCTGCTCCACCCCTCCCCTACACACACCCCACTAGCATGTCCTGTGCACCGCTCTCTCCTAGCTCTCTCATGGTTCACTCGCATTACCTGCTCACATCCTCTACACAATGAGCCAGAATGCAGCTGGCTAAAGATTTCCTTAGTGATTGACGTGGCAGCTGAGATTAGGGGGCACCATTAGCTGTGGCTACATGGGTGAGCAGTGCCACATGCAGAAGTCTAAGGCTGACCAGTTACTAGCCTGAAGAACTTAGTGTATCAGCCCTCCTCTGAGTCACTTCTCCTTCTTGGTGACATGGGTCCCCTTCTCTCCTATTTTCATCCTTTGTTATGCCACCTCTCTTCATCCCTGCTAGGGTACTCTCAGGCCCATAATCCAGTGAGTTATGATGAAAAGAATTTTAGTATAAGACTTTTAATCATTTAATATGCCTTTTATAACAATTTGGCAAAGAAAAGCTATTTTTATCTAATCAATTGAAAGTGAAGAACTTGATTGGTTAGGCTCAATCAATTTTTCCCTTGAAAGCATTCAATAAACTGCTATTCATCTAATAAACATTACATAAACAGATTCAGGTTCTGTCTTTTTTGAAATTCAATATTTTACTTCAATTTATTTATCTATTATTTAATGTATTCGGTACAGGGTTCACAGAATCTACAGGGTCTCACTACATAGATCAGACTCATAGTGATCCTCCTTTTTACAGCCTCCCAGGTGCTGGGATTACAGGTGTGCACTACCACACCCAGTCTCAATCCCAGTCTGAATATTCCCAGGGGGTGGGGCTGGTACAGCAGGTCCAGGTATCAAACACCTGGCCCCTGCGTCTGCCTAAGCATGTTCTTTAATCTGCTGAGCTAGTTGGCCAGCCTGATATTTAATACTTTTGGCAAGAATATTTTTGAAAAGAATGGGAGAAATGCTAATTGTTAAACATTTGATCAACTTCTTCAAAGATTAGCAAGTCTTTTCCCTCTGTCCCTGAATAAAACTTTTACAAACATACATTATAGACACTTCTCAAGGAAATATATGAAGTTTTCTCTCTTCTACTATGTCATGGAGGGACTGGCTGATAAATACCACCTCTAAAGAACCAAACAATGGCACATTTGCCGTGCCTCTTTCACCCCTTAGAATAAATTCTTTCCAAAATCTGTCCCTCCTTCCCTAAGCCTCTACAAGCATAGCATTAGAAGCAAAACTGAAATTCAGCCTGGGATAAGAAATGCTACGCACATCTTTACCCCACAGGTGAAAAGATGAATGTGAACGTTCAGTTGGGCATTGCTAACATGGTCTTAAATGTATCGTGCCACAAGCCATGTCTGAGAATATACATTTTCCCTTCTATGACCTCTATCAAAAGGACAGTTTTTTACAAAATAGGATTTTAAACCATGAAAATATTATTAAAAATTTGAGCATATGGCTCTAGAGGAAAAGCAGAAGCTGGCACGGAAAATCTGAATATACACAGGATTTGATCCAGATGATCTCAACTATTAAGGGAATTACTTAATAGCTATTCTCCTGTTCTTGTTTTGTCACTCTCTCTCCAACTTTGATGTGGGTACACCAGCTTGGTGCCTTTGATTATAAACAGAGCACTACTGGAAAATTGGGAGTTTGGAAAAGATCAACATTGGTGATTGAATGAATGGCAACAAAGGCTATATAAGGAAACAGTGAAGGAGATAAATGTCTATATTTACATGAATTATATTTAGTGTAAACTCACATCTGAAATGTATATATGTGCATGTATATAAAACAGCTACTGATAAACAAATATTTCACTTTTACATGTGACATCTATTATGTGTTGATTTGTGAAAGACTACACATTAATGCTAGAAGACATCTAATCCATTTGCCTCCATTTAGACAGATCCTCTGCTCCATGACAAAATCCTAGACAATGCACTTAAGAAATTGTCCAGTTTGGCAAATATCTGGCATAACCACAAAAACTTTCAATTTTCTCCACATTTATCCTTGCCAATTAACATGTCCTTGATATTCTGCAGGCAGGAATAACTGCAGCTAGGTAGAAATGTGGATTGACAGCCACATGTAAACTAGTGTTTATTTATACTGTAGGAACATTTAAGAAACTAGCAATATGTTAAGGTATTATGTTTGAAAGAGTGAGAGGGAACAGAAGATGGCAGGAAGTGTTTATTTGGAAAGAAATACACTCAGTTTCCTTTGGATATTTTGAGTTTAAGGTTGCAGTAGGATTACTACAAAGTATGATATCCAGCAGACCTGAAAATGAGACTCGATCCCACAAGACATATCAGGACATAAAATACACATTGGTGCAGTAGTTGTCTGAATAATACTAATGGGGAATGGGAGTAAATCAGGAGATTATAAAAGAGAATTTGAAAGAACAAATGAAATGAGAAAATGAGAATACAAGAGAAAGAATGACTCAATGTGATTTTTGAAAATGTTTTATTTAAAAAGTATAAACAAAAAAATCAGAAATGAGACTAAGAAGCAATGAGAAAAGGCTGTCAAAAGAGTAAAAAAGGCAGGATTTCTTGGAGGGACAGGCTGATAAATGCATCCCTAAAGGACCAAACTTAATGGCCACCATTGCTTTGCCTCCTTCATCCCTTTGAATAAATTCTTTCCAAAATCTGTCCCTTGTTCCTTAAGCCTACATGCCTCTGTAAGTGTAGCATTAGAAGCAACACTGAAAGTTTCAGCCTGGCAAGAAATGCCATACACAATGCACTTAAGACTCAATGCCATTACAATATTTTGATATCAATGAAATGATACATTAAAAAATGTACAACCAAAATTGTGTAGCAGCAACCGAAACAGAGAAGATTTCAGACTTATGGCAAAATAATGTTGCCTGGTAAGAGAGAAAATTCTGTGTTAGAATGGCACAGTTCACCATAGCAAGCATATTAAGTCTATATCCACCTCTAGGCACCACGTAGGCATACCTACTACAACCAGGGTTGGAATGTTAATATCCAAAATTGAGAGAGAAGCTTACCTCCAAATATGAAGTCAGAGAGTCCTAGCCCAGGTCCAGTGAGTGTGGGGGAGAGCTTCTGGCTACCCCGCACAGGCAAGACCTATTACTGGTCCAGCCCAGGCACAGTGTGGTTCAGACCCTCTTCCACCCCTTGGGATGCCCCACAACACTCTGCAGCATCTCCCCCACCCCGCCCACAGAGTAGGAATTTCTTCCCCTTTCCTGGAATCCCCAGACCCAGTCCTAGCCCAGACCTTGTGAGTGTGTGGGAGAGCTGCCTCTCCCCCCCTACTCAACCTTGTCCCCTCCAGGCACAGCTCAGGACTGGCATACAGGCCTGGGGTGAAACCCTGCAGCTGAAATCCCTGCAGAGAGTGTAGAGGATAGAACCACACAGCTAGTCCAGGAGAAAAAGTCTTGCCATAGGGGAACAACAGGTTCACCCTCAAGGGCAGTAGCAGGAAGGAGCCGAGCACAGCAGCCAGACCCAAGCCACGCACAGCTGGATAAATCCAAACTTTGTAGATCTGCAGTTCAACTTCAGTACGTGCTAAAATTATAACTACAAAGAAGATCTACAACAAAGTCAGAAGACAGTGCTACACAAAATGACAAGAAGAAACAAAATGCAACCTCAGAAACCAAGCCCACCCATAACAAGTACAGACGACACTAACACAAAACAAATTGGGAATCACACAACTGAAAGCAAACAATCAACGGCTACTGAAATAAAGAAACAGCAGCAGAAAGGAATAGAGGAACTCAGATTGGAAATAAAAAAGAAATTCATGAATTAATAACATCTGCAGTAAAGAATCAAATGCAGAAACGTATGGAGGAAACCCAATGCCCACCCAGAACAAGTGAAGAGGACACTAGGTCAGCTCAAATGCATGAATTAATAGGGGCAATAGTAAATAAGCAACTGCAGAAAGTTATAGAGGAACTCAGAGTGCAATTCTTTTCTAAAATAAAAAAAGAATTTTCAGAACTCATAGCATCTGAAGTAAAGAAGCAACTACAGAAACATAGGGAGGAAACCCAAGCTGAAAAAAACACTGCAGTAAAAGAATTTATACCTGCTTCTAAAGAAGACATTGATTGAAAAAAATAGAGGAGATTAGAAAAACCATGGATTCCTTGAATGACCAATACAGGAAAGAAATAGATCGCATGAAGCAGAGTCAAAGAGATATAGAGGAAATTAAAATCTCAATCACAAGCTTGCAAAACCGTTTAAGTGAAAGT
>NW_004524578.1:34002255-34022939 GCF_000260255.1 Octodon degus
AAGAAAGAAAGAAAGAAAGAAAGAAAGAAAGAAAGAAAGAAAGAAAGAAAGAAAGAAAGAAAGAGAAGGAAATTCTTCACAAATGCACCAAGCTACAGTAAGAAGATAAATTCAGTGAAGCAAGACCCTTTGCCCAAGATGTTTAGATGGCAGAGAAAAATAAATTGGAAAGTTATGAACCAAGAAAAATTGAGGGGTAAGACATCATCACTATGTGTCCATGCTTAAATCTGACAGTATCAGAAGCAGGCTAGATCCATGCAAATATAAAACCACAAATAGATAAGGAAATGAGTCCAGATTTTAAATATTAAAAGTCACATAGACAAATGCAGTCAAATAGAAGCTACTCAATATGAAGAATAAAATTAATATAGTGTAATTATTAGTCTTCCTGAATGAGTTCAATATGTGGGACAAAAAGAGAACAATAGAAGATGAACAAATTTTACTGGAATGAAAAAGCTTACCCAACCTAATGATCACACTACTGCGTGGTTTTAAAAAAATTAATGAAAACCATTTATGGGGGCCAAGGAGATGGCTCAGTTGAATAAGCGCTTGCCTGGCAAGCACAAGAGTCTTAGTTCAATCCCTGGTTCTGCCAAAAAAAAAAAAAAAAAGAAAAGAAAAGAAAACCATTTACACTGCTAGGATAATGTATATTTCAATAATATAGAATAGAACCCTTAGATATCTAGATATAGCAAAAGCAATCGTCTCGATGGGGTTGATGTCAACTGTGACTCAGTCTTGTGCCAGAATACAATGTGAAAGTATCTGCAAGGTTCTGAAAGAGAAAGCAATGTCCTATGACCATCCCAACTGGGAAAGACCTGGGGTAGTAGCTCAACTTCTTTTCTTCGATTAGTTCATTTTATAGTACATGTCTTTGTATTATGTAGGGAATTGGTACTTATATTTATTAGCATTTCAAGTCCTTTCTTTAGTCCTCTTCCTCTTCCTTCCCACTCACTTCCATGAATCTTTTGATATGCTTCCATTCTCTTTTCCTTGCTTTGTTTTTTTGTACATGTTCACATAATGTTTATATTCCTTGTGTGGAAGTGAAAAAAATGTTAGAAACATCAAGTCACCCACTTTAAATGCAAAACGTATTTGTCAATTATACCCCAATAAATCCATTTAAAATATGACAATAAAGCCTTTATAAGTTTTTCTTAGTCTGATATTTTAATGAGAACATTATTCAGATTTACTTTATGAGTATTCACTAATTTTCATGTACATCTCAGTAAGTTTTGACCTGTGTAACCATTACCTTGATCAATATTTTAAACATTTCCATCATCACTGGTACAATGTTGAGTGAACTGAAGTCATGAGAGGAAACATTTTTGTGTTAGGAGGAAAATATTCAACAGTTCTCTATCAATTCTTGTGTTGCTATTAGCTCCTTTTTAATTTTGCTTAATTTGCAAATGCTTTTATCAAATCGAAAAACTCTCTTTTATTTGTACCTCTCAGAGGGATTTTATCATAAATAGATATTGAGTTTTATCAAATTCTTTTTTTCCATCTATTAGTTTAATCACATGGGTTTCCTTATTTCATACTTAATTTGCTAAATTATAATGATTGGTATTCTAATACTGCACAAAACTCTTTCAGTTATGTTTCAGCCTTTTATATATTGCTGTTTGTTGACAATTGCTTTGAATGTTTTCATTGATATTCCTGAGGAGTATTGGTTTATTGTCCTGTTTTGTTTTATAATTTCTTTGCTGAGTTGTGGTAGCAAGGTTTGTCTGGCCTCATTCATTGAGTGGGAAAGTTTTCTCTGCTCTTTTATTCTTCAGAACTGTTTCTAACATATTATTTCTTATTTTCAGTGGTATTTAGAAATGAAGGGCCAGCGAGATAGCTCAGTGAGCTACGTACCTGCTTAGGCAAGCGCAGGAACCAGAGTTTGATCCCTGGCACCACAGGCTGCGCCAGCCCACCCTTGGGTGTGCTGAGCCTGCCACTGAGTCAAGGCGTGGTGTCTCACACCTGTAATCCCAGAGATGGAAAGGCTGAGACAGGAGGATCACTATGAGTTCAAGCTGCGTAGTAAGACCCTGTACCAAATATGTTAAGGAAGGAAGGAAGGAAAGAAAGAAAGAAAGAAAGAAAGAAAGAAAGAAAGAAAGAAAGAAAGAAAGAAAGAAAGAAAGGTAAGGAAGGAAGGAAGGAAAGAAGGGAAGGAAGGAAAGAAGGGAAGGAAGGAAGGAAGGAAAGAAAGGAAGGAAGGAAGGTTGGTCTTTTATGAGATTTCTTACTATGGTTTTATTTTATTTTTTATTTTAAAGAGTAAAAGCAAAAAACAAAGATGCAACATACAACAACACAAACAATACAGAATTTCAAAACAAGAATAGAAAATTATCAATGATTGTTATATTACATATTGCTATTGTCAAATTTGTTACTCAGATTACCAGATACAGATATATGATATTGATTAAACAACTAAACATTAATTCTTCCTTTTAATAAACTTTAATTTTTTCTTGTCTTTTTTACTTTTTATTTTTAATTTATTTTAAAGAGTGTAATAATTGATAAGACATTACAAATGGTATACATTTAGAAGAACAAGATAAGTGGCGTTCAACCATGGTTTTTATATTGCATATTGCTTCCCTTGATGTAGTTGTTCAAATTGAACATGTTAGCATATAAAGTTAGTCAAAGTAAGAATTTTAAACATTAATTGATACTTTCAAACAACTGATGGAAATGAGTAGTACAATCATCTCAGCTATCCTGTATATATACTTGCATGACTTTTACCCTTCTTTTTTCCTATTTTTTCTCCTTTCCCTCATTTTCATTTTTTTATTCCTTATGTTCAGGTTCTTTCCATTTTACTATATCTACTGTACTTTTCAGATTTTATTTATTTTTTCAGGTTTGTACACTTGGAAGACAATACGATGTTTACACATGTGGATCTAATTTATTTTACTTATGAGTATAGCCTCTAACTGCATCCATTTACCTATAAAGGCATAAAGGCCTCAAGTTAAACATGGGTACACATATATCACTGTGGTATGAAATTTTAAGTTCTTTTTGGAAAATACCCAGAAGGGGAATAGCTGGGTTGAATGGGACTTCCAATCTTATTTTTTTGAGGAGCATCCACACTGCTTTCCATAGTGATTGTATCAGTCTACATCCTTACTAACAGTGGAGAAAAGTTCCTTTTTCCCATCAGCTTGTCCAGCATTTGTTTTTAGTTATAATAGCCATTTTTCTGAGGTGAGATGATATCTCAGTATTGTTTTAATTTGCATTTCTTGAATGACCAGAGCTGTGGAACATTTTGCATGTATTTATTTGCCATTTGAATTTCTTCCTTTGAAAAAATGTGTATGCCTCTCAGGTGCACATTTTTGGATTGAGTCTTTGATTTTGGGAGCCTGATGGTTTTGTTGTTGTTGTTGATGATGTTCATACATCCTAGATAGAAGTTCTTTGAGTGATTACAGGTTAAGATTTTTTTTCTATTCTGTGGTTTGTCTTTTCATGTTGTTGGTGACCTCTTCGGACATGCAGAAACTTTTCATTAAGATGAGTTCCCAGTTGTTGATGCTTTGAAGTATTTCTCATGCAGTTTGGTTTTTGTTCATAAACTGCCTACCTCAATGTCTTCAATATTTCCACCTAATTTCTCTTCTAGGAGATTTAGTGTTTCTGTTTTAATGTTTAGATCTTCAATCCATTTTAACTTCAGGGTAGTGCATGGTGATAGACCTGGATATAGTTTTAGTTTTCAGCATATGGAGAGTCAGTTTTTCCAGCACCATTTGTTAAAGAGGCTATCTTTCTTCCAGTGAACACGTTTGTCCCTTTTGTCAAAAATAAGGTGACTGAGTGTGTTTGTAATTGCATCTGCATCTTCTAATACATTGCATTGATACTCAGGTCTGTTTTGTTGTTTGTTTTTTGCAGTATCATTCTGATTTTATCATAGTAGCTTTGCAGTATAATTTCAAGTCAGAGATTTTAATGGCTCCTGCCTTGCCTTTGTTGACCAGGCTTGCCTTTGATATTCTAGGTCTTTTCTCATTCCAAATGAATTTTAGGAATATTTTTGCTACATATATGAGGTATACTAATGGTATTTTAATTGGGATTTCATTGAATCTGTATAACAATCTTGGGAGTATGGCCATTTTTACAATGATGGTTCTTCCTATCTAGGATCAAGGAATATCTTTCCATTTTCTGAAATCCTCTTTAAATTTTTGCAGAGTATGTAGTTTTCACTGTATAAATCTTTTATTCCCTTTGCAACATTGATTCCTAAGTACTTCACTTTTTGGATACTATTGTGAAGGGTATTGTTCTCTAATTTCTCTCTCAGTGAGTTTGTTGTCTGTGTAGAAGAATGCTATTGATTTTTGAGTTTGGACTTTGTATCCTGTCATGCCACTGAATTTGTTTATTAATTCTAGGAGTTTCTTGGTGGAGTTTTCAGGGTCTTTCATGTAGAATATTATGTCATCTGGGAATAATGATTATTTAGTTTCTTCCTTTCCTATTCTTATTCTTTTTATTTCTCTCTCTTGTCTAGTGGCTTTGACTAATGTTTCCAGAAATATATTGAATAGGAGTATTGACAGTGGACATCCTTGTCTTGTTCCTGATTTTAAATTGAAGACCTTTAGGTTTTGCCAATTTAGAATGATGTTGGCTGTTTGTTTGTCATAGATAGCTTTAATCATATTGAGGTATAGGCCCTCTATTGCAAATATCTGTAGGGTTTTGATCATGAATGAGTGTTGGACTTTGTCAAAAGTTTTTTTCTGCATCTATTGAGATGATCATGTGGTTTTTATCTCTGTTGATATGGTGTATTAGATTATAGATTTACATATGTTGAACCATCCTTGCAGTCCTAAGGTGACTCCTACCTAGTTATAATGTATAATCCTCCTGATGACTTGCTGCATTTTATTTGCTTGTATTTTATTGAGAGGTTTTGCATCTATGTTCATGAGGAAGATTAGCTTCTAGTTGTCATTTTTGTTTGGGTCCTTTTGTGGTTTTGGTATCAATATAATACTTGCCTCCAGGGATGAATATGGGAGTACTGCTTTCTTTTCAATTTCTTTGAAGAGTTTGAAGAGTATTGAGATTAAATCTTTTCTAAATTTCTTGTAGAATTCAGCTTGTAGATTTTATTTATCGGTAAATTATTTATCATATTTTCAATTTCTTTGGCTGATTCTGGGTTATTCATTCTTTTTATATCTTCTTGATTCAGTTTTGGTAATTTTTACATATCTAGGAATCTGTCCATTTCTTCTGTGCTTTCCATTTTGTGCGAGTAGATTTTCAAAGTAGCTATTGATAATCTCCTATATTTCTATGGGATATGTAGGAATTTAACACTATTTTTTTGCTTGAATTTCAGTTTTTTTGTTTCCTCTTCTTGATGAGGTTGGTCTGAGGTTTATCAATTTTATTTAATCTTTCAAAGAACCAGTTTTTGAGTCATTAATTGTTTGTATTGTTTTCTTTGTCTCAATTGTAGTAATTTCTGCTCTACTCTTTAAAAATATCCTCCCATCTTTGGGTTTTGGTCTTTGTTTGCTCTTTTTTAGGAGTTGAGGTGCATCATTAGGGTATTTATTTGTTCTCATTCTGTTTCCCTAATGTGTGAATTGACCACTGTAAATTTCCCTCTAAGAACTGCTTTTATTGCATCCCACAAATTCCAGCAGTTTTGTTTGAATTTTAATTGGTCTGTAGACATTGTTTAATTTTTGTTTAATTTCATGTGGAACCTATTGGTTGCTGAGGAGGATGTTGTTTAATTTCCATGGGCTGATGTTTTGCAATTTATTTTGTTATTAATTTCCAATTTCGTTGAACGGTGATGAGATAATGTGCAGGGGATAATTTCTGGGCTTTTTTGCATTTATTTAGGGATGATCTATGAGCTGCTAAGTGATCTATTTTAGAGAATGTCCCATGTGCAACTGAAAAGATTTGTGTACTCTGTTGTTTGGTGGAACACTCTGTAAAAGTCCACTAAGTCCATTTGTTCAAAGGTTTGGTTCAGTTCTGGTGCGTCTTTGATAATTTTTTGTCTGCTTGACCTATCTTTTTGAGAAAAGGGATGTTAAGTTCCCCTGTTAAGATTGCGATATTAGTTATTAGATTTTTCATGTCCTTTAAAATTTGTCTTATATAGTTGGGCGCTCCCAAATTTGGTGCACATATATTCATGACTGTTATCTCCTCCTCTTGAATTTTTTCCCTAACTAGTATATAGTGACCTTCTTTATCTCATTTAATCATTCTTGGTATGAAGCTCAGATTGTCTGTGAACAGAATAGTTACTTCTGCTTTTTTTTGAGCTCCTAGTACATGTAGTATTGTATGCTATCTTTTGACTTTCAGCCTATGAATTTTTTTTTATTTAAATGTGTTTCTTGTATACAGCATACAAGAAATGTGTTTCAATCCAACAGCATATTGTTGGATTTTGTTTCTTGATCCACTCTACCAATCTATTTCTTTTCATTGGTGAATTGAGTCCATTTACGTTGGTGGCTATAACTGATGTGTGTTGGCTTGTGTTTGTCATGTTATTTTTCTGCTTTCCTTTAATTGTTTACCCTGTTTAGTAGTTTCTTTCTGTTGCTGTTCTTGGAGTTGTGATCATTTTAATTCCTTTCTAGAATAACTGTAAGTACTCTGCAGGATTGGTTTGGTCATCACAGATTTCCTTAGTTGTTCTTTCATCATAGAAGTATTTTACTTCTCCATTAATTTTGAAAGAGAATTTTGCAGGGTATATCAGTCTGAGTTGGAATTTGTTTTCGTGTACGACTTGAAATACTTCACTCCAAGCTCTTCTTGACTTGGTGGTTTGTGTTGAGAAATCTGTTGTTATTCTGATGGACTTTTTTTCTCTAGCAGCCTTTAGTATGTTGTTCTTGTAATGAATTTCTGGGTTCTTGATTATTATATTTCTGGGTATAGATTTATTTTAGCTCATGTTATTGGGAGTTCTATATGCTTTCATTTTCTGAATGTCAGATTTTTTCCCCATAGTTGGGAAGTTTTCTGCTAGTAATTCTATAAATATTCTTTTTATGCCATTTGTATCTTCTCCTTTTTATTGATGCCTATTAGTCTTATGTTGTTCATCTTTGCATCATCTTGTAGGAGTTGAATTATTATTTTCTGAATCCTTGTTTCTGAGAGATCTTTCCTAGTCACTAGCTGAAATGATGTGTTTAATTTCTGAAAGTCTATCTTCACTTTGTTTCAATCAGATTTGCCAACTTTTAATGGAGTTTTTAATTTCCTGTGTATCTTTTCTGATCTCTTCTGTGCATTCTATTTCTTTCCAATATTGTTCATTCAAGGTTTCCATCATTTTTCTATGGTCCTCTACTTTTTTTAACCAATGTCTACTTTAGATATGCTCAGTAATTCTTTCATTATAGTTATTATTTCTTTTTTACATGGGAGATTATTTCTGATCTGACTTCCTCTATACCTCCTCCTCAGTTGTCTCTTTAGTTCAGGTGCTATTTTTTCAGAGATTTCAGGTGTGTGAATTCCAATTTCTTCTATGCTGATGTCTCCTGGATTTTTTCTGGTGGGCTTTGGACCTGAGATTGCAGTTTGCTCCTTCATCTTATCATTTTCTATATCAGAAAGCACTCTTTATTTTGATTTCTATGATACTTTTTTTGCAAAATTTTGATAGTAGGTCCCATAACACTGCAATCAGAGCCTTTCTATAAACAGTATTTTCTTTAGGCATCTCTTCTGTGTGTCAGAGATTCTTGGCTTGTATGCATCCCAAGATCTTGTCTTCTCTATTGACTGAGAGTGAGATATTGGTTTCCATTTGGCACTGTCCTCTGTCCTTCAGTAGAGGGCTTTTGTGAAGTTATTATTCCAATGCTTCCTGATATTATTTTCCAAAGGAGAACATGTTATTAAAACAGATATGGTATCCTAGTTATAGTAATACAACTAGCAATACTAATAACAGCAAGTGAAATTTAAAAATTGACACATTTTGGTAACTAATGATTTTGTTCTTTAAACTATAAGAGCAAACACTGTAGCTATATAACAAATCAGATTGTAAACTGGTAATCTGTATGTAAACTAGTACCTCTGAGTTTTGTCTGAGCACCTTCCCATCACATACCTGGAGTTTTTCAGGCAAGCTAGTTCACCTGAATTACCTCATTCCACTTCTGTTCTGCAAAGGTCCTCCCTGTAGGTCCAGGCCACAGTCTCTTCTCTACTGGGCCTAGCTGTATGCTTCAGCTCCTCTTCCCAAATCTGCCTACAGCTTTCCTTTTAACAAATGTAAATACATTCACATTTTCTATTTTTTCATATTAAAGGCATTCATTTGTCTTTTTATATTGTTTGATCAGTTTTTTCATGTTTATATCTTATAATCTGAGCACCTACTTTGAAGATAACAATTCACAATGTATTAACCATTGTTACTCTCTGGCTATCTTGTTTTAAATTTTTGTATAATTATTTGTATTTTTTTCTCTTTTAAAATTTACCTTTTTACTTAAAATACATACATACCAACACATTTTGATTCTTGAAGGAAGCCAAGCCTACCACCCGTTGACCTGTAGGAAATGCCAGAAACTCACTTCCTCCAGAAACAGGATTTGTGCCCATAAACAAGGCTGAGCCAGAGGACCACAAGAGACTTTGATGATAATAGCAGTTGTAAAATTATGTTTGAAGACAGTGATGAGCATATCAGGGCATCCAGGTTGTGTTTGCCAGTGTTGGTAAAAGCTGCAATGTCCAAAGCTGCCAGAAATAGATTCACCCATCTACCTCTGAATGGTTAAGGGTCACTCTCAGAGCTCTAAACTCATGTTTCTTGATTTGTCTTGGACTCTTTGAGCTGAAAAACAATATAATCAATTCATTTTCTCCTAAAAACAGCCAGTATTGATTTCTGCTGCTTCCAACAAGGAACCCTCTCATAAGTTGAATCCAACTTACAACAAAGCTCTACAAAGCAAGCTGACTGTCAACAGGTTGTTCAACATTCTCAAATACCTATTTTACTCAATTATTAAATAAAAAATTGGTGGCCACATTAGTACAGTTATGATTATCTAGCAAGATAGTATATATAAAATACCAGATATGTAGTTGGAGCTGAATAATATTAATTCAGTGAAAAAAATCATAAGCACTTCAAGTTTTGATTCAGCTCACTTAAGGAGCCTTGTATTTCTATGTTATGAACCATGATAATTCATAAGAAATCTTTGGGTAGAAGTAAACAATGCAGCCTTGACTCTCAAGATTTTGAATAAGGCAGACATAGAGGTTAGATCCAGTGGACTAGGGTTGAGATAAGATTTTGTCTTTCTAGAAGTTAGAAGACCAGTTGTTTATAACATAGCAAGTACTAATAAAGAGAAATTTGAACAGAAAAGACTGTTGAAAAACGTGCTAAAGAGATATTAAGGCTCTGGATTAGAATTATCTTTGGTTGTAAAAAAGAGAAAGCCAACCAGAGAATTTTACACACCAGTTACCATGACACATTAAAAAATAAGAAGCATTAGCAGGTGGAGGAAAGTTCCTGTTTAAGTTAAATCTATACCTACTCTGTACCTTGTCATCATAAAATTGTTTATTGAAAAAGGCAAGAAGCTCTTTTGTGATTTTCAGCCTCTAACCACAAAAGTTTTACAGTTATCTTCCATGGAATGTAAACATTGACTGCAAAGCTGTGATAACTACAAATCTTCCTCTACATAGTTGATGTAAAATTATATTTGGACATATTACATTAATTATGAATTAATTTTTGCTAAAACTGAAACTAGAAATTCCATGTGACAAAACTATTCCCTTTCTCTGTATCCTCTTGCAGGAGTTAAAGACATTGTATTATAGTGAAACATGCATACTCATGCTTATAGCAGTGCAACTCATAATGTCTAAGTCTTGGACATGGCCTATACGTCTATCACCAGATGAAAGGGTAAAGAAAATGTGGTATTCATAAACAAGGAATACTAGTCTGCCATAAACTTGACTCATTTGTTGGGAAATCTATGCACCTGAAGGACAAAATATTAAGTGAAATAAATCAGAAATACAAGTTTAAATATTGCAATGTCTAAATAAATAGCAAAATGAATGATAGATAATAGGAAGCAGGGAGACATATTTCTCAAAGGGGAAAGAGATCAAGAGGTGGAGGAAGAAGGAGGGGATGGAGAAGGGTTGAAAGGAGGATGAAGATGTGTTATGGACATGTTTCAACTCCCCCTGAGGAATGTAACCAAGATTGGTGGCCATAATAGTACAGTTATGATTATTTAGCAAGATAGTATATACAAAATACCAGATATGCAGTTGGAGCTAAATAATATTAATTCAATGAAAACAATCATAAGCACTTCAAACTTTGATTCAGTTTCACTTAAGGAGCCTTGTATTTCTATGTCATGAATCAAGATCATATATATATATTATCTATAGACTTCATCTCCTGGCTTCTAGCACAAACTCTTCTGCCTCTGGTTTTAGATCCTTCAGCTTTTATCACAGAGTCTTTATATATAGGAAGCAGATATATTATCTGCTTCCTATTATCTATCATTCATTTTGCTATTTGTCATCTTGATATATATGTCATTGAGAGAGAGAGAGAGAGAGAGAGAGAGAGAGAGAGAGAGAGAGAGAGAGAGAGAGAGAAATGAAGAGGATCAAAGAGGGGAGGGTGAGGGAAATGGTATGAAAAATTCCTCCACTGAGGAATGTAGCAATTGTGTGCTGTAAACATGTATTAAAAAATGTTTTGCTAAAACACATTTTTGTACTAATTAGAGAAAATATTCCTGTAAAGTGAAAGTTACACAGTAGGTTGTGTGGAGGGCACCTAATGCCGCTGAGTTATTAGTTGTATTTCCTGATTCACCAGTATTTATGCAAAGATTCTTCTTTCTCACTTTGCTTTTCATAAACCTGGTTTTAAAATGAAATCTGTGATTCTAACAGATTTGTTTCTAAACAGAACATGAAGCTTATTCCCCTTTGTCTTGTTCCCTTAAAAAAGAAAAAAAAAACTTAGGAAAAGTAGTAGAGATGTTGGGCCAACTGATTGGGGTTAGGAAATGAAATACAGAAGAAAACAGAGCCAGGCACTGTAGACACCACCACACCAGATGGATCAGGAGAAAATGGTAGAAGAGAGAAATAGAATGTTAACTCAAGAAAGAAGAGAGTGAAGAAAACAATCTTAGTAGGGAAGACTAAGATTTATTTCTAATATGAAGAGTAGGAGCTCATGAAATCGTAATGGTGAACTCAAGAGAAGTAAGAGTAATGAAACAGAATCTTGGAGCAGCTATGAAAATATGAAATCTCAGCCACACATTATGTGATGGGGATTTGGAAGGAGGAAGATCAGGTCTTCCTTTGAGAATAAAGAGAAGGAGAAGATGATGGAAATTTATGAACAACAATGTTTATGTTCAAGTCCTTTAATATTTTAAAAGAAAAGTAGGAAGAGAAGTTAGTTTGAGTTCTGGAGGAAAATGGAGCAGGTTTTGAAATTGTTCAGAGTGAATCCTATAGAGAGACATCAAGAATTAAATTAAATAACTAGTAGATGCAGTAAGGATACAAACAACAGAACAGTGGATCCAATTAGCATTTTCTTGAATTTTTCTGTATGTGTAGAGAATATTTAACAGCCATTGAAGTACTAGGGACACTGGTTTTCCCATGTAGTTACAAAGTTTGTGGAAAGACCCAAGAACAAACTGGAACCACATAGAATGAAAATAATAGAGCTAGAAGCTAACTGCAGGACAGCCTGGTGGGAATATTTGACAATACTGCAATGTCCTCCAACAACTTGAAAATGTGAGAAATCAAAGTGTTTTTAATGTTTTGAATTTTGGAATAAATACATGATAGATAAAAAATAAGTGTTGCTACCATCCTATATTAGTCAGGGTTTTATTGGAGGAACAGATGTAATACAACACAAGATGTACAAATGTATAAGAAATTATAAGATTGGCTTACAATAGTCAACCACAGAGTGAGATGAAGAAACATGCAGAGGGCATCTGCATACTGGAGACTAAAGGATTCAGACCCAAGGTCTGAAGCTTGCTGCAGTGTTCCGTGTAAGTCTGTATCAGTCAGTCAAAGGGTCTGTGACGGAAGGATTGGAAGGCTGAGGAGTCTGCAACAGACAGCTAGAGTCTGTGACGGAAGGTTGAAGACTCTGTGATAAAAGCTGAAGGATCTAAAACCAGAGGCAGAAGAGTTTGTGCTAGAAGCCAGGAGATGAAGTCTAAGCTAACTGTGGAGACTGACGTTCTTGGGCTGGGGAGATGGCTCAGTGGAATAAGCGCTACCCTGGCAAGCGCAGGGGCCTGAGTTCTTCTGCAGAAGTGGAATGCCTAAACCTTCCTCAACCCCTTTATATACGCTTTTTGTGCTGAGTCACTCTGGGGAGAGCCCCTCCTCACCCCATGGGTGGGGCCCCCATGTTCCATTGTATGGAACCCCCAAGGCGATCTAGCCAAGTTGACACCATGTATTGACCACTATACATTCGAAGGAGAATGGCTCCCAGCATGCTGGACCAGATGATACAATCTGAGTAAATATATAAGCATATGTAAGAAAAGTGTCATCGAAGCCAAGAAATGGACTAAAAGAGCACTGTTGAAGGAGACAGCCATCTTTGTCTGTGGACTTTGAGTTTTCTGGTCCTATTGTCACGGCCATCCCTGAAGTTGAGTGAGGTATGACAACTGTTCTGGGCCTTATGTTGTTTGACTTCCTTCCTTGTAGACTTGTCCTGAGTGTCATGGTTACTGAGACAATTCTTTTGTATTATAAATGTATTAAATAGCGACTCATTTTATGAATCAATCACATGAACTGGGCTTCCCCGAGCCAATCTCTGAAAGCCAGCCCACTAAAGAACCAATCATAGGTTTCTGAGTCTGCAAGGCTGAGATGACAGCATTTACAGAACTCACCAATATAAGGCCCTTTTCTTTCACTCAATCTGGGCAAGTCAGCCTTCTTCTGAACATTTTGAGGCCAGAAAAGGTGGGTGTGATGGTAGTGGTAGTGGTAGTGGTAGTGGTAGTGGTAGTGGTAGTGGTAGTGAAGGTGTTGTTGTTGTCAGTGATGGTGGTGGTGGTGTATGTGTGTGTGTGTGTGTGTGTGTGTGTGTGTGTGTGTGTTTAACAGGTTGGAAGGGTTTGCACCTTTCACTTGACTTGCCATATGAATGTCCTTTCTAGGTCCTCCAGATGGCCCAGGAAAGTAGAGTCTTTATTGTAAAGAAAAATCACCGTGTGCATTGCAGGGTAAATCCTATGCTGAAGTCAGATCAGTGACATTGTGCAGCCCTTGAGGAATTAAGGGACACCAGCTTTGTATGACTAATTGTTTTTATAAAACTCTGGGTGATGTCTCTAGATTGGGAATTTTCCATTTCTGCAAGGAAGATAGCATCTTGGAAAAAAAGAAAGGAGATGTTTCCTTAAAATGCTCACCCAAGCTGGACTTCTAAAAAAGTCTTCCAGCCATAAGCCTGGATCCCTTCAGACCCCCACAGGTCTTTCCTGCTTTAGAAAATAAGAGTTTTCCATGCAGGTGAAATGCCTCCAGGAAGAGTTCAGATTTTAATCTCCAGCACTGATATCTGTGTGTATGACAGTTCTCTGCAGTCCTCCGCCTGACTAGAAGATAAACATGGGAGTTTAGAATTCAAAAAAACAATCTCTGTCCATCTGGATATCTTCTCACTTTCTCCACCTCCAAATTTCACACTGGAGATTTTATATATGCTGTGAGGTCAGGTATGGGAAAGAGAGAGGATGGAAAGATTTTTTTTTTAACATAAATCTATGACTGTTCTGCCCAAGATATTCTCCAGCTATGTAACAAGAAAAGACACAAATGCACACACACCAGTGGAAATCCCTGGACTATCAGAGACAGGACTGGATGGTGGGATCAGGAATAGAGGCTTAGGTGAGTGTGTGGAGCACAAAGTGACTAGAAACTAGGCCCCAGAGAATAAGAGGAGAGCCTGGCCCCAAGGTCCTGACCCCTGGAGGAAACACTGAGTAGAAAAGGCACACAGAATACCAAGAATAAAAACGTCCCTGGGCTTAGGTCCTTAGACAGTACAACCATTAATTGGGAGATCTAATGCCAAAGGGGATGCCAGATTTTCTGTGTGCACAAGTCTGATTTTCATAATTCTAGAGCTATAAGAATATTATAAAATATGGTGATTTAATGAATCAAGACAATGTAAAGGTATTTTAAATTAAAAAAAAAACAGCAATGCTTCTGTGTTCTTTAGAGATAAGGTTTTGGGACAGGAGTGGCAGCTACTATGAGCTAGGTTTATGGGTTCCCCTCTCCACCTGCTCTCCTGGACCTGTGAAGGCCTCTGCTGGCCCGTGAAGGGGAGTGTGTACTCCCCACTCCCCTTCCAAATGTTCACCTCTGGTTCAGTGTCATCCAGGGCATTGAGGGTCCTAGGAGGCACCATGCCAGCCCATGCCTGGTGAGGAGCTGGACACACTGCAGGGTCTATCCACACCAGCCACAATCAATACTCACATGGGTCTGTAGAGGCCAGAATCCTGTTCTTCTTAACAGTATTCAAATATACCACAAGCATAGCATGATGACTGCACAGTAGATTGCCCAGATGCAATTCTGGCTCTTCCACTGTCACTTAGAAAAACCAACATGCCATAAATTATATGTGAGGCAGTTCTAGACTCATTACACAGCTAAATGATGCAGTCAGAAATCCAGGGTGTATTCAGCTGTCCCTTCTACACCTCTATCATGTGTTGGGTGGTTGGACATAAGGCTTATTGCCACATGGTCACGTGGTGGTTAGTATTACACACGCATCTATTTTTTAATGATAGCATCAAAATCTGATAGAGAAGAGAAGAAAAGGCCTATTTTAATGCCAGATTCTGGCTTTTCAGAAAGAAAATATGTTTCAGAAAGAGTTTTGTCTGTTCTTGTCCCCCATCTCCATACAACTAATGTCCCCGTCCATCCAAGAGGATTGTGTCACTCCAAGTGCAAAGGAAATTTGATAAATGAATGCATAGCATTTAAACCTGTCATGAGAAGTGGATTAGGCATTAAGAAAAAGAAAACAAGTGACAGTTGGTAGGTAACTTTAGTGAAGCAGGCAACTTTATCTTTTATAGACTACTCTAATGGAGCAATATGTCACATCAGAACTCAGTGGCTAAAAACTGATTTGCTATTTTCATAAATCAGTGGATTGGCTGCACAGGTCCACTGAGTTGGGGCAGGCTTAGCTAGTTGTGGCTGGGCTGGCTCACACATCTGCAGTCAGTCAGTGGGTAGGTTGGTTAAGGGCTACCTGGTATGGAGCAGCCGCAGCTGGTGTGACCCATGTCAACTGCATGGCTGCTCATCTTCCATTAGGCCACTGCAGGCATGTTCTCAGGATGGAAGAAGGAAGCCCAGTGAGAAAGCTGAAGCCAAAGAGTGTGTTGAGACCCAGGCCACCTGCAGCCATTCCTAACCTATCTATTAGCCAGAGAGATTTCAAGTCAGCCCTAGTTTAAGAGAGGAAGAAATAGAGTTGTGGCAAAAGTCTATTGCAAAGTTCTGAGAAGAACTGAGGCCATGCTTATAGATCATCTGTCCCAACAATCAGTGGAACTCTCTGGGGTTCATTCCAGATGCATGACCATGGACAAGTTATCTAATCTCTCAGGCTCCATTGCCCCACCTGCAAAATAGGGATAATAATAAAATCTAGTTTACAGGTCCTTATACATATTATCCACGCATTGATCTATGTCAGGTTGCTCACCAGGATGTCTTCCCTTGGTAAATTACCATGTACTGACCAGTGTGAGACCTCATGATCATCGGCCAGTGTCCAAGCACAGCAACCCTAAGCTTAAATATTGTACAGACAGAGTTGTAACCAATTAAAACTGTGATGCTTGAGACAGAGCATAAATTTCACACTCATATTTCATTTTATAATTCAACATGCTGCTTACACATTGTCCATACACAATGACAAGGTCATCCTTGCTTTATTTAAGTAATTCTATCTGCTAACTGAACTCTCTCTAAGGAGCTTCTATACACTGAAGGAGCTTCCATGCTGTCAACATGTGGAGGTTATTAATATTTAAGTAATACATTCTTCTTCAAAGTGTGTATTATTTTACATTTTTTAATACCCTGTAAATATGGAAATGCATCAGGGCTGAGGTCTGGCTAAGCTGACCCAAGTTTCTACACTGCCTTCACAGTAGAGGTGAGAGAGGAAGTCAGGAGGATGGGGAGGGAACATTGGCTGGGAGCACATCTTTGCCTGCAGGGCCGCTGCCTCCCTCCCAGTTCAGAAAGCAGCCTGGAGCACCATAGGATGGGTTCAAGCCAGCCTGGCTTTCTATTTAGTTCTCTGCTCCTCCTAAGGCCAGGTAAATGAGGAAGAGACAAACCTATCACCCATATGGCAGTGTAACACAAACTCATTTAACCTTGACCCTTAGTTAAGGAAACATTACCTTACAATCCTACTGGACTGAGGGCTCAAATACATGCATACACACACACACACACACACACACACACACACATTAGCAAATGTATGTACCTTTATGAAACTGAAATAACTTCGTGAAATAATATTTGCCTTTTGTATGTGTATTGTCCTCTAGCATTTATTCTTCTATTGTATTATCTTTCCTACTTGTATTTTCATCTTTTGAAATGCTCTCGTGACAAATTCAACTAGTTGAAAAAAGATATCTGAGCAATTCAAAAGCAGTGACATGCACCATCCTATGAAGAGCATTGTACACAACCCCTCTCTTTTCCAGATTCACTGGAGGGCAGCTTCAGAAGGTTCTGTGGTAGAATCTATCTACAGGGAGGTTTAGAGCAGGGAATCCAGGGCAGCCAGGGAAGGGTTCCCGGGCTCTACAGCTGGCTTGGGCAATTATTATCTCAGTCACCCTGATATGGTTAAGTCAGCCATGGGGCCTTGCTCTTCTCTTAAGAACATGAGGAGGCTGATGCCCTTTCACTGCTGTATGCATTTGAAATGTAGTCACTTAGTCCAGCTCCTAACCCAAAGTGAGCCAGATAGAACTTCTTTTAAAAACCTCTATCACTTGTTAGCTGCCTGGTGAAGCTATTTAGTCCCATTTGTTTCTGACTGTCAGAAAGGCAGGTTAGTGTAGGACTGGATGCAACAAAAATATGTCTTAATACCAAATGAACAAATTAAGTCTTACATATCAGCCCCCTATTTCAGAAGCTCTGTGTAGTGCACAATCCACTCAACTACCCCCAAAGGGCTTGTGGATATATACTGATTCAAAGTTATTTTTCTTTAGCATTCTTTTGCTGGGATTGCCTTCAAATCCTGTGGAACAGTCACTGACTCTCCTCAATGGGAGCAAGTCCTTAAATGTTCAGACCAAATTAGCTATGGGAAGAGGCCAAAATTCCTTTGATCCCAGATGTGGTGGCAGTGGGAATGAGCCACTCAGACTGACTCCTGGAAGCATCATTGACAGGTGTTCCCAGCTGCTGTCCCTTTGCCCTGTGCAGCTTCTAGCTTATGAGTGATCTTGATAGAATGTGAAGGGAAGTCCTGGTGAAACAAGGGACTGGTATTTTGGCCTCTTTCATCATAACTGGCATCATAGGCTGGCAGAACATCAGTCACCCACATCTTAAAGGAGGAGAGGCTTAATGTAGCTTATAGCTTCAGAGGTCTTAAGTCTATATATGGTTGGCCAGATCTGAGAGAAAAATAGCATGGTAGAAGAGCCTGACAGAAAAAAGAATCTGCTCACATCATGGAGGCCAGGAAGCAGAAAGTGAAGAGAAGAACCAAGGAGAGAGATACATTTTTCTAGGTCATGCTCCCAGTAACCCACCTCCAACCAGGCCCCATGTCCCAACAGTAAGTTAGGTATTGTATCCCCATATTTAATCACCTTCCAAACTCACTGAAGCTGTGAAGGTCATTTTATATCTGAAACACAACAACTTGTACATCTGCTTAGTTCATTTTTAGGGTAAGAGCTTGAAATAGCCATAAAATAAGCAAGATGAATTTCTGTCACTCATATAAGGGCTCAATGACTGTTAAGTAAGTCTTAATGAGTGGAAAGCTTCCTCAAATAAAGAAATGTGCCTTCTATGGCAAGGACTTAACATCTACTAGTTCCAGAAGATACCCCAGGTTACCCTTGGGAGGGCCCTAAAAGGATTCTTCACATGTGAACTTTGCTTTCACTCTACTCTGGTTTCTACTTCATACATGCACACAGAGTCCGCAGGAAAAATGCCATGAGAGCCAGTGCCCACTCTGGAAATACCGGAGCCTCACTGTACCACAGGGAGCGCTCCAGGGCACTGCAAATCCTCTGGCTCCTCTTGAAGCTGACCAAGGGCTTACTCCCAAAAGAGGCTAGGAGAGATAAGGGAGTGGCTGTCTCTCAGACTTCATGCCATAGTCGTGTGTGTGTGTGTGTGTGTGTGTGTGTGTGTATGCATGTGCGTGCGTGTGTGTGGCAGGCTCAGCCCACCTTGGCTGCAGGGTTGGCATGGTAGGTGGTGCCAGGGATTAAACCACTGTCCCTGAGAGCTTGCCTAAGCAGGTGCTTTAGACCGCTGAGTTACCTTGCCAGCCCATTCATGCCATAGTGTCATGTGGCCCATCTGAAAACACCTCCTGGGACTAGATAGAAAGTTTTCATCACTCTGCTACTCACCTCTTTTATTCATATGGAGCTTGAAATGAGTTGAGGAGACAGATAAGAATAGGTTTTACTCCAGCTAAGTTTCTGTTTGGATCATTATTCAAGGTCCTCAAACATTCTCCAGGTAACCAACAGAAAAACACCTGATGATATTATGACTGTTAAGCACCTTATGAACTGTATCTTTTTTTCCCCCTGTATCACAGATCAAACTTGGGACCTTGCACTTGCCAGGAAGGTGCTTCAATCACTGAGCTATCTCCTTAGCCCTATATTTTCTTAGTTTAGTATTCTTTTGTATATTTTCCTGTTACCTGAATTCTTGGTGCTCTGGAAGCTGGCACTTTGCTATCCTGGAGAGGCTGCTCCACCCAAGGTCAATTCCCAGTGATGCAATTGCCCTCACCTGTTTCCTAGGTATATTATTTAGAGTGCTCTAGAGGAAAAGACCAAGAGACTATATATAATTATGCTATGGGCTAAAGCACAGTCATCTTGGTTTAGAAAAGACATCCTGATTTCACTAATCTTGTCAGATAAAAAAAATCACATTTTTAAAAATATAGGTCTTGCTTTATCTTGATCTTAACCATCCAGCAGAAAAGTATAAAAGCAAGGTATAAAAAGTAAAGCCATATTAATATGCTGAGCTGTAAAAGGCTCAAGTCAACAACTTTTGACATTGCCTACTTTATGAATAACCCACCACTATTATGGACTACTGGACTGTCTTGGATTATCTTGCTGAATTCACACACCTACAATATTTAAATGACAATGGAATACCCATATCTGACAAAACTAAGCAAAACTAAACAAAAAAGGGGGATATAAATGCAGGACCATTTTGTATCTGTATGTACAAAATAGTTAGGCTAGATATATAGCTACTTTCTCTTAGCTCAATGAGAAGAAAGATTTGTACTAATAGTGTTTAGACAAGATATCATGTCTGCATCTTATACTATGAATAACTACTACAAAGACAACAATATTCAATGTATTAATCATTGAAACTGTCTTACTAATCTGTTTTGAAACTGTCTCATTGCTATTTCTTTCTCAGTAAAATTAATATTTAGAAAGATAGGGTAAATTGAACTGTATATATTGCAGGGTAATAATAAGCTTCTCTTCTGGAGGGTTAAGTTTGCAGATCAAAAACTGAAGAAAAGGTAGGGCTGCAAGGTCAGCCAACATTTTGGCCCTAGCCTTTCAAGGTCAGTGAAGACTCAGAACATAGGAGAACCTGTACTATAACATCATGCAACTCAGTTGTGTCTCAAATTTTCTGATCAAGAAGATTATGACACCACAGAGGCATGTGATTGATGATGTATAGTGTGCCTAAGGAGAGTCACATGGAGAGAAAACTTTCTCTCAGGCTTTCACAGAGAGCAAATTGGTCAAGCAATGGCCGTGACTCATCCACATAGCTGACACTGACAAAGGATCTACAAAGTGAGGTACAGCGATTCTGGATAAATGCTGAGGGGCTCTGACTGGCCTTTTCAGATACAAAAGTTACATTTCTTGTTATATAGGTCTTGCTTTGTCTTGGTCTTAACCATCCAGCAGAAAAGTATAAAAATGAGGTATATTAATATGTCTTAATATGTCTTATTAGTATGTTTTAATATGTTCAGCATATTAATATGTCTTTACTTTATATATTTCGTTTTTATACTTTTCTGCTGGATGGTTAAGACCAAGACAAAGCAAGACCTATATAACAAGAAATGTAACTTTTGTATCTGATAAGGTCAGTCAAGTCCCCTCAGGATTTATCCTGTAACCCTGTACCTCACTTTGTAGATCCTTTTTCAGTGTCAGCCATGTGGATGAGTC
>NW_004524578.1:34023039-34055924 GCF_000260255.1 Octodon degus
TGTCAGATCCTCTCAAGATTTACCCGAAAACCTTATACTGCAGTTTGTAGGTCCTTTTTCAGTGTCAGCCATGTGGATGAGTCATGGCCATTGCTTGACCAATTTGCTCTCTGTGAAAGCCTGAGAGAAAGTTTTCTCTCCATGTGACCCCATTTTTGGAACCCCTTTTTGAAACACAAGCCCTGATTCCAGAGCACCATTTGTTCCAACAGGAGACTGGATTTGGGGCCGTTAGACCCAGTTTTCCTTGGTGGTCCCATTTGTTTGAAATTGTGTTAGTCAGGTTAGATTCCACCACTTGGGTTTGTGTGTCTTTGTTTATGGTGTCTCTGTGTGTCTCATATGCCTGTGTTTTTAAGTCTCAGTTGAATCTATTGTCACCACCTTCATTATTGTGAGCATCAGACTCCTCCATGACCTCCCTGAATTTGTCTTCTTTGTCCATGCAATTGGAGGTCCCAACTCCACCATGAAGGGCCTACTGGTGGCAGACCCATGCCTCTTTTGCCCCTGCATCAGATGCTAGTTGTAGGAATTGGAAAACAGGTTGGTAGTGGTGTATGTCCCCTTTTAAAACTAGTGATCTCTATTATTGGAAAGCTCAGAATTCTCCCTTTTCCAAACAGCCTCATCACTTTCCTTGAGTCAGTTTTTAGGACCCATTGGCCCATCTGGGATGATTATCAACAGATTTTGTTTCCTAGACACTGGATTTAGGTAAGTCATTTGGTGCTTCAAGTTTTTTGTCTTTGTCTATTGATTATAATTGTTTTTATTTTTCCTTATATAGTTTCATTAAAATGATGATAAATCTAAGTTAAAACATAAGATTATAAGGTTATGATTCTTCTTCAATGGGGAATTTTATACCAGTTTTGTTCTTGTGTATATTATATTTGAACTAGTTACTAAATTTACTGGTATTTCTTGCTTGACTTTATTCAGACAGTAGCACTACAGAGAGTAATGTTAGAATGACCCCCCAGTGGACTTTAATATAAAGTTCTGCAAAATGGGTCTTTTAAATACAATCTTGCTCTGACTTAGAAAAAATATACATACCTAAATAATAAAGCATGGAACTTCCTCCACTAGTTCAAAGATGCTAGGTAGGTGGCCATTGGAGGACAGGTTTCACTGGGACAGACTGGCTCATATCATCCTCCACACTCTAAAAGAAGTGTCAAGCCTGCTCTGCTTCAGTTTGCTTTATCTGGCCTTGGTCATCTTTTTCTTATCACTTTGTACTTTTCTTTTAGAGACATGTAAAATTAAAAAGAAAAGAACTCTAGATTGTTCCAAAACTTTTCCTCCTAGTCAATAATTAAGTTAAACCCACAGAAAATGAATGCTTGCTAATGCTGAAGACAGAAAAGTCATCTTACGGTAGGGTGTATATCCCATCTCTGAGTCAGATAAGACATCAGAATTTTGCCTATTCAGGATAACATACATAAAAGCCATGTCCTAGCGTAGGGTCCTGGGCAGGTCTCCCTTGGTAAACTAAACCTGAGATACAGTGGAAAGAACTGACTTCTGGGTGACACCAGAAGGACCTATTACCAAAAGTGCCACACTGAGAAACCAAAACACATTTAGCCTAAGGGAGGATCTCCAACTTTTCCTCTTCTCCTCCTACATCTAGTTATTATTTATATGTATAGGAAAAATATTTTGATAGTAACTTGTGGGCTTTAAAACATTTACTATAATCTTATAAAACACTAGGTAATCTTGCTCATCCTTCTAACTATCCCTTATAGAACTTTGACAAACAGTGGTTGCTGTGAGAGCTAGTTACTCTTACAGCAACTGCCGTTCTTAAAGCAGAGGACAGGTTTTTTCAGCATCTCTTTGGTGAATCCCCACTGAAGCCAATGGTCAATGAAATGTTGACCTGACAGCTGGATTCCTTTCTAGAGACTGATCTCTGGTTTTATGTGCCAATAGAAACTAAAAATAACTGAGGGGCCATGGCCAGAGCTACTCTCTGGTGGACACCCAAATGTTCCTCAGTGGAAGCTGGATCCCCACAGCAGAAAAATCTCTCAACTTATCTATTGTACTTGTCTTTCTCTGCTAGTAAAATACAAATTTTCCCTAAGCTTTTCAGTTGACTTCAGAATCACTTAGACTACCCCTCCCTTTAGAAATTAGTCTCAGAAGCTTGCAGCAACTGTTTACATTTCACAACATTTAGTAGGGTAATGATTTACATTTGTGCCTTACACATGCTAGCTAAGAGTGAAAAAGACATTTTAGTAAGAGTAAAAAAAGAGATTTTCTTCTTTGCTCCATGCATGAAAGACTAGTATGCCTTTACTAACGTATAAAGCGTGATTGTCAGATGATAAATATGTTTAACCTGTGAGCACTTCAAAATTTTAATGAAGCATAGCTTTGTCCTGATGCTGGGAAGCATTTTCTTGGTAATGAGAAAAAGGAAACAGGTGTCTTGGAGACTTCTTTGCACTAGGGCCGAGGGCAGAATTCCTCAAGTCAATTGTCCCTTTTACCTACCTGTAGAGATGATTTTTCATAGCACAGCAGAAGAAATGCTTTAACTACTTCCAGCTCGCTTTTTTATATATGTCTTCCTTATTTCAAAGAATAAAAAGCAACAGTTTATTATGAAGCTATGTTTTAACCCTTATATGTTGAAAAACACTAGTTGATACTTTTCAGCACACTCACATAACTGCTTATTCTTTAGAGCCAAAATGGAATGCAAAAGGAAGTATTAATTATGATAGATTTTTACAACAAAAATCATATTGTAGGGGCCAGGGAGATGGCTCAGTGGAATAAGCACTTCCCTGGCAAGCGCAAGGGCCAGAGTTCAATCCCTGGTTCCACCAAAAAAAGAAGAAAAAAAAAATCATATTGTAAAAAAAGAGGAAAAATGGTCAAATTGCCATATGTTCAAACTTTCTTTACATTAAAAAATTAATAGTGTCCTTGATGAGAGAAATACATATTATTTTATGGGAAACCATTACTGGTTCCTTTTGGTAGAAATATTTGTTGAATGTATTCAGAATTATCCAGTTGATCCTATTATTAGGCCAATGCATACTTAATTGTTTCTTTGGCTGTCTCCTTCAGACTTAAAGCTATATACCTATCCAAAATAAAAATGCATGGTAGGGATGATTGTCTCTGACTGCAGATCAACAACTATGACCCTCTTCATTCTGAAGAAGCTAGATTGGTCATTACCCATTACTCCTTCATGGAAGTTCAGGCTACTTCTTCAGAGGAGGAATGTTGTAGACAACTGAGTTAGATAAAAAAATATTATAGGCAGTCATATAGGGTGAGGCCCTTAGAGGTGCCAGTGCAAAAGACAAAAAGTCTTGCAACTGTGGGAGAGACAGACACCTTCAGGGGTGGGCCAGAACTCAAGACAAAAGATAGAATAAAGGTACCCACATACCTCCATAAGGATAAACATCAGGGATTGATATTCTAAATAGTTCTCGGTCACCTTGAGAAAGCCAGAAAAAGTCACTAACTCAACCCTGTACAGAAAAAGCCCTTATCTGTATTAATTTGCTGTATACCTTGTTTCCCTATGTAAACATGATCTAACAGGGTGGACTATGTGCCACCCTTGGTAAAGAGTGTTGCTTCTATGCTAATAATTTGGGAATTGTTTTTAAAAAATTTAAATAAGGTATGGAAATAGATAAATGCACAAAAGATCACTAAGCCTTCCAAGGGTGGTACACCCCAATGTATAACTGGAATCCATGGTTAACCTCTTTGTTGACTAGCTTAGTGGGGCCCATTGTATTACTGTTACTGTCTCCCATGATCAAGCTCTGCCTGGTTCATTAGATACTTAAAATCTTCAGATTGAGCTGGACCAGATTCAGCTCTTGGTTCTAATAGGGGCATACCGATATCAACTTCTGGAAGTCAGGTCCAACTAAGAAGGACATCTTCCTGTACCTTAAGAAGTATCCTTGATGGGACAATGTTATGGGCTAAAGCATAGCCATCTTGGGTTAGAAGAGACATCCTGGAACCAGATAGACTTTAACTGACCTAAGTAATATGCCCCTTCCTCCTTCCTATGTAGCAGGACATTCCAGCCCATAGGAGGAGACAATGAAAAAAGCTAACAGACCTCCACTGTGTTATGCAAATTTCTGCCACACTGACACATTCCAACCCAAATAAGGAAATGTTCTTGCCTCTCTGACCACCCAGAACCTTGACCCTATAAAATCTGTAGTTGTAGCCCCACTCAGGGTCAACATTCTGAACCACATGTTGGATGTTGTCCACTGGCTGGCTAATAAATCTTGTTTGTCTATCTTCAGCCTCTGTGGGTGAATCTACACTCTCTGGGTTTTGGGAGGGAGTTTTGCTGCAACTATTATAAAAAGGAATTTATTAGGTTCACACTCTCAAAGGTGGAATAACCCCACAATGGCCATCTGTACCCTGGAGAGTTAGAAGATCCAGCATCTGCTAGTCCAAGAAGCTGCAAGTCTCAGACCATGTGGGACTAGTGATGTAGTCCTTCCGTGGCTAAAGAACTGGAAGCTCCCTAGAGATGTTCCAGGGCGACTCTATATGGACAGGCTGGGGAAGCTGGAGAGAAATTCACAAGCGATGACATTAGCAAATGATGCACTTGACTATAAAGTGAGCTTTGGTGGCCTGGCAGGCTTCCTTTTTCCACGGGCCTGCAACTACTGGAGAGTGCCGACCTTCAGGAGGGTCTTCCCCCTCAGTTTGCTGATTCACATACAGATAATCTCTGGACCTACCCTCCCAGACACAATCAGGTGTGCATTATTAATTCCAAGGTAGCACATGATCCCATCAAGTTGACAAACAAGACTTGCCACCACAGTAGGCAAACAGACCAATCCAATATCCACCGACAGGCTCCTTTATGAAGCATTCATAGATTAGGCTCACATTCTTTTCCTTCTCACCTTGCCCTAATCACCCTAAGGCCAAGTACTGGACTACAAGGATCAGACCTACCAGTGAATCCTAAACTTCCTACCCTGCATACTCTGACTTGTGCATCTCTTTCCACAGTGTACACACACATACATGCATGCACATGTGCGTGTGTGTGTGTGCGCGCGCACACACACACACACACACACACACACACACACAGTAGCCCATGTTTTTCCCTCATTCATTTCCCTGACTCACCTAGTTACTCCCATGGATGTCTCTGGGTGATTTAGTATATCCTCTTCTCTTGGGAGCTGTGGGTAACAGACCATCTTTTTAATACCAGTTATCTCCTGATCTGTCTACCTACATAACAATTACACTGTCCTTTCAAAGTGAACAGGTATTGGTGATATTTCAATGGGGGAGCACTCATACAAGCAACATCCAATCCAGAACTTTGTGTTAACTATTCAAATAGCATCATTTTTTGTAGAGTACATCATAAACAACTTCTCAGTTGATCTAACTCTATTAATGTCTGTCCTCATCTTAGAGACAAAAATTGGAATTGTTTCAACAATGACAACATTACTGAAAGATGGTTATACTTTCTGTATGGCTCTATGTGAGGCTCTATAGTCAAAATGTAGAATTCAGAATGTACTGCTGGTTTAAAGGAGGTGTCAAAACACACACCAATGAAGAAAAGCAATCATAGCTTTTAATACTTCCTGAGCTCTTTCTACGTGCCAGGCACCAGTGTGGGTAATTTTCATACATTAACTTAAATAACCCTCATGTCAACACTGAGTGTGAGCCCCATGGTAGAGACCACTGTGATTTTCCTGTTTCACAGATAAACTCAGATTAACAGCCTGAAAATTTATGTCATACAATATTAGAGCTGAAAATAACTCTAAAGGTCAACATTTTACTTTTCAGTTGAAGTAAATATCTTTATATGTCCTACTCAACTTGAAAGTTTTGTTATTTTTAAGCATAATTCCCCAATAAGGTATACATACTCTGATCTGCTAGTAGTGAGTTCTGACTGCTTGACCTTTAGCCCAACAATGTCATTTATGGGAAATGAGGCCTCCTATAATAATATCAAGCCCCATAATCCATCATGAATACTTTGAAAGCACTAAAGGGAAATGTGTTACAATAACCAAACATACCTAGTATATATCACACAGCTTGCCTAAATATTTCCCATTTATGCTATTTTGAGAACTGGCTCCTAGCCCAGTTCCGACAACAGTGTTCACAATTAAGTGAAAGAACATGTGAGTATAGTAGTTGAAAATACAATCCCCCTCAGAGGAATATTAGTTACAAGTTTACTCTCTTATGTATGTAAGATCCCCTTTTAAGAATTTAAGAAATATGGATTCTACAGTTGTCTCACTTATGGGGAAAATGTGTGTCCTATTAAGTTTCTAGAAGACAATAGTATGTCGACTCTCATCAGCCTTCCCTTCAAAGATTCTGCAGAAGCCAAGCCCAGAAGCCCCTCCTCATACTACCTCTCCCACAGCAACTGCCTTGCCCTTGGCAAAGGCACAAACATTTTGTTCTGCTCAACCCTGGTTGCATTAATAAGCCAAGTGTCCTAGACAGCAGAAGTTACCACAGAACTGTCCCCAAGCCAGCTCAAAGGGCACCAGGAACTCAGTACCTGGCCAGAGTCCCACTGTGTTTTTGGATTATAGCCCTTGGTGGCATAGCTCCATCTTTGGGTATAGCCTATCTTAGGGCCAAGTCCATTGGCTAATGACAATCTAATACTTTCATTTAGCTGGGTTGTGGTGAGGAAAATGCTAACATAATTTCAATGAATGGGATGAATCCATCTTCTTCCCCACTTCTGAATGCATATGCACCAAGTCTAAAGCTTAAGGAGAGAAGAATGCTTTGGATATGATGTTTTTCAAGATTGAACAGATGGCTTAGATCTACTGAATTGCAGCTTTAAATTAGTACATTTTATACTTTTCTCATAAATTAAGAGAAATGACAATGTATTGAGCTAGAAAAGAGGGTTTCAAGTTCTTTTAAATTGTGCTCAAAAGTTTCTAATTTTAATTTTGAAAAGGGAAAAGGGATCTTGGTTGACATTCACTGAGTATGTGAATGCCAAACAAAGTCATTAGATTCTTGCCATAATACCTGTGCTCTGAATTTTGCCAATTAAAATCAGCATAATGTTTCAAGTCAAGTTATAAGTTTGATTTGAATTTGCAGTCATTCAGTAAGTTATCAGTAGAATCATGAATCACATGTTGTCATAAATCAATGCACATGTCTGGGGGTATAGCTCAGTGGCAAAGTTCCTGGCAATCACAAGGTCCTGAGTTCAATTCTTGAAATAAATAAATAAACAAATAAATACACTTTCACAGTTACAGTGTAACTGGTCCAACTCGTTGCTTTAGGTGTTCACTCAACTGCTTTATCCATTTATTAGTTTGGCCAAGACTATATTGGCATATGTTTGATCAGCTTCCTACCCCCTGCATAAATTTTTACCTTTATCTGTAAGATTAGGAGGTAAACAAAGATATATATATATATATATATATATATATATATATATATATATATATAATGTAATATATAATATACATGGATACATAGACATACTACTACACAGACAAACACATTGCTTTCTTTATATATAATTTTCCATATTCCTTGCCAAAAAATGCAGGAAGAGTCTTTGTCATATCATGCTGGATTGTGTACTGGAAGGAAGTACAGGTTTCCCTTGGGGTAGAAACAGAGAGAGAACAGATAGAGAATGTGACTCTCTCTCTCTCTCTCTCTCTCTCTCTATATATATATATATATATATATATATATTACACATATTTTCCCCCTCAATTGTTTTTCCTATCATAAAGCATTCCAAGACATAGGAAAACAGAATCATACCAATCACTCTGAATCCATTTATTTGTTAAGCTCTAAGAGTCCTCTAAAAATAATACTTCCAAGCCTATTTCCAACATCATGCTTTTGAAAAATCATTCTGTCTGTGGGGTTTAAAGCACAAAATGACATAAGAATAATAACATTGCTTTGAAGGAGGACGTTCCTCTTTTACCCTCAGTTCTCTAATTGTTCAGAGAAGGATGTAGTGGATGATTTCTACAAGGAAAGTTTGCTTAGCCCCAAAATGAGAAGGCAAAGAAAGGGGAACAGAATACTGACTTGGAGTAGACGTAAATGAGTATTAATGGCTTCCCCATCTCCTTTGATGAAATGAGTTAACTACTGGCAAGCAGAATTGAGGATCCATCTTAGGGCAAACTTTCTGACTCTTCTAGGCCCTGCCAACATCTTAACCAAAAAGGATTTCCCAGAATAACTCTCCAAAGACTTTTTTAGTGTGATGTTGTTTTTGTAAACTTGGTTTTCTGTTCCTGTGCTGTTTATCTTAAATTTTAAATGTTCTCGACTTTTATGTTTTTGTTACCCAAGTAATACACCAAGTAACTCATGTTTATCATAGAAATAATGAAAATACAGGTAAACAACAAGAAAAAAATGATCTATAACTCCACCACCAAGAGATAAGCACTGTTTATCATCCCGGGGCATAGGCTTTCAGATTTTTCTCTCTCCCTCTCTCTCTCTCTCTCTCTCTCTCTCTCTCTCTCTCTCTCTCTCTCTCTCTGGGAAATTGGTTAAATAACTGATATTGCAGTCATAAAACAGAGATACTAAGAAGAATATACATGTGACACACCAGTATTAGGCCTTGGCCTTCTGTTTGTCCAAAATCCACTCTTTGGTTTCTTTTCGGCCTTGGTCGTGGCAAGCAAAATTGCTGAACGTCAACTTCATTTTTATCTGGCAACCTTGAACTTACTCAGCGATCTGTTGGTGGAGTTGATCCCATCTCATCCAAATGCCAGTAATGTCAGCATCACAAGTATGACACAGCCAGATTTCCAGTTGATATCTGAATACTTCCCTAAAAATGTAATACTTTTAGAAATAACTTGTAGGAAAAATATATTTGTGTACTTCATGCATTGAAATTTTACAGAGTGCAAATATTACATGTCTGTGAAGTGAAATCCTATATTAATAATTAATAATCAAGGGCCAACCAAATATCTCACCAGATTAAAGCACCTACAAGCAGGCACAAGGGCCAGGGATTTGATCCCCATCCCCGGGCCTGCCATGCTGGTCTGGCCCCCGGAGCATGCTGAGACTGCCATTGAGCCTGGGTATGGTGGCACATGCCTGTAATCCCAGCACTTGGGAGTCTGTAAACAGGAGAATCACTATGAGTCTGATCTAGTAGTAATACCCTGAACACTCTGTTGACCCTTCCCTAAAATACAAAAAATAAAAAATAAATGAATAAATAAATAACAATCTCAAATCACGAATCATCATTTCCTTAATGACCGTATTTTAGCCAGAAATAAAAAATACTCTAGGGCCCGGGGAGATGGCTCAGTGGAATAAGCACTTCCCTGGCAAGCACAAGGGCCTTAGTTCAATCCTCAGTTCTGCAAAAAAAAAAAAAAAAAAAAAAATACAGACTCTAAACTATACAACAAATTGTGAGGTAAAAATGGACACATATAACACAATTTCAAAATACCAGCCTCATAACAACTCTCTGAGAAGACAATTCTTAGTAGTCCTGAACCTTAAATAAAAAGTTCATTAAAATGATCTCTAAGGTGCCCAGTTATTTGGGGACAGTCAAAGAGAAATGATTTTGAAATTTGCGAAAGCTGTAAATCTTGATTATGAAGTTCCTTATAGAAAACCATTGTAGTAATCTCCTGAATTATATTTTGTTGTAAAAAATGATTGGTGACATTATTTAAATATGCCAACTGAAAATGACTCTTCCTTTAGTATGTAAATGTACAAAACTGTAGCTTCAAGAACAGTTGGCAACCCTGTGACACTACTGTACCTCTTCTAGACCAATAACAATATTATCATTTTTATTAAATACTGACAATGAAGGTATCATAATTTGAACATTTGCATAAAATTTCCAATTTATATTCCAGCAGTTTTGTTAATGATTGTGACATCTATCTGTAGTCTTTGCTCTAACAGAACATGCATTTTATTTTTTTTAAATGTTTATTTATTTGTGTGTGTGTGTGTGTGTGTGTGTGTGTGTGTGTGTGTGTGTGTGGCCAGCTCAGCCCAAGGGGCAGGGCTGGCTGGCATGTGGTACTGGGGATTGAACCGCGGTCCCTGTGTTTTGCTTAGCTTAGTTTGTTCTAAGTAGGTGCTTTAGACCACTGAGCCATCTCACCAGCCCCCAGAACATGCATTTTAATCCTCAGCCATTTGTGTTTTATTGAGAATGTAGTGTCCTGAATGCATATATGTATTATGTATGAGAAAGAGAAATGTGTATTTCTTAAAATGCTTTCAATAACAAAGAATAGACACTCTTACCTAAAATATTTTTTGATATGTGCATAGGGAAGAATTTATTAGCTTGCATTGCATACCTGAAAGTCCAAGATGGCCCACAATACTTTCTTATGACCAGGTTTTACCTTCCATCATCATCAGTTCTACTTCCCAGCACCATTAGTCCCACTAGCAGCCTTTCTTCTTACTATCTAAGCTGGCTGTCAACATCTTTCTGAAGCCCCTTGCATTCATGACAGCTCCAAGAAGGAAGCAAGATCTTTTTTGTCCCAGAAATCCCCAGCAAAAGTCATGAAGTACACCCTGATAAAAGCATGCTTACTTGACACATCCAGCTCTGAACTCATCACTGTGGTCGGATGGGTATAGAATATTGTTTGTTTCTATCCACCAGCTTCCATCCCTGGAGAAGGGAAAAGGCCAGTTCCACCTGGTGATTTCCCAAGTGAGTCATGGGATGCTATTACCAAGAATTATGCAAAATTGAAGTGGGTCAGCAAGTCTACAACATAAAACCATGCCCCCATTTACTAACAATAATAAAATTTTATAATAAAATGGCATGCATAGCATGAATCTGATTTTTATGTATAAATTTCAACTCAGGTATATTTTGACTTCATTTATTTAAGATATTCCACTCTTACAGAATTTTTAAGTTGTTTGAACATGTCACTATTAGAAACAATACTTCAATTAGCATAATTACACATAAATTCCTTCAAATGATCTTATAATAAATTCCTAAAAATTTAACTTTTGAGTAAACACATTATAAATCTATCATTTAAGACATCAAGTATCTTGAAAAATTGCCCTCTAAACTAGTTGTAATTCCAGCAGGCATGTGTATATAACAACACCAGGCTTCCACAATACTCCTTACAAATAAATAATATCATTCACCAACTTAATGGGCAAAAAAATCTGACTATTCAAATGTATTATCTTTCTGAACACTAGTAGAGGCAAAATTATTCTCACAACAGTTTTGCACTGATTACTTACTTTTGCATGTTAGTATTTAGTCCTATTTTTTGGTACCCCTGACACATTTAACTGACTATTCAGCTTTACATATTAAAGATAGTAAAATATTTTCTGTCCTGTGCCTTCATTTTCCTTTTGACCATATTTAATTGTTATTTTTCTATATAGATGTCCTAATTATGATGTCATAAAAATTGTAAAGTATTTCTTTTTAGAAATAACTTCCCCAATCCTAATTATCTCAATGGTTAGTTGTATTTTCTTCTAGTATATTATTGTTCCTTAATTTACTTTTAAACATTTACATTATCTAAACTTATTTTGTTGTAAGATGTGAGGTCAAGTCTTTACTTTTATCCAAATGTCTAAGTAGTGTTCCTAATGGAAATACAATATAAGCTGGTGGCTATTGCCTCAGGATCTGCATCCAGGCTGGAGGACTTTTGCTTTTGAAACTCATACATCTTTTCCTCATCTATAAGATAAGAATGACAAGAATGGTACCTACTTCATAGGATGGCTTCAAGGGTGAGATATGTTAAAGCAAACAGAACTGGAACATTGCCCAAAGCATAGCAAATTTTAGAATTATGTTTACTATTTGTTGATCTATCACTTCTCTTCTTGAGATAATAACTCTATGAAGACTAAATATTTATCTGTATGTGAATCTGTTTCCAGAATTTTTTTCTTTTATTTATCAATCCATTTAATTTTACCTCTGTACTTATTTTTTATTAGTAGTATATGTTTACAGTACATGAAGTTGCATTCATCTTAGGGAGTAGGTACATGTACAATGCACAGTTTATTTATTTATTTATTTTTGACTTTGAAATTTTATATATTTTTTTCAACTTAAAAGAATAAATTTTATTTTTATTTTTTTTCTTCCCATAATTTTATTGATAAACAAATAGCAATGAGACAATTTCAAATCAAATTGGTAGGACAGTTTCAATAATTCACACATTGCATAGTCTTCCTAGTGTTAATTGCTGTTCAAGATGCAGACATGATATCCTATTTACAAACACCATTAGAACAAATCGCTCCATTCATTAAGAGAATGCAACTATATATCTATCCTAACCACTTTGAATACACAGAAACAAAATGGACATTCTTCTGTATCCCCTTTTTTGTTAAGTTCCGTTATTTGAATATTATAGGTGTGTAAACTCAGTAAAATATTCTAAAAGAGTCCAGTAGCACATAATAGTATTGGGTCTTCCACTTCACTAGCAATGTCAGAAATTGTTGACCTGAGTCCCCTACAGCTCAACATAACAACATGGCTTTACTTCCTATATTTCATTTTTATACTTTCCTTCTTTACCTTGGTCTTAAGAATCCAGTTTATTTATTTTTTTAATCCCCTTCTTCTTCACACCTTCTTTCCTTTATTCCATCTTCAAATTCCACCAGATTCCCTCCTCCATATCATTTTCCTTCTTGCTGTTATTATTATTCTTAGCTGCTTTTTATAACATGTAATGTTTCATTCATTGCATTTGGTACCTGTACATGTCATATCTTAATTCTTATTTTTAAAGAGTTTATACAAATGTGTCTGGAATAAGCAAAATGAATTTATGACCTCTTAAGATGCACTGGTTTTTTGACTATGTTATTTCCTATATATTTTATGCTTATTCTCCACAAGTTACTTCTCTTCATCTTTTAGTGATTCTTTAGCTTGTTCAGTGTTAGCTCTGCTACTTACTAGTGGTAAACCTGGGAAAGTTATCTGAAGTCTCTGCCTCAGTTGGCTCATTTGTAAAAACGGAATAAAAATAAGCATGACCTTTTAGGACTGCTATAAGAATTAAATTAGTTAAAGTATGTAAAGTAGTTAGCACAGTAAACATAAATCATCAAATAACTGCTATTTGCTTCTTTCATTATTATCTTTCGTAACATCAGAAGTCATAAATAGCTCTCCATTGAAAACCTAGCAAATAGTAACAGAAGTCATCAGGATATCATGATTTAAAATGGATGTAAGGAGGACAATGTTCAAAACATTGCTGAAGGAGTGAATATAAAGAAATCCTATTTCTATTTCACGTGATGTGAATAATGGAATAAAAGTTTCACCAATAATATTCCTTAGAAGTATGACTTAATAAAGTAGACCTATAATTCTTCTCCAAGGTTTTTTTTCCCTATGATCACCATATGTTTATACACATGCTGAAGAGAGATGTTAAAAAAGGGAGATGCTTAGGGACTAGTCTATCCAAAGAGAAATTATATTTGATTGATATCTGGGTTCTTTGGAAATATTTTCTACCACAGAGCAATTATTTCTTTACTACTACATGTAACATGAATTCACGTGTGCATGTGCCCACACACACACACACACACACTCACACACACACACAATATACAAACCACCAACAGGATTTCTTGACATTTTAAACCATTCCAGATTGGCTCAAGTCCAGTTAATCATATTAAAATGTCAAGAAAATTAAGTATTAAAGATACAATCTGGTCTTTCTTGAACTTATTTACTTCTTCTTTTTTAAAAAATAGACATGGCAGAGAACAGCCGACAGCTTCCTTCCTTCCAGCAGACAGTCCTTCCAGCAGAAATTATATTTTCTTGCTTTTACTCCAGCAATATCTCTTACCCTGTGTAAAGAGAGATCCCAGAGGTTCTCAAATCTATATGGGAGAAGGTGTGACCACCCATGCTATCTTCCCTGAGGTTGAAAATTCTAGAGCAAGGCCCCAGAGAGAGACTCCTAGGAGTCTCTCAATTCTGAGTGACCATGGAAATGCCAGTAGCATTCGAGATGTTATGCCAAAGAATTATTGGGAACCAAAACATTAAAATTATTCCCATGTGATTGTGAAATTCAATCTTCCTTAGCTTTTGAAGGAGGGATGTTTCCCTTACAATTCTACCATTTTCAAGGCCAGTAATTACACACTGGATCAAAAGACTGATGAGGAATGGAATTGGAAACCTAGAGATAATTTAAGAATAGCTTAGGTAACTAGACCCAGTCTTTGAAGAAGAACTGTATGGGGGAGGTCTTAAAATGATCTTAAGTCTTGACCACAATTCCTTGGACACCACCACAGAAAAAGAAAACACCGGTGTGTTTACATGGCATTTGAAAAGTTCACTATGTCAGCCTGAATTGATTTTTACAGCCATTTTCACAAGTGATTTAAGTCGTTAATTAATTGGCAAATGTTCAATTCCCATCTAGTCAAGTTATCTATGTCAAGAAAAATAAACATTTCAATGTACCCAAAGAAGAAAGAATTAGAACAGTTCTTTATTGCTCTGAGAGGCATATTTCTTTGCTGTGGTGTATTAAATACATACTTATGATCAACTCAAAGTTTAAAGACAGGCATATTTCCCATTTAGTATGTAATTTTATGTTTAAAATTTGATGTAAACAAATTTCTGAAGGCCAAGAGTCTTCTGAAGTTTTTAGAAAATGCATTAGAAGGGCTGGGGAGATAGCTTGGCAGTCTAAGCACCTGCCTGGCAAGTGCAAGGACCTAGGTTTGATCCCAGCGTTCCATGCTGTGCCAACCCCAAAGCTGGGCATGCTGTGTTGGCCACCAAAACTGGCATGGTGGTGCACACCTGCAATCCCAGCACTGGGGAAGCTGGGACAGGAGGATTACTATGTGTCCAAGCTGCATAGTGAGACCCTGCAACAAATACATAAAAATAAAAGATTTTTAAAAATTAAAAAAAGAAAATGCCTTAGATAGTGCACACCTTGGAGTCATTTAAACAACAGACCTCATTTGTTAAATGTTGGTCACTGTTCTATGCACTGGGGATAAAATGATGATTGAGAAAAAAATATGATGGTAAGTTAAATCAAAATGATGCCAATGGAGACAGATCAATGGAGAAACTATCAGTATTTGAATTGGATTTAAGGAATGCAAAGCATATATGGAATAAGTTTACAGTAAAATATAAGTGCTTTGGATTTGAAGAAGCAAGGGTCAAAATAACAATATTTTATAAGGCCAAATACCTCATGACTCGAGAGATTGACATTCTAAGTCTAAATCCAGAATTACAAATATTTTGTTGCTCTGAGATCTTACATTAACTCTCAGAGCTAATCTAGGCCCAAAGTCTAAAAATCTATGGAATTGTTTTGTCTAAGGTATAGCAAGGCATAACGATTACTTCTTTAATTGTAAAAAATTAAAATAGTGGACAAGCTAAAATGGTATTTTTCTTCAAAGTTATTCAACAAAAATAGCCAAACATACATGCACACATAATCTAAACTAATTCCAGAAGTGAGTGCATCATCAGAAAAGAAGACATAGGGCAACTCTTTTCTACTTGGGGCAAATATCCCAGCCTAAGGCAGATGAAAAGAGCAGCTCCATCATAAGCAGAAAGACTCTGCTGGATGAGGAGAAATCAGTTGAACTTTCAACAATAGTATGAGCTAACATGAACTATTGGAATCTCAGAGTCTCATACACACAAATAGATTTCTCAGAAGAATTCTCCCCATGGGACTTTTGCCAGGTCAATAGCAGTTGAACAGAGCCAGAAGGCAGAGAAAGCTCTTCCCACCCCTGTGCTTCTTGAGTTCCAGAGCTCTTCTAGAGTTCAATCTGGAGATAAAGCCAAACCAAGCAAACCTAGGACTAGCTTCAAATATTGAAGAACCAAAGAGACCAGCCCACTACATGTAAAGTAAGAAACTGGTGGATAAACTGAAAGACAAAGAAATCTTTATAATCTAGCTAGCAAAAAGTAAGTTGAAACTAACTGAAATCTTTGCTCTACTGCACCCAGGAAAGGAGCTTCATAAAACTCTCTTTCCAAATTTTTGGGTGGAGGAAAGGGAAAGTGCTTTCTGGAAAATAAAAATAAAAATGTACAGTCTAGTTTAGTCCCTACTAATAGCTTACTAAAATTTCTGACATACAATAAAAATAGTATGAGACACATGAGAATGAAAATATGCCCCATACCTAAAAAAGAAAACAGCCAATTGAGAAAGGGCTCCTGCTGACTAGATACTGCAATCGATAAATGAAATATGAAATAACAATTTTGAAGGTTTTAGGATATCTAGAAAGAACGATGAACATAATGAATGGAGACAGTTTCCTCAGAGAACTTCAGCTCTAATCAAGACCCAAAGAGAAATCCTAGAACCAAAAAATGTCATGTCTGACACACACAATGTATAAGGGATAAGCTTAAGAGCATATTGGAAACAAAAGGAAGAGTAGGACTATAAAAAGTTGTTATTAAGAAGTAGAAGAAATGAAATATGTAAAGAAAAAATAATTAAAATACTGAATACGATATCAGAGAAGTGTTAGTTAATAGCAAATACTTCAACATATACATATAATTGAAATTGTCAGAGTATATTCTTCATGCAAAATGTAACCTAATTAGAAATCAGTATGCAAATGACTAGAAATTTTCAAATATTGAGACATGAAGTCACACTTCTAAATAAGATTTGTATCAAAGACTAAATGACAATCTAATTTATAAAATAATTTGTACTGAATAATGAAAACAGAACATATAAAAACTTGTGAGATGTATTTAAAGCAGTACTTAAGACAAAGTGGTACTTTCAAATGAATACATAAAGAAAACAAGAATGATGTCAAACTGAAAATAGAATGCATAAAGATTAAGAAGAGATGGGTGTTAGAGAAGCTGTTAGAGATGCTGTTAGAGAAGCTGTATTTGGAGAAGTCTTTAAAGGACCTTTTCATACTTGAGTCCAGTCCAAATATCATAGTTACCTGAATTCAACAAAATAACCCAATACAGTCCACTAGTCCATAATAGTATTGAGTTATCAGCACAACTGGCAATTGTCTGAAGTTTTTTGTTTTTGGATTTTTTTTTTTTTTGAACTGGGGCTTGAACTCAGGCCCTTGCGCTTTCCAGGGAAGAACTTATTCTACTGAGCCATCTCCCTGGCCCCTTGTGTTCGAAGTTGTTGACTTGAGCCTTTTACAGCTCAGCATATTAATATGGCTTTACTTTTTATACCTCGTGGTTACACTTTTCTGCTGGACAGTTAAGACCAAGTTAAAGCAAGACCTATATAACTAAAAATGTAACTTTTGCTATCTGATAAGGTCAATCAAATCCCTTCAGGATTTACCCTGGTACCACATACAGCACCTTGTAGATCTTTTGTCAGTGTCAGCCATCTGGATGAGTCATGGCCGTTGCTCAATGAATTTTTTCTCTTTGAAAGCCTGAGAGAAATTTTTCTCTCTAGTTGACCCTCCTTAGACAAAAAAAGGGAGATATAAAAGAAGGACCATTTTGTTGTGAAAAAAAAATATATGTATACACAAGATAGTTATGATAGATATACAGCTATTTTCTCTTAGTTCAATGAGAAGAAAGGTTTATACTAATATTTTTTAGACAACATAGTTGTCCTCCAAATAACTACTATGAAGACAACAATATACAATGTATTCATTATTGTAACTGTCCTACTAACCTGTTTTGAAACTGTCTTGTTGCTATTATATCATTTTTCTCATTAAAATGACTACAAAAGTTTTTTTATTCTAAAAAAAATTAAGAAGAAATAATAAAACTATTTGCAAACAGTATAATCATTTAAGTAGAAAACCCAAAGAAAACAATTAAGAAATTAATAGGACTATTGAAAAAATTTAGCAAGGTCATGGGCTACAATGAAAATATATAAAAATCAACAGTATTTTTATATTCTGGTACCAACAGAAAATTAAAACACAATTTTAAAATATTCTCTATAGTAGCATCAAAATACACTAAATATATAATTTTTTAAAAAATGTATTGCAAGTTTTCCATGCTTGTAAAGTACAAAAATAGGCCCTACCCCTGACCCAGCCACCAGTGTTTTCTGGGTCAGATCCACACTGGGCAGCAGGGTACACCCATGGTCTCCTAGCCTGTGGGGACCCCGTTCCTCCAGGAATGGCTCATTAATCAGGGTGGTGGTCTTGCTTTATAGCCCAGCTGCCTCCAATGACCCTCCTGTCTCAGCTTCCTGAGAGCTGGGACTACAGTCCACGGGCAGCTGAATATTCCCATTTCAACAGTTTACTTTTAAGACTGCTGCAGTTTCAGTATGCATAAATAAATGAATAAATTTAAATAAAAAATATTAAAGTACAAAAACATTGTTGAGAGAAATCTTAAAAGACCTAAATAAATGAAGAGATACACCCTGCTCATAGATTAGAGGATTCATTACTGCTGAGATATCTACAGATCAAACATACTCTCAGTCAGCATCCTAGCATGTTTATCTGTAGATGTCAAGACTTAATAGTTGTATTAAAAAACTGTCTGTTGGGCTGGGGATAGAGCTCAGTGGCTTAAGCACATTCCGGGCAAGCGCAAGGTCCTGAGTTCAATTCCCAGGACCACAAAAAAAGTCTGTTGACACAAGGAAAAATGAACAGATCAGTGAAAAAAAAAAGAATATATGAAAGACCCATATTACAATCAATAAATTTACGACCAAAGTGTAACTTAAAGGAGAAATAATAATGGTTCTATAATATCAGATGGTGGTGGAACAAATAAGCAACTTTGTGGGAAGAAAACTAATACTGATACCCAGTATTAAGACAGACAAAAATTTTTAGTGATCATTAATTTAAATGCAAAAACAAAACAAAAATAAATTCAAAAGCTTCTAGGAAGAAACTCAAAAAAAATTTGGTTTGGATAGTCAAAGTTTTTGTCAGAAGCAGAAAGTACTGGGAGGGAAAAATGATATTCAATTACATTGAAAACTAAAAGCTTCTGCTGTCAAAGTTACCATTAAGAAAGTGTAAAAAGACAACTTATATTAGAAAATGATAGAGAGAGAGAGAGAGAGAGAGAGAGAGAGAGAGAGAGAGAGAGATCTATTTTCCAACTACATCAAGTTCTACAAATTAATACATCTCTAAAAATAACAATTACAAAAGAAGAAAAGATTATAATAGGTACTTTCCTTGAAATTGTATAGGAATATGCAGTAATACATGAAAAGTAATTAATTTTATAGGCAATAATAAATATAAATTAAAGCCATACTGAGATCCAGTTAAAGTTAAAGGCCGACTATATCAAATAGGAGAATATAAAAACTATCATTTTGGAAAACAACTTGTCAGGTTTTACACGTATCCTACTCGACAACACAGCCATTTCATCCATGGGAATATACTTCAGAGAAGTAATAGCGTGTATCTACAGAAAGGCTTGTGTACAAACATTCATAACAGCTTTATTATTAATCACCCAAAGCTGTAAAAGTCAGATTTCTATCAAAAGAAGAATGCATGAATCAGTTGTGACATGTTCCTAAAGTGAACTTCTAGGAAATGAAAGCAGAGTGTAAATGAATATAGTGGGTGACAAAAGCCAGACCAAGAAGAATACATAAAATATAATTCTACTTATACTAAGTTTAAGGACTAGCAAAATTAATATATGATGATACAAATTAGAACAGAAGTTTCCTCTAGGGGGATGGCAGCATGACCTTTCTAGGTCATGAAAATTAGTGATAAAACAGTTTCTGTATGGACTTGTTAAACTCCATTGAACCATATGTGGAGATCTATGTATTTTGTTGTAAGTACATTCCTCAAAAAAAAAAAAAAAAGAGAAAAAAAGGAAAAGAAACATACTTCACCACATGAGAAAATTCACATTAAATTATACATACTATTTTCTATCCAGAATATCAAGTTGATTATAAACATGCTTTCATAATATAAGGGAACTAAAAACAATGAAACCAAGCAAACTTAAAAAGGTTTATTTTGAAAACAGTACACAGCATGATTCCTTGTGAATTTTTTTTTTCTCAAGCTGAAAGATTACCCCTCTAGTCTTCTGGGTGTTGTTTTCTATCAGAGCCAGCTCAAAAAAGATTGTTGCTTAACATTTTCCTCACAGTGGAATCAATTTTTGGGGTTCCACCTCCAAGATAGTGAGGACTCCCCTTAGTGCAGACACAACAAACAAGCAAATTCAGAAGGATAATCTGTATTTCCCATAATGTGGACATGGTTTAACATATCCGTAGATTTCACAGATGATATAAACTGTGTCACCGATTCACTTCAGATTTCATTTCTTCAGGAGACCATAATTAGTAACAATGATGGACTATGCCTGATCCCATTTCTAAACATCAAGTTAGTGCATCAGGATTTTTCCATGTGAAGACCAAGTTCGTATCCTCTGTGTCCTCTTCTCTGTCTGCAAGGCCCATATATATCCTTATTTGACATGCATTTTTTGTCTCTAAAATTTACCAATAGTCTCACTTGAAACAATAATGGCCCCAAATAGAATTTTTCCAGTTTTAGACTCTGGTCATTATACTACTTTATAGAATTTCAGCAATCCAAGCGATCTGTTTTATAATCAAAGGAATCCTGTCATGTTAGCCACCTCCTTCACAGCTCTACCCATAAAAATCTGTGCTCATCTTTGTCATTCCATTGTCACAAACCTCATCACCTCACCAGTCCCTTAAAACATGGTCGGAGAGCTCAAATTGGAAAGATTTTTATATTGAATAAAATCTCTCTTTTAAATATTCCTCCAGGATATATCTATTCTTCAAAACTGAACAAAACAATTAGCACACTTCCCCTTCATCTCATAAGCCTTCCTCTGTGTATTAATCTGTTTTTCATTACTCTAATGGGATACCTGAACTGAGTGTACTCTGGGGAACCAGCCCACAAGCCATAAAATAGTGGAGGATCATCCAAACCATCACGTGCCCCTTTGGGAGGCATGCCACTTCCTGCCACTTCCCTGACTATACCATCCACACAAAACTATGGCCTACTGTTTTTATTTTACACTCTTGCAGCAGAAGATGCAAGTTGCACTTGTTTTATGTGCATTTAGAGTGTTAGCTTAAGAGGGGCACCATGACCTGTCTTCCTTACGGTTGCACTTGGCACCATAGCTGGCACATTATAGGCAGTCAATACCGCCAGCTTCAGTTGCGCTATGCTGAATGTGAAATAAGAAACATCATGTGTTTCTCTCTATATTTGCTCTATCCACAACATTTCAGATGGTTTTCAGAGTCCCCCCCCACACACACACACACAAACACAGACATTGACTAATTCTCTGACACCAGCTGAGCTTCCTACAACTTAAATCTGGTACTGGAGTTAGCACAGACCCCATAGATTAAGGACTCAGTCCCACAAGACTGCCCTCATTTCTAAGTTAGTCACAACATCCCCTTCTGAGGTTCCATAAATTGCCAGAGCATCCCCCCAGAACCCTGAAAACAGCTTACTTATTATTGCTGACTTATTTCAAAGGACATTCTCAAAACTGTAAGTAAAGAGCAAAATAGAAGGGAAACACTGAGAGAGTCCTGAAAGGGTCCCAAGCACAGAAGCTTCTGTCTCCATGAGCTGGCCGCACAGTCCTCCACACTCATGGATCTGCCCACTAACTGGAGCTCTCTGAAGCCTGGACTTTGGGGATTTTTATGGAACTTCCTTGATCACAGGGGTACAATCTATTACTAGCTGCATTTCCAGTGAGGGAGTGACACTGAAGTTTCCAAGCTTCATGACTCAGTGATTCTGGTGATCAGAACCCACTTAGAAGCCCACCAAAAGTAACCTTGTTAAAGTAAAAGACATTCACATCACACCCAAAAAAAAATTCTAAAGGAATTAGCAACTCTGTGTCAGAAGATACCATCACTTAGGAAGTTATAAGGTCTTAGGAGCTCTATATCAAGAACTAAGGTCAAAGATCAAATATGAAAATAAAAGCTTCTTCTAGCACTACTGTCTAATTTTAGGAGCTCCATATCAGGAGCCATGGACAGAGACCTTATTTATTTCTTATTATTTCACATTTAACAATATTAGAGGTTAAAAATGTAGGCCCATTAGTGCATGCACACACACCTTACTGTGATCAAAAATAACAAGCATTGTCTGCCTTAGCTTTTTGTAATCTGACTATACATATGGACTCCCTCTCAGAATTTTCAGATTGTAAAGTTCCACCAGGCAATGGGATAACAGATCTCTATGAACTGGGTTGGTTCTAAGAGGAACTAGAGAGTTTACCAATACGAAAGAGAAAAGGCTTTGACAAAAAGTACTCAAAGTCAAAATGTTTTCACTAGGATTGTTCAGCACATGCCTGTGGTGAGAAGGACCTGCAGGTCACCATTTTACAAGTCTTCCTTCAACTCTTCCTCTTTGAACACAGTTTCCAGGTCCCTCATCTCTTTCCCTTAGAAATATTCCAGTCTGTCAGTATTCCTCTCAAAACTTTCTTAATTGGCCAGCAGTCACAGTACATGAGGCCCAGAGAACAAGGGACGGTTACCTTCTGTGGTCTGGATATTAAATGTCTCTCCAGGGAGCCCAGAAGGCCTGAGGTCTCTCAGCAGATGTCTGGAATTGTTGTTGGCTCCAAATGAGTTTGCAGTCAATCCGTCTTTTTTCTCCATGAGTTGCTGACAAGCCACTTAATGATAATAATATTTGAGAAACAGCCTAAACAAAGATCTCTGGCCTTGGAAGAATCCAGATCATACATTTCTTGATGATGTTTCCCTTCAGCACAAGTCTTGACAAAAGGAATAGAATTCCCTGGTTGCCCCAGTCTCCCACAGACAGTAAGGCCTGAGTAGTCAATCTAATCCCAAAGAATAATCCAGTCAACTCTGACTCTTCTGACTAAATGATTAATCCAGACTGTAATAGTTGTTACACTTGGGTGACCAGTAGATCATCTCTGGTCTCATCTTTAGAAGTTAAAATTGACTAAGTCTGGGGCTCTAGGAATCTGTACTAGAAACACATTCTCCAGATGACAAGCACCTCTGAGACTCTAAATTTGGGAACCACTGTGTAGATCAGTGATGGTGCACCCTTTAGAGACCAAGTGCCCAAACTTCAACCTAAAACCCACTTATTTGTCACAAAGTGCCAATACTGCAATTAAACCTGATTATCTATGCTTTTATTTAGGAAAAACTATTATCTGATGCTCAGCTGCTGGGGCAACTTGGCTTGTGTGCCAACAGAGAGGGTTCTGTGTCACTGTTGTAGCACCTACGTCCTAGGTTTGCCACCACTGTTCTAGATCAACAGTACAAGCACCACATGAAAATGCTGGAACTTCTGGAGGTGAGGCTTTCTAAGTAACAGAGGCTTTCTTGTTAAAGCCTCAAAGCCACTGATCCGACCAGGGTTGAAACACTTTTTATTAAAAAGCCTAGTCAAAGAACAAATATTTCAGACTTTATGAACACAGAAACAAAACTGAGAATATTACATGGATACTTACATAACTTTTTAACATGTAGCCACTTGCTGAAGGTTGAGTTAGGTCGTCCAGAGCAAACATGTTATGGTGCTAATCATCAGTACATCACGGTGTGGCCTTGTTTGAAAACAGAGTCTTTGCAGAAGGAGTCAAGATAAAACGAGGTCATTAGAGTGAGTCTGAATCCAACCTGACTAGTTTTTATAAAAGGAGAAATGGGGACACAGGGAGAAACACATGAAGATAGGACAGTGTAAAGCCATGGCAACATCATCCATAAGCCAAGTAGCTTGAAGAGATGCAGGGAATAGGTCTTCCTTCACACCCTCAGAAGGAACCAGCTTTGCCCACACCTGAACCACAAATCTGTGGTTTAGGGCACTGAGCTTGTGGAGCTCTGTCAGAGTAGCCCCAGGTAACTAGTACATCATCCCTAAGTGTAAAAACAATTCTAAGATCAAAGGATATATGAAAACAGGCAGGGGCCGGCCAAATAGCTCAGGGGATTAAAGCATCTGCTTAGGCACATGCAAGAGCCATGAGTTCCATCCCCTGGCCTGCTGTGCCAGCCCCACCCCCAGGGCACTCTGAGACAAATCCCCAGGGCATGCTGAGACAACGATTGAGACTGGGGGTAGTAGTATGTGCCTATAATCCCAGCACTTGGGAGGCTGTAAACAGTAGAATAACTATGAGTACAATCTATGCAGTGAGACCCTGTAACCCTGTCCTAAAAAAAACTACAAAAAAAAAAAAAAAAAAAAAAAAAAAAAAGAAAACAGACAGGCAGAGGAAGGCCCATGGGCTGTGTCTAAACCAAGCCTGCCTATCCTGGAACAACCAGTGAATTTAACCCAGATAATAAGATTTGTTAGTTTGAAGGGTTAGCAGATTTCACTGATCATAGTCCCTTCAATTTTCAGTGGAGGCCAACCAGAGTCACTGAGTTTCGGTGACTGCCCAGTCTGATGTCATGGAAACCTCAGGGACTGTGGTTTAACTGTGTCCCCCAGAGTTCATGTACTGGAAATTGAGTTCCCAGTGCAAAGATGTTGAGAAGTAAGACCTGTACAAGCTAATTAGGTCTTCAGGTCTCTAACCCCATAAATGGATTAATACTGTTATTGCGGCCATGGGTTGATTCTCTTTTTTTTTTTTAAAGCATGCTCCAGAACATGATTTTATTGTTATGTTTCACAACAAGACAGTCTACTAAGGTAACTGAATAGTGTCCATCCTTGTTTACACATATAAGGTACCAAGGTATATTGTTTTAAACCTTAAAATTGCCCTAGTTAGTTATGGGTTGATTCTCATGACAGTGTAGCCCTAATCAAAAGAAGTTTGACCTTGTCTGGCACTCTTGTGCCCTCTTGCCTGTCCATTTTCTGCCATGTGATCTAGCAAAAAAGCCCCCTTTGGATGCCACCACCTGGATATTGAGTTTTCTAGCTTCCCAAAGTGTGAGATATAAACTTCATTATTTCATAATCACCTATCTGCAATTTTCTGTTAGACAAAAAAATATCAGACTAAGACACTGAAGTTGAAATTCACATATTCAAGCTCACAAATTTATAGCCTTTTCATTGTGCCACTTTATCTTATAAAAACACCTAAGCTTATCCCAAAATACTGGCACTTAAGGAATAACTCACAGTATGCCATAGTGGCATAGGCCTGTCAGCCCGGTCATAGGAGGCTAACGCAAGCAGATTACAAAAGAAATTTCATAGTTAGCCTGAGTAATATATTAGGACTCCATATCAAAAAATAAAATAGATACAACACATTATTTGTACTTTTTACATGGGGAAATCTATACATAAAAAGGGACGTGCTAGAAACTTAGGTGTGAAAAAAATTTTAAAAATTAAAAAAAACTTAGGTGTGGTAAGAACCTTACCAAGAAAGACCACAGGCAAGGTGAGCAGCAGGTACAAAAGAACTATTTCCTGAAGAGAATTTTACAGCAGATACTTAGAGCAACCTGGCACACAGCCCTCTTTGAAATCATACCTCAGATTAATTTCAGGAAACAAGCTCTTTCGGATGGTATGTAGCCATGGCAGGAGGTAATGCTTAGAATGTACTTTCCAACTACAACAGAGGAGAAAAGTAAAGCCCACAATAACTTCTGCTGGGTTAGTCAAGGACCAGTACATGGTTCAAAGTCATTCACTGGAACTGCGCTAGGCTTTGTATCTCCCAAGTAACACAGGACATGGCGCATTAGTTACCTATTCCTGTGTTAAAAATTAACCCACACTTAGCAGCTTGGGACAGCAAACACTTTCTCATAGTTGTGTCTGTCAGAATTTTGTGCTATCCTGGCTCATGTCTCACATTATGTGGGCTGGCTGCCCTCTTCTTGACGCTTGGGCCCTTATTCTAAACTCATCCTCACTGTTGGTAGAATTCAATTTCTCCTAGGTAGGAGCCGATATCCTTGTCACATGGTTGGCTGTTGAGTGGGATCACTCTTATCCCTTTGAAACCATTTCCAGGTCCTTTCATGTGGCCGTTCCCTCTTCAAATCTGGCAAATGAATGCAGCATCCTTCGGAGGCTTCATCTCTCTTGAGTTTTCCCTTTTTTTTTTTTTTCCTCTTTCTGCTGTTAAAGTACTCACAGGATTGGCTTAAGACCATCCAGATAGTCTCCATCTCTTAAGGTCTACTGACTTTAGATTTTACATCTTCAAAGCTCTGTCACATCAATATCTGGACTAGTGACTGACTCTGTCCCATAAGATGGGAATCTCAGAGTCACTGTGGAATCCCACCTTCACAGGCAGAAACCTCCTGGAATTCATTTTTCTTTCAAATGCAACAGTAGTGGCAGCAACCTGACCATTCTCTTCTCATAAAGAGAGAGGGACAGCTCTATGTTTTCCTATTTCCTGCTTCTGGAGTCAATGGTGTTTCCTTAGTCCTACTGCTTCCTCAGCTTGGTCATCCAGCCTCTCATCAAAAACAGAGACTCCTAGCAAAATAAATAAATCTCTGGTTACCTACTATCAGCCAGAACGAGTCTCTGTTGATTGCAATCAGGAAATCTGATTGTTTTCATCTCCAGTAAAATGATCAGCAATTCATTACAACACAGTGTTTCTTAAGGAAGTGGGTGGTAGAGTAGGAAAGGTCAGAGCTTCCTCGGACCACACGCCTATCCCTGAAATTCTGACGTGCTGGCTTGAAAAGTTTAAGTTTTATTATATACACCAAAGTAAAACAAAGATAATCAGTGGTGGTTTATATGATCAAAATTAGTTAACTAGACAATCTAAATATGACCTGTTCTATTTTATATTTGAAATGCATGGCAGAAGCTGGTGTTATGAGGATACAAATGAAAAGTCAACAAAATCTCTTGATCTTATATAGTTTGCTATACTGTATTTAAACTCGTGTTTTTCTAAACCAAGCTAATTCTTTCTACAGTCTTACCCAGACTACCCAGGAAAAAGCTTTGGATTTTTGTGTCTGAATTCACAATCAAGGTCACCATTACCCTTTGATACAAAAGCTAGCATGCGCAGAAATCTCTGCTTTCACAGAAGAATATGGGAATTGACATATCCCTTTCTAATCCAAAGCTTCCTCCCAGGAATTTTTTTTTTGTTTTGTGGAGTAAAAAGACTCCTCCATAAGGGTTCAATCTGTTCTCTCTCAATTTAGGCTTTTCTGACCCTAGACCAGTCCCAGGAGCATAGCTGCCCAGACTGAACAGGGCAGTTGGCACAGACCAGAGTGGGGAAGCAGTCCAAAATTCACAGAAAGAGAAAAGCAAAGCTCCCTTCCCCAAGCCTTCATATCAACCTTACTATGGAAAACTGCTTGCACAGTGTCTGAAGGCAAAGCTTCAGCTTCCGCTCCATCCCTTGAACTTAGCTGGGGACGTCACTGCCAGTGAGCAATGCCCTGGCCCAGACAGATGAACTCTGCATTTCCAGTCTTCTAACACAAACAAAACACACAGCTAATTAGTGAAGGTCCAGGACTCCATTTGTGGGGAAGACAAAGGCTATGTCCAGGGAAATGGGCAAATAGATCGAGCACACCCTTGGACCCATCTTCCTCCACCTCTGTACACAAGAGGTATCATTGGTTTTGAAGATCAGGCAGGAAGAGGCAAAGGAAACATTTCCTACTCTTGCTTTCCATTAGTGAATGCAGAATACATTTGAACACTATTGAGAGGAAGCATTCACACCTTAGAGCCAGAAGGCCTGGATCTATAACCAGTTCCATCAATATTTCATCAATATTTTTCAGGGAGAATGTAATAATGAAAAAACCCAAAGTCTTAACACTAAGCATGGCACAGGTCTCCTGCTCACTCAACTGGCTGAGTGAACAATAATTCTCCAGAAAAACAGTAAAGATGTGTGTGTGTGTGTGTGTGTGTGTGTGTGTGTGTGTGTGTTTTGTGGGGATGGGCATATCTGACCAGTAGGTCCAAATTCTGCAGAGCAGACTAGCAGGCTAATGATATAAAGAAGAGATAATGTTGGAGGTCAAGTCTGAGGCAGCGGGAAGCAGAATTTCATTTTTCCTTGGAGATACCCATCTTTTCCCTTGAGAACTTGAAATGATTGGATGAGGCCCATCCACATTCTAGAGGGTAATCTGCATTAGTAGCCATTTACTGATATATACATTGACCTCATTTTTAGAATAGCTTCACAGTGACATTAGTACTAGTAGTTTGCCAAATGTCTATAGCCTATACAAGTTGAGACATAAAATTAACAATTGCAATGGGAGAAATTAATGAGAAATTAGGGCCACAGAGCACCGAGGGCCATCTCTGGCACTCAGAAAAGTCTCTGTAAAGATTGGATTTATTGCTACTCCTGTTGTCACCATCACTAGTCTCCTACTAACCGAGGCCTGAACCTAGCAGCGTAACACCACCATCCTAGCTCCTTTCCTCAATCATCCAACCAAAACATCTAGGTAGAAACTGACCCAGAAAGGGTTTATTATTTGTAGATACATGTTTTCTTCCTTCCAGTGTTATAGTATAGATAAAAAATATCCCTCCAAAATTCTCATGTGTTCAGAGGTGGGGCTTTTGAAAGGTGATTGCATCCTTGGGTCAATATGCTCATCAGAGGACTAATTCATTGTTGGGCTCCCAGCTGAATGTGCTGTCAGGAGAGTGCCTGGTTAAACAGAAGTGAGTCACTGAGGCTGTAATCTAGAAGGGTGTGCTCTCATCACAAGCTCTTTTCTCTCTCTCTCTCTCTCTCTCTCTCTCTCTCTCTCCCCCCCACCTCTCTCCCCCTTTCCTCCTCCACCCTCTCTCTCTCTCCTCTCCTTTTTTCTCTCTCTCCCTCTCTCTTCTACCTCTCTCCCCCTTTCCTCTCTATCTATTTATCTCTCTCTCCATCTCTCTCTCTCTTTCTCTTCCCCTCCCTTCCTCCCCCCTCCCACCTCAGTTTCCATGGGTTGAACAGCTTTCCTTTTGCCATGCCATTTCTACCTTGGAGCCAGCCAGCAACGGACTGATCCCTCTGAAACTGTGAGCCAAAGTAAACCTCTTTTCCTTTAGCTTGTGTGCAATATATATATATATATATATATATATATATATATATATATATATCCAGCAGTGAGAAAGCTGACCAATACATCCAAACACTTTCCTTCCTAGTGTTTACTCCATCCTCAGAACACTAGGAAATAGGCAGGCAAAATTATTCCTATTATTTTTATTTCAGATATAAGGATCAGAGAAGACATCTGCCCTCCCACCTGGCCCTCCTATCTGCCACCCTGTCTCAGGAGAGCCACCCTAATCTTTATAGCTGACACATTTCTCTCAACTTGATTTAAAACTCATTGTATAATATACTCCAAGAGAAGTAATAATATAATAAGCATTTAGTAAGACTAATTAAATATTCCTATGAATACTATCACTGGGCACTCTATCATTGACATAGATTTTTGTGGATGAATCTTAGTGAACCTAATTCAGCATTTAAAATATTATTTCTGTGGAAAAACAAGCCCCATGATTCAAGAAATAAACATGTAAATGAACTTTTGGAATGTGAGTCTGTTTATAAGAGGAGATTTCCTGTAAGAGTACTGACACCACGGCCAGCCTCAGGCACAGCTGTGAGGCACTTAGAATTTTCAATTCAATCTTCTTTTCATCCCCTGAGTTCTGGTTTCACCCCTCTGCTATTTTCACTGTTTCTTATACTAAATAAGTAGGACAGACACAAAGCTAAAAGTTGGGTACCTAACTTGGTTCTGCCACAAGTAAATGTATGACCTCCCACAGTTTTATTGCTTTGGTGTCTTCACTCTAAATCAAGGGATTAGATAAATTCCTGGTATGGTGACTTTCTGCCATATCACTTCTCGGGCTGTTCTGTGGTCTCCCCAGCTGGATCTCCTTATCAGTGCCTCAAAACCAACATATGCAAAGAGGCTTTCGCTGGTCCAATTATCAGGTCTGAAGTCATAAAGAGTGACTGACTATAATGGTCCTGAAGTTTTCAACACACAAAGGAATTTGTGGCTAATGTAAATTCATGTGTAAAGCCATTCTACCGAAGAAATCTTGGAGGATAATGGGCCCACTCACTGCTCCTGAAGTCCTATCAACTGAGACACAGCACATTCTCCACCCTCACCGGCTGGTGGAATTATGTACACAGCCACCATGGCTGGAGAGAGAATGCTTATGCAAGTGAGAATGGTCAGGGTAACTGGAGCCATGTGGAGGTCAGCTGGAGAGAGTCATTCTATCACAGATACTGCCCCTCAAAACCCAAATCCCTGAGAGGGCAAATGGTTTCAGCTGCTGGGGCTGGTGTACTTTATAATGCAGTTGGTGCAGAGCCTCCTGCCCAGCAAGAGGCACGATCCCTTTCCCCAAGGACACTGGTGACCCTCACGTAACCTTTTCTCCCTGACCTGTGTGCTGGCCAATCATGCTCTTCTGAAACTAGACACCAGAAGGCCAGACTTGTGCATAGCAAAAGAGGCTGCCTTTGCTTACTAATCCAATGAAAGGATAGCTTTACACAGGGGACATAGCATTCCACTCAGCCTACATGTGTCTAGGGGCAGCATTGCTCTTAAATACTGAAGACAAATCTAAGCCTTCTGAGCAGTCCACCCACTCCTGTCAACTCTGCACAAAATAAGTTGCACTGTATAATACACGGCTAGTAGTCCTGAAACCCAAGTATCAATCCAGTTTTTGTAACTTATTTATTAAATGACCTTGGAAAACTTGTATAAAATTCTGTGAGTTGTTCTGATTTTAGGATTCCATTGGTAGAACCAGCACATAGCAGAGTCATAGTAGCCCTTACTTGCGTTACTTTCTAAAAGAAGAAAATTTAAAATAAAATGTACATCAGATATCTTTGACATGCCCATGTAATCATTCATTTCTCCCATTAAGCAAAGGATTACCATACCCATTTTACAGCCTAAGTGCCTGAGATGTTTAGCACTGGCTATAGACTGAGCTGTGTTCCTCTCAACTCATGTTTTAACTCCCTCACCACCAATGTGATTCTGATTAGAGACAGGATCTTTAGGGGGCAATTTTGATTAAATAAGGTCACTAGGGCAGGGCCCAATCTAGTAGGAATGGTATTCTCATAAGAAGAGGAAGAGAGAGAAGAGGAAGAAAGTGCCCCCCTCTTTCTCTCTCCCTCTCTACATGCACACAGAAGAAAGGACACGTGAGGACATAGCAGGGAAGGTGATCATCTACATGCCAAAAGAAGAAGCACCTCCAGGAATCACATTGTCAGAACTTAATCTAGACTTCCAGTCCCCAGACCATGAGAAAATAAATACACGTTGGTTAAGACACCCAGCCTGTGGCATTCTGTGCCTAGCAACCCAAGAGGACCTTGCAACTAGCTCCAAATTGCCCAGGCAGGTGTTTATGCCTCTGAGCTGTATCCCCAGCCCAACAATAGTTGTTCAACTCAACTCTATCATCATGGAGTGTTTGTCAGAAACACAGATTCCCCACCTCAGACACTCCAAATCAAATATCTCAAAATGGGCATAGTGTTTGGAAAGGTCTACATTTATCCGAGGCCAGGAGACCACTGTGCAGAGCACCAGCTTTCCCTCATTTCAACTCCAGGGGGTGGAAAAAAGAACACTTGCAACATGCTCTTTGCAAAGAATGATAAGAGCACGCAGCCAGCAGGTGCTCAGAAGTAAGTCTGACCAGTTCATGGCCTTCACTTGAACCTAAGGAGTGAACTTGAACCCTAGTCTTCTGGGCTTAAAACGTTTAAGATTATTTTTAATCTCCTACCTGTTAATGAATATCTCACTCTATATTTCAAGAATGACAAATATAAACCATCTGATGAGCACCAGAAAATTATAAATTTATGAAATGATTAATTTTTGAACTTTCAATCAATCTTAAACCTAAACTTTTCTCATTTTAAATCCAGGTTGGTATTGCCATGAATAATGAGAAAATGAATAAAAAACAGATTTCCCTGGTTCACAACTTCTGTCATCATTCAATTTATTTTTGTTACATTTTCCATTGGTAATGTAAGGGAATAATTCACACTTTATCTATGCTAAAGCAAATTTGATGCATCTAAAATCTAAAAGTGGGGGCCGGGGAGATGGCTCAGTGGAAGCAGTGCTTCCCTGGCAGGCGCCAGGGCCTGAGTTCAATCCCCGGTTCCGCCAAAAAATAAATAAATAAATAAATAAATAAACATAAAATCTAAGAGTGCCAAACATCCCATAACTAAAATTTATCATTTACTTTAGAAGGAGAAAAAATATATATAATCTGCTTCCATATACGCATGTGTGTGTATTTACCAATATAAACACAAAAAATCCAAAACAGGGTGACCAGAAAAGCTGGTAACAATGCTTTTCTCTGGGAAGAAAACTATAAGCTGGAGACAAAAAGAAGAAATACCTTTTAAAAAAATGTTTTGTGTGTGGCTTTTTCCCATCTTATCTAGTGTTATTGAAGTAAAGTATGCAAATCTTATCTTGTTCATTTGTACAAATGGAAAGGACAAGAAATAGCAAAGGGACAAAACTGAAAGCAACAAAAGTAAAAATAAAAGAAAAATAAAAAGAAAAAAGGAATTAATCTCTTTCAAATTGTTGAAACAAAAGATTTTCATGACTCTGGAGCAAAAATCTATTTAAAATTAAGACATAGGG